>NC_139624.1:31925912-32023412 GCF_964638095.1 Poromitra crassiceps
CACGTCTCGAGTTATTCCGAGTCTTATCTGGCTGTGTTTTTTTTTTTTTTTTTTTTTTACTTAATTGATTGTTTTAGATTTCATCATTTCATTCAGGTAATTAGTTTGAACTGAACCCTGGAGGCACGCAAAGTCCACTGGCTAATCTGGGAGCAGTTCACTGATCATTCTTGACAGTTTAATGACAATTTGACTGTTTACATGGCGCCCATCCAAAACATCAGGGGGAGATTATGTTAGAGAGGTTACACAAGGACACGCGGCGGTCTCAGCTGATGATTATTTTACACACTGAATGTAGATTTCGTTTTTGCAGAATTGGCATATATAGCAGCGATAACACCTGCACACAGTGAGTGCTCTTTAATTTAGAAATACGGAACTATAATTTACTTCAGATTTACCAGGCAAACATTTGGACACACATTTTTCTTTATGTTTTTACTGTTTTCCACATTTAGAACAATAGTAAAGACGTCAAAACTGTAAAATAACACAAATTGGAAGTATGCAGTGACCCAAAAAATGTGTCAAACAAATCAAAACTTCTATATCATCTTTTAGCTGCCCCTTGCCTTGAAATTCATAGGCATCAACTTCGCTATTTATATTTGTCTAGAAACAAATTTCAAGCATTTTAGCAGAAGCCTTTAGATCAAAATGGCTTCCCTCTTCCTACCAACACATTTAACATACAAGGACTACCGTCATAGCAAGATGTGAACTTTTTGAATGTATTCTATTTCTAACTCTGAACATCATCTTAACAAGAGCAGTATTTAGGTCATTGATGGCAGCACATGAGCAAATCTGTGTCTCCTTCAAACTGACTGACAGAGTGCCCCAATCCCCCCTAATAGTGTGTGTGATACTTTAAATTAGGACCCATGGCAAAACATGAACTCAATAAATACTTCTGTGTATTAAAACTGCATAGGCACTTTTGATTGGGTGCTTTTGACTGGGGTCCCCCAGGACCCCAATACATAGTTTGTATTTTTTTTAAGTACGAATTAAAATAGAAACAGAAAACAATGATATGAAATCATTAGGTACAAATTGATTGACAAAGTCATGAAATATTAGAACGATAGAATAAAGCACATATGAGCTATGACAAGAGGAGGTATATCTCTGGGGTCTGCGGGTACCCCACTGGGTAGGATGAGACATAGTACAGTGAATCAGGTGTGTCCAGATGTTGCTTGGTAGCGTGGGCAGTGTTTAGTGGGAGGGGTCATCCTCTGTAAACCTGGCTTGGACACACATTAGCTGTAACAGGGACAGGGTGAATGCGGACAGTCGGCTCTGGTGTATATCACACAGGCTTAGGCAATGGGAGGCTTGTGTTGAGGCCTCTGTGTCGGGGCACATTTGTGTGGCATTTATGGGATCCCCGGCCTCTCATAAAACAGCCGCAAAGTGGTGTGTGCGTGCATGCGTGTGTGTGTGTGTGTGTGTGTGTGTGTGTGTACATGTGTGCGTGCGTGTGTGTGTGTTTGTGTGTGTTTTGTGCATGTGTGTGTGTGTGTGTGTGTGTGTGTGTGTGTGTGTGTGTGTGTGAGAGGAGTTAAGGCTGTGACTCACTTTCATAAGTTTGACCCACCTCACCTCCTCTCGTCCCCCCTGTCGCTCCCTGACTGGAAGGGAAACCACAGTAGGGCCGCAGCCGTCCCGTCTCATGCAGGAAACTCCCTGAAAATGACCGCAACCCACCTCCTCTCACCTTCTAGGCCCACACACACACACACACACACACACGTGCGCACACACACACACACACATGCACGTGCGCACACACACACACACACGCACACACACACACACACACACACACACACACATACAGAGTTCGACTTCTTGTGACACACACACACGCATGCAACTAAAAGCTGTAACAATGAGAGTTTGAGCTTCGTATTGTGTGCACACTGCATGTAGGTGTGTGTGTGTGTGTGTGTGTGTGTGTGTGTGTGTGTGTGTGTGTGTGTGTGTGTGTGTGTTGACTAGGGAGGTGTCACCTAAACCAGCAGGTAACATGGCAGCCTTGCTAATTGCCAAACAAGATCCTCCTGAATAATACAGACAAAAAAGACTCTCACTCTCTCCTTGTGTGTGTGTGTGTGTGTGTGTGTGTGTGTGTGTGTGTGTGTGTGTGTGTGTGTGTGTGTGTGTGTGTGTGTGTGTGTGCGTGAGTGTGTGAGTGTGAGAGAGTGAGAGAGAGAGTAGCAGCCACCATATATATGACGGCTGCTACTCAGAGAATTGAGTACTGTTTTGTATGGTGAAAGACCTCATGCCACTAGTCCATGATCTTGTGAATGTACTCCACTGCACCCTCAGTATTTGTGTCCTTGGACAGGTCTCCTCTATGTGGACAATGGCCATAAATAAAATGTAAAAAAAAAAAAAAAAGACAACACTTATGCCATATCACGACATTACAATATTCAAAAGACAATATCTAAGACGATATCTGGTCTCATATCGCAATATTGATATAATATCGATATTGCCCAGTCCTATTTGGAGTTGTGTTTGCATACAATACATGTGTTCACGAGTGCATTCTGCTTATTTTACGCTGCTTATCTTGTATGCATATTATGTTATGTGACGCTAATCTATAAGACAAGAGGTGAAAGCGTAACCTTTGGACACCCGACAACATCTCACTCTCTGCTCTCGTTTGTCTCCATCAGGCCGGGGCAACCCCACTGACCGGGCTGAGCTGAAGAGGAGCTGACCTGTCAAGCACAAGTGTCACACAGGATTTGTAATCGCACAATCTCCAAACATCAATCACAGCATATACTAAACATCACTCACAGCGTATACTAAACATCACTCACAGCATATACTAAACATCAATCACAGCGTATACTAAACATCACTCACAGTGTATACTAAACATCAATCACAGCTTATACTAAACATCACTCACAGCGTATACTAAACATCAATCACAGTGTATACTAAACATCACTCACAGTGTATACTAAACATCACTCACAGCATACAGTATACTAAACATCACTCACAGTGTATACTAAACATCAATCACAGCTTATACTAAACATCACTCACAGTGTATACTAAACATCACTCACAGCGTATACTAAACATCACTCACAGCGTGTACTAAACATCACTCACAGTGTATACTAAACATCACTCACAGTGTATACTAAACATCACTCACAGTGTATACTAAACATCAATCACAGCTTATACTAAACATCACTCACAGCGTATACTAAACATCACTCACAGTGTATACTAAACATCAATCACAGCTTATACTAAACATCACTCACAGTGTATACTAAACATCAATCACAGCTTATACTAAACATCACTCACAGCGTATACTAAACATCAATCACAGCGTATACTAAACATCACTCACAGCGTATACTAAACATCACTCACAGCGTATACTAAACATCACTCACAGTGTATACTAAACATCACTCACAGTGTATACTAAACATCACAGCATATACTAAACATCACTCACAGCGTATACTAAACATCACTCACAGTGTATACTAAACATCACTCACAGTGTATACTAAACATCACTCACAGCATATACTAAACATAACTCACAGCGTATACTAAACATCAATCACAGCGTATACTAAACATAACTCACAGCGTATACTAAACATCACTCACAGCGTATACTAAACATCAATCACAGCGTATACTAAACATAACTCACAGCGTATACTAAACATCAATCACAGCGTATACTAAACATCACTCACAGCGTATACTAAACATCAATCACAGCGTATACTAAACATAACTCACAGCGTATACTAAACATCACTCACAGCGTATACTAAACATCAATCACAGCGTATACTAAACATCAATCACAGCGTATACTAAACATCACTCACAGCATACAGTATACTAAACATCACTCACAGTGTATACTAAACATCACTCACAGCGTGTACTAAACATCAATCACAGCGTATACTAAACATCAATCACAGTGTATACTAAACATCAATCACAGCGTATACTAAACATCAATCACAGCGTATACTAAACATCACTCACAGCGTATACTAAACATCACTCACAGTGTATACTAAACATCAATCACAGTGTATACTAAACATCACTCACAGCGTGTACTAAACATCAATCACAGCGTATACTAAACATCAATCACAGCGTATACTAAACATCAATCACAGTGTATACTAAACATCAATCACAGCGTATACTAAACATCAATCACAGCGTATACTAAACATCACTCACAGCGTATACTAAACATCACTCACAGCGTATACTAAACATCACTCACAGTGTATACTAAACATCACTCACAGTGTATACTAAACATCAATCACAGCGTATACTAAACATCACTCACAGCGTATACTAAACATCACTCACAGCGTATACTAAACATCAATCACAGCGTATACTAAACATCACTCACAGCGTATACTAAACATCAATCACAGCTTATACTAAACATCAATCACAACGTATACTAAACATCAATCACAGTGTATACTAAACATCACTCACAGTGTATACTAAACATCACTCACAGCATACAGTATACTAAACATCAATCACAGCGTATAATAAACATCAATCACAGCGTATACTAAACATCAATCACAGCGTATACTAAACATCACTCACAGCGTATACTAAACATCACTCACAGCATATACTAAACATCACTCACAGCGTATACTAAACATCACCCACAGCATATACTAAACATCAATCACAGCGTATACTAAACATCACAGCATATACTAAACATCACTCACAGCGTATACTAAACATCACAGCATATACTTAAGCAATATAGCATGAGAGCCAGTGTGTTGTGCCAAATATATCCCCCTGATCAGCTGTTATCCCACTCGGCCTGCGGCCTCGTGGGATAACTGCTGAGCAGGGGGATATATTCCACAACACACGCAGCTCGAGTGCTATATTGCTTTTATAAAACGGTTTCCAAGTATGATAATATAATAATAATAATAATACTATAAGTCCGACTCCGACTGGCATGTCATTCTGATAGAGTCAGTTGAAACACTACTGTAAGGCGGGACCGCAAGAACATGCGGGTGATTTGATTGGATCGTTCTGGAGACTGAAGTTGACATTGGCCAATCCTGGCGCTTGCTGAGTAGCTGACAGCTTTCTGGAAACCCCGACAGGCAGCTCGAGCGCAGCGTTGCATTCTCAGCGCTTGCTGAGAAGCTGAATGCTTTCTGCAAAGCCCGACACCAACTAACGTTACGGGGTTAAATGCGGGGTTAAATGCGGGGTTAACAGCCTTTCTTTTGCAAAGAAGACATTAGCCCGCATCTATTCTTGTACAAAACATCATTTTCTGCGAAGTATTAGTAAAGTTATAAGCGAAGATCGATTCACAAGGATCTGACAGCTGTCTCCGCCATTTTTTTTTTCTACGTTGTCATTTGAGGTAAGCCTTATTATTACTCTCTTAGTAAGAGAGTTGCCATGGCAACCAATAACCCATGGCCATGGATTATTGAACTCGGTTACTGGAATTATACAATGGCTGTGAACCAATCAGATTGCTTGATTTGAGAGAGCCGTTTTATAATAAACATCAATCACAGCGTTTATTAAATATTAAACACAAAACACGATTTAGCACCATTTCCTCTGCTCCTATGCCGTATCATTTCGGATTTCCCCTTAAATACGAACTGCCACCTGGGGGGGGGGGGGGGACTCTTACTAGTCGTAATTACATGTAGGACATTTTGGGAATCTTTTATGTCTCTCACTTGCCATGCAGAAGGGTGTCTGCTCATGCGGAAATAGACAGATACGAGTCCTTGAATTTGACATCCAAGTGAGAGTGGGGATTTTTTTTTTTTTTAAATAGAGCATCTATTTCCAAAATATGAAACACATCGAGTATTTCTCACACACACACACACACACACGGCCGCACGCACACACACACACGGCCGCACACACGCACGCACGCACACACACACACACACTGTATATATTCTCAGAAATTTTTGTATTTTGGCGTCAAGGGTTTTGAAATAGCTAATAACTTGAATGTGTTTCTGTAAGGAGTTTTACTCCCATGCCTCTAATCATTTTATAACAGCAGGGGTCTTTGTTTTTTACATGTTGGATAACTAATTTATCATAATATAGGATATCCCCTTTTAAAATGACACACTTTGCATTTTCTGTCTCATTTTCTTATCTCTGTAACCCCCCCGTGCTTCTCTTCCGAGGTCGTGGTTCAGTCCGAGACAAGTCGATGTTCACTCAGCCGGCCGTCAGGCGCGGGACGTGAGAGAGGCCTGCCGGAGAGAAACTGTCCTTTGGGGTGAGGTAGTAGGTTGTATAGTTTTAGGGTCATTCCCAAGCTGTCAGATGACTATACAACTTACTGTCTTTCCTGAAGCGACTGTGATGACATCATCATCATCGACACAGAGGAACATATCACTTGGAGTTCATCAATGTAGAAAAAACACACACCCACAATTTGTCTTTTTATTTTATTTTGAAGTTACCTCTTATGTCCACTTGCATGTTTGTTTTAAGTAATATACACTGAATTGACAAAATATCATGGAATCCATTATCCTGTATTGATTTCCCTTATTAAATCTATACCAATCACAAAGGAGATGTATAAGCAGACGAGTTAGAGAAGGATTTTTAAGCTTTCGGACAGTTGAGTAACCTCACGCTGCCAGATGGTTTGTTTTCACATAACTAACTTGAAACAAGTCACTCAGGTTTCAAAGGGCAGGCACTTAAAAAAACTGTCAGGTGATTGGATGAACCATCTGTCCATCACGTTTATCATGGGCTCGCTCTCACTGGGATCACACCAAAGCCCGCCCCTAGCTGCCTCATAGGATGCTGATTGGTGTGAACCACTGGTGGTTCGGACCAATAAATTGGAGCGTGGCAAAATGGATTTGTCCTGTGATCATGATCTCATGATCTCTGCTGTGATCATGATCTCATGATCTCTGCAAATCCAGCTGCCTCGCAAGGTTAACAGTTGAGATGTGGATTGTGCAAAAGAGGCTGCAACTCAGGAAGATCTTCCTGATATTTTGTACATTCAGTGTATAATATTCATTTTACAAACAAACAAAATCATCATTAATCAGTTAATTATTCAATACTTCTCCAATCTGTAAAACTGGTAGAAATTCTTCAACTGAGGACTGTTAATCACTTTGTAAGTGTACTGTATGAGTCACAGTATTTCAATGTGCTTATTGCAATTGCATATGTTGTGACTGAGGCCTTCATACCTGGAGTGGCTAATATTTGAATGATGGTTTTAATTGCACAGAAACAGAATGTAATAATGTTGTGTGCTGTAGCCGTGTCTTCATTTATCCAGCGATCAGATCTGACCTGCGGACAAATTGTCAGCACTCGTCACGAAGCTCCCACAATCGGACCGCTGTCTAACCACCGACTCATGGTGTTCGCACAGGGTGAGGTAGTAGGTTGTGTGGTTTCAGGGTTGTGATTTTACCCCATCAGGAGCTAACTATACAACCTACTGCCTTTCCTGGAGGACAGCAATACATCACAGTAGAGCCACATCAAGTTGGGACACAGTGGGCGACGTCACGTCAAAAAACACCCACTCTCGTCACCTGTTCACTGAAGGAAAAGCTGACAGAGGGTGTTGCTGCAATGAATAAAAGACTGACGGTTTGAGTGCTGCCGCAGAATCACAATATGCACAATATGCACTTACTAATCACTCAGCAGACTTCTGACTGGCCATGAGAGAAAGGGAGATGCATGCTGAGGAACTGGAACTTTAGAAATGGAACTATGTAAGCATCATTAATGTTGGAATGTTGTATTGTTTGTTTGATGAATAAATAAAGACTGGATGAAAAAGAAAAAAAGTCAGGTTGTTATGTTGAATAGTTTGTTGGAAATGCTGTAATCCTTAAAAGCACCTCATTCTATTTCAAAACATGAGTCTTAATAATTTTCATGGCATAGCTTTTTACATAGATGCATCTATCTATCTAAATATCTATCTAAGAATTGTACTATTGTAAGTAGCTTTGGACGAAGGTTTTGATAAATTAGGTAATCTAATATATCTCCTCAATTGTCCGTGCGGGTAACACTTTATAATGTTCAGTTGTAAGTCATTTATAAGCCTTCAGTTAATGACGAACTAATCACTTACAAAACATGAATATACATTTATAGATTATGAATAAATGCTATGTTAACATATCACAAAATGTGTTGAAAGTCATCTATAAACTTTTAGTAAATGAAGTGTTCCTCACCTGTTATACATGATGTGTAAATCATTTACAATTCATTTACAAGGCTTTCTGCATCCCCTAATCTAAAGTGTAAACCATTCATCACACATAAATGTGTTACCGGTACATACAAGGGGGTAGCTCTGTCAAAATTGAAGCACTTAAACCTGCATTCTTTCGAATGGCCTGCAGGGGGTGACCCATTGGTCTGTGGACCTGTTTTTTGACGCCTCACGTGGCCTGCTATTGGTTTGTGATCCGCGAGCTGTGTGATCAGTGAACAAGCAACCTGTCAACCACGCCCCAAAACATAGTCTGCAACTACAACATAGTCTGAAACTAGTGATTGAGACCATAAACGCATTAGGAAAGTGTTTACTGAGGCCATACTTGAGGCTTCAAAACAGAAGTCCACAAACCAATGGGTCGCCCCCTGCAGGCAAAGAGGACCCAATCCGCATTGGCTTCAATTTTGAAAAACAGAGTTACCCCCTTATATGTAACACATTCAGGGGATGCAGAAAGCCTTGTAAATAAATTGTAAATTATTTACACATAATTTACAACAGGTGAGGAACACTTAATTTACTAAATGTTTATAGATGAGTTACAACACAATGTATATGTTAAAGGAACACTCCACCCATTTTCAACCAGCTTTGTATCATTAGAACATCAGTAGTATATCAGAAAACTGTAAACGGTTTTGAAGTCTGTCATTTAATTTGACAGTTATTGAGTGTTAAAGTGTGGACCAGTGACATCACTGGTCCACACTAACTCAAATTAATAACTTATTAACTCAAATCAACTCTCAAACTGTAAACGGTTTTGAAGTCATTCATCTAGTTTGACAGTTATTGAGAGTTGATTTGAGTTAATGAGTTATTAATTTGAGTTAGTGTGGACCAGTGATGTCACTGGTCCACACTTTAACACTCAATAATTGTCAAATTAAATGACAGACTTCAAAACCGTTTACAGTTTTCTGATATACTACTGATGTTCTAATGATACAAAGCTGGTTGAAAATGGGCAGAGTGTTCCTTTAACATAACATTTATTAATCATTACAAATGTATATTCATGTTTTGTAAATGGTTAGTTCATCATTAACTAAAGGCTTATAAATGACTTACGACTGAACGTTATTATAAAGTGTTACCGTTTGTGCATCCCTTGTCTTTGCTTATTTTTTGTGCTTCAAGATAAAGGCAGTTATTTGGGTTTTTCTGTCTGAAATCAGTGTGACTTTGTTCATCTGTGTGTGTGAGTAGGGACTGATATTGAAATATTGATGTGACTCTCAGTCTCCACACAGTAGATGGCGCCAAATATTACATGTTGTGTAGGCTTGAGTTGTGTGAGGGGAGTTGCCAGTCCATACCCCAACAATAATAATGCACACTGGGGAATTCCAGCTGTCTGCACCATCTCTGCATCAAGCATTCTCTGTAATATAATCGGAGAACTTCACTGAAAAACAATACTGATTTATTTTTGCACACAATCTCACACATAGGATACAAACTGTAAACAGTTTTGCAGACATTCATTTAGTTATGGACCAGTGATGTCATTCAAATAAATCAGCATTGTTTTTCAGTGACATTCTCCTTTAAAATGTCGGATGGGGATTTCAGGTTTGAGGAATGCACTGTCTACAACATACATGGGCAACATACGGCCCGCGGGCCGTATGCGGCCCGCGGGCGCCCCCTGTGTGGCCCGCGATGGAATTGCAAAAAAAAAAAAAAAAAAAAAAAATTTTTTTTTTTTTTTTTTACAGTGCACCTGAACGCAACATGCAAGATACCCGCTGAATAAGTGTCCAAATGTTCATGTCATTCTGGCCAATACTCTTCTGTTATAGCATTTCAGTCTGGAATATGGAATATATTTCAATAATATTTATGACTAAAAGGCTAAAAGTAATCTCATGTGTAAGAAATGACTGTTCTACATTGAAGTAGAAATTTAAATAATTAACTTGTTGGTTTTGGATTTATTTAGCTTCAAGAGTGCATTTTTGTTCTTGTGTGACCCTCAACACAGGCTTTGAGAATCCCGGGCCACTTACTGATACTTAAGCTTAAAATAACCCACTCATATTCTGGTTTATTTCAAGAAAAACATTTCGGCTAGTGGAAATTCGAATTGGCTTGTAACTTTAAAATCTAGCAGCCATATTGGCAGGTGGTCAAAAAAGTTAATTTCAAGCACTGAAGAGGGAGAGCGGGTGGTGACATAGGAGTGAGTGAGAAAAGGATCAAATATTGGTGGTTAAGACTGAATAATGACATCACAACTGTTAATTTAAAATTAGTTATTCCTCTAAACCTGGCTTCAAATGCCCAAAATGTTTCGCGCTGGCGCCGTTCAGCCCTCAGCAAAAACTGGTAGCGAGGACATTTTTTTGTGGCCCTCTCTATCATCAAAGTTGCCCATCCATGGGTTACGGCGTGACAATATTTGTTCGGCCCCCGGCAACAATCTGGGTTTCTCATGTGGCCCCCCATGAAAAACAGTTGCCCACCCCTGGTCTACAACCATAAGATCACATCTCAGTGACAAAAACTTAGTATACATTTTGCTGTATTGGGTAGGCTATATGAAGATATCATTTCCAAAATCCTACATAGCCTATCACTTTTGGGGTGAAATGTTGTGCTCTTATGACATCACTATGACATCATCAGTGCCTATGACATCATCAGTGGGACAAAAATGTAAACAGACAGAGATTGCCCACTTGTAGATAGATTAGATTAGATTAGATGAAGACTCAAGTTATCAAGTTACTCAAGCCTGCAGCTAGGCTACTACCCTCCCTTCAAAGTATTAGAATTTGTTTTAATTGTATGCTAGCTAGCAGTCATTTTGTGTGAGAACAGAGAAGGTGTCACTTTGGTAACATTTTGGAATGTTTTTAATTTGATATACACTGGATATCAATCAAAATAGCCTACTAATTGCCCTTTTTATGAAGTCCAGATTATGTGGCTTGTGAAATTATGTGGCTTGTGAAAAAGGAGCTGCAACATATACCAGGAACAGCATAGTGTGTGTGTGTGTGTGTGTGTGTGTGTGTCCAGCTGCAATAAAGAATTCAAACCAACTTCCCATGCTAGCTCTCCTAGGAACAAGCAATAATAGTATACATGCTTTAGCCAATAGACGCAGTAATTGGAAATAAGATGGTTATACACTACAGTGGCATCCACGGACTTTGTCTTGACAGCCAGGTGGCAAGCACGCACGGTAGTGAATGTAAAATAACAAGCCTAAACTCCGTTCGTTCTCCTCGTTTCTCGCCTATGGGCGTGCTCTGTACCATAGGGCGTGCTCTGTAGGGGCGTGCTCTGCAATGGCCCCGGCCGGAGCTGGATATTAGATCCCTGCACTCCCATTGGTCGAAACCATAGGTGTGTCAGGAGGTGTGTGCGCCTCGCTCGCTGTCCGTCACGTCAAGACGTGACTTCCTGCACGAGCAGAGTTTGACAGCACGGAGGGAGGGAGCGAGGCTCCAAGCAACACATCTTTAATAGAGTTCTTTCGGGGCGTCCTGGGACTAATATCTAACAACCTCCTCTCTGTCTGTTAGGAGCCAGGCACACTTCTATCCACTCTCCCCAAATGCTCCCGCCTGCAGCCGCCGAGGTAAATACAAATAGCCCCTTATTTCAAAGCTGTGCTGTTATGTAATTGTGATTATAAAACATTGTGATACATTGTTCCTCCGTTCAGTCCTGCACTTTTCTGGCCAAAAGTGATGTTTCTGAACCCAATGGGGGAGGGGGGGGATAAGTTGATAAGGCTTGATAAGTTGCTGCTGTTTTCTGCATGCAACATGTTTGACCTATTCCTAAACAAGAGTAGAACATACCCTATAAAAGCATTCCTCATTGTTCTCGTTGTTGTGTTGCATGTTGGGTTGAACTTCCTGACTAGTCCAGCAGCCTTCATCTGTTTTTGTCATAAACTGTGGTGCAGAGAACCAACGATTTTGTAGAAGTTTTCCACTGAGCCTTCAAAATAAGTGTTAATTTCTTGGCTAGTTCAGCAGAAGCCTAGCTATGTGCCTCGATCTTCTCGCTGTATCACAACTGAGACACAGAGACAATGCCAGCAATTGTGTCTGGGACTGTAACTAAATATAGCAATAATACAGTATTGTAAGTGCAGCCAATGCAGAACCTGGTCTGAGCAAAATGTGGAAGTTTGTTATGGGAATGTCCCTCAAGTCTGTTATACGTAGATAAATACCACCTATACCAGACCAGTACCTGTGTCTCTGTGTTGTATGTAGATAAATACCACCTATACCAGACCAGTACCTGCAAGTCTCTGTGTTATACAGTATGTATAAATACCACCTATACCAGACCAGTACCTGTAAGTCTCTGTGTTGTATGTAGATAAATACCACCTATACCAGACCAGTACCTGTAAGTCTCTGTGTTGTATGTAGATAAATACCACCTATACCAGACCAGTACCTGTAAGTCTCTGTGTTGTACAGTATGTAGATAAATACCACCTATACCAGACCAGTACCTGTACGTCTCTGTGTTGTACAGTGTGTAGATAAATACCACCTATACCAGACCAGTACCTGTAAGTCTCTGTGTTGTATGTAGATAAATACCACCCATACCAGACCAGTACCTGTAAGTCTCTGTGTTGTATGTAGATAAATACCACCTATACCAGACCAGTACCTGTAAGTCTCTGTGTTGTATGTAGATAAATACCACCTATACCAGACCAGTACCTGTAAGTCTCTGTGTTGTATGTAGATAAATACCACCTATACCAGACCAGTACCTGGAAGTTGTAGACAGCATATTGTGGTCTGACAACGGAAGCCTTGTTGTGGAAAGAGCGAAGGTCTCTGAAAGGTCAAAAGAGCTGAACCTGATTCAGCAAAGACAACAGGGTGCAGATATATTCTTTTCACTCACACAGACACTCAACACTCAAATACACAAAAATAAGTCTGTTGGACCAGTGGTTGTCAAAGTGGGGTCTGCGGACCCCCAGGGGTCCTTGAGGGGGTTCCAGGGGGTCCCCAGCAAAAAGGGGGGCAACTTATGTTCACTATAATGCCATCCATAAGTACAATGACAATGTATGACTGTGTTGGTAATGTGTTTCATACACTTTCGGTAATAAAACATCTAAAAGCAAAAATCGTATCAGATGGGGGACGCTGGGACAAAATCTTATCAAATGGGGATAAGATGTTGGGTCTTTAATTAACCACTGTGTTAGAGACAGATGTTGGGTCTTTAATGAAATGGTGAAAACAAAAAGCGTCTACAGACCGAATCACTGTGACGTCGCGTTAACTACAAAGGTCCCTTCCGGGTAGACACCTGCCATTTTATTTTAATTGTGGAGATATCACAAACTTGTTTATTGTTTATTTCTGTTGTCATTTTCAGCCATAATTGTAACGTTAAAGATATACCCTAGTTAAACACGGTGGTCCGACCTATCTGACGTTTGGCTGTGCATATTTTATGTACTGTGTTGATAAAAGATGGCAGCCTATTATCTCATATGTAAATTTGCTTACCTCTCTGGAATTGAACTGACTTTCAATGCATCCTTCTTAAAATGGGCACTCTGAGCATCCTTTCTCTCTCTCTCTCTCTCTCTCTCTCTCTCCTCCCCTACTTGCTTACCCTTTTGCACTTTCCTCCCTGTCATTTTATTATATGTGTGTGTATATATATATATATATATGTATGTGTGTGTGTGGATGGATATGTGTGTGGATATGTGTATGTATATACATTATATATATATATATATATATATATATATATATATATATATATATATATATATATATATATATAGAGAGAGAGAGAGAGAGAGAGAGAGAGTGTAATTATTATTATTATTATTATTATTATTATTTATTAATATTATTATTATTATTATTGTTAGTATTATTATTATTGCTATTATTATTAATGATCTTTTTGGGAAACTCGGGGTGGGTGGGGGTGTGGGAAATGGTTGTGTTCTAGTCTTTAGCCTGAACACTCCACAAAAGGAGAGAAGACTGTAACATTATTGTCTGGATTTTACATTTGTCATTGTATAACTCTGATCTCCAATAAATATATATATATATATATATATATATATATATATATATATATATATATATATATATATGGTAAATTAGGTCTCTAAACTAACGTTAATCAAAGTGTTGTTAATTCATGAGGGTGCATCAAACATGAGTTTTACACTTAACCATTTCTCTTGATCTCAGTTGTTCACCTCCCAGTTTGCTCCGCTCCATTAAACTGTATGTACATGATGCGTGCATTGTCTCTACCCGGACGTTATTGTAAACATTTGGGTGATTGGGTCTACCCATAATGCTCATTCGATTGTTTAAGATATCGCAGGTACTTTTGAATAAATAATTTCCTGACCTGTTCGCGTCAAAACTCCCCGCCTGTTAAATCACAAGTCTCCACCTCACCTACAACTGTCACTCCTGACCAGAGCACGCCCACACCCACAAAATATTATATAACTCCGCCCCTTCAGGCCTGTGATTCTCCTGATTCCCTCCAAACATTTCCAGCAGACAAAGAGGAAGCCAAAGCCAATGTGAGTGAGACAATGGACTTTCACCTTAACATGTATTGTTTGCTTGATATGTGCCATGTAAAGTTTAAACTGTTTTGTACTGAGTTTAAATCCTGAGTTTAATTGAGAGTGAAATGCCAGTGGATGCATTAATGATGTAAGTTGACCAGTCATATTGTATTGACCTAATAATTATTATTTGTTGTTTGTTATCAGACCTGTAATCCTCTTTTTGTTCTAATACTTTGTGCAGATAAAATCATCCATCCATCAACCAACATTCACTCAGAAAATAAATGGTTGAACTGCCCTGGACTCCATTGTGTTTAATGTGCACACCAACATTCATGTTCTTGGCATGAGCCAACACCACTACCAACAGCACAGATCCTTTTCATGGTCCTTCGAACCGGAAAGAACATGAGTGTTGGAATGGAGGGGCCAGGTGCTGTTCAGAAGACAAGGCCACAGAGGGAAAGGAGGGCCCCACCTTACCTCGAAGACTATGAGACTGATATTTACAGCCAGCCCAAGAAGCAAGATGAAAGAAGTGAAGAAGAAACAGAGATTGTTGCACTACGACGAGAGAACGCACGTTTGAGGAGCAGAGTTGAACAGTATGAGGAAAGCTATTCAGAGGGAGATGTGGATGAGAATGATGGGCCTTTCCACGACGCCGAACAAACAGAGGAATGTGACCAGCCACTGCAGCCTAGTAGTATCACAGAGACTCGATATGGGAAAACACGATCTGACCCTAACCTATCCGAATCCATCCTTGCTTTATATCCTGTAAAGATTACCCAATCGGCCCAAACACTTTATTGCCCTCATGCCTATGAGCCCACTGCCTTTGCACAACGATCAGCCTCAGCAGCTCATATGCTACCAACCTCTACTGCCCAGGTGTCTTTCCAACAATCATACCCGCCATTACAATCCCAGGATTCGAGCACGGCTCCAGCAGTATCTGGCCTTTACAGTCAGTTACCCCCAGCACATGGTACCCTACCCTCATCACATGCTATGCAACCTCCAGCAATCCCTACACCTCAAGTTGCAACAACCAGAGCACAGCCATCTGCGCATCGACCAATTGGAGCCTCATTCCAGCCACCGGCACCCCAGCCTAGTTACCAGCCACCGGCGCCGCAGCAGCCTAGTTACCAGCCACCGGCGCCGCAGCAGCCTAGTTACCAGCCACCGGCGCCGCAGCAGCCTAGTTACCAGCCACCGGCGCCGCAGCAGCCTAGTTACCAGCCACCGGCACACCAGCAGTCTAGTTACCAGCCACGGGCACACCAGCAGTCTAGTTACCAGCCACCGGCACACCAGCAGCCTAGTTACCAG
This sequence comes from Poromitra crassiceps, assembly GCF_964638095.1. NCBI lineage: Eukaryota > Metazoa > Chordata > Actinopteri > Beryciformes > Melamphaidae > Poromitra > Poromitra crassiceps. Next base: position 31,942,202 of record NC_139624.1, read on the forward strand.
CCACCGGCGCCGCAGCAGCCTAGTTACCAGCCACCGGCGCCGCAGCAGCCTAGTTACCAGCCCCCGGCGCCGCAGCAGCCTAGTTACCAGTCACCGGCACACCAGCAGTCTAGTTACCAGCCACGGGCACACCAGCAGTCTAGTTACCAGCCACCGGCACACCAGCAGTCTAGTTACCAGCCACCGGCACACCAGCAGTCTAGTTACCAGCCACCGGCACACCAGCAGCCTAGTTACCAGCCACCGGCGCCGCAGCAGCCTAGTTACCAGCCACCGGCGCCGCAGCAGCCTAGTTACCAGCCACCGGCGCCGCAGCAGCCTAGTTACCAGCCACCGGCGCCGCAGCAGCCTAGTTACCAGCCACCGGCGCCGCAGCAGCCTAGTTACCAGCCACCGGCACACCAGCAGCCTAGTTACCAGCCACCGGCACACCAGCGGCCTAGTTACCAGCCACGGGTCCTCCAGCAGCCTAGTTACCAGCCACGGGTCCTCCAGCAGCCTAGTTACCAGCCACCGGTCCCCCAGCAGCCTAGTTACCAGCCACTGGCGCCCCAGCAGTCTAGCTATCAGCCCTCGGTGCCCCAGCAGCTTGGTTACCAGCCACCAGCCCAACAACTTGGCTACCAGTACCAGCCACAAGTGCAACCTCAACCCCAATACTTTGTGTCCCAGCAAGCTCCAGTTTCCTATGCCCCACAGCTCAACGTCACTGGAGTTCCCCCTAATCCAAGCTTCTCAGTACCCATGGCTCCCACACAGCAGAACATGGGTTCAAGGTACCCATCACGGGTTGAGGGACCCTCATTCCTGTATTTCACCCATAATGACCCTCATGAATTTGTAATGTTGAAGATGGCATTCACTAACCTTCTGCCCCCCGAGGAACCAGAATTGTACAAATTTCATATTCTCCTAGATCATCTACGTCTCGCTTCTGCTCGCCATATTGCACTTTCCTATGCCCACGACGCCAATCCTTTCAGCATGGCACTGGCAGCCTTGGAGCGTCAATATGGTCAACCACATTTACTAGCTCTGAGGGAGATACAAACCATACTAAATCTCCCTAAAATGATTCGAGGAGATGCTGAGGGGTTCCAGAGCTTTGCAGTGAGAGTGAGGTCATTAGTGGGCATGCTACAATCACTCAATGCAAGAGAAGGAGCTGCAGAACTGGCCTGTGCTTCACATGTTCAGCGTTTATTGAGTAAACTTCCGGTGGAGCTAGTTTCAAACTTTGCCAGACATGCTCGCTCAGCCTCCCCTGATGCTCACTATAACCTCGTGGACTTTTCCATATGGCTCGAAGGAGAGTCAGAATGTCAAGCAGTGGTAGCACAAGCCAACAACCTGCAAATTGATGTCCCCCAGATCCAGAGAAAAGACATGAGCCAAAGATCCAAGTTTCCATCAGCTACCATCCTCCATGGTGCTGAACGGAAGTCTCCACGTGGACCCACTACATCAAGACATCAGTCACAAACCCAAGGGAGGTATCCATGTTTGTACTGTCAGTCGACCTCCCACTACTTGACAAACTGTGAAAGCTTAAAGGACTTGAATACAGACCAGGTGGCAAAATGGCTGAAGGACCAAAACAGATGTTGGAAATGTGGCAGAACAACACACAAAGCAGCTCAGTGTACTCTGAAAAACCCCTGTCCTAAATGTAACGGCCTGCACCTAGGCATATTACACAATGTGAATCAAACTCAAACATCCAGAGTTTTGTACATGAATCCACAGAGTATGTCACCAAAAGTATTGCTTAAAGTAGTCAAAGTAAGACTTTCTACCAGGAAGAAGACATTTGATACTTATGCCATCTTGGATGATGGATCTGAGCGCACAATGCTGCTACCAGGCGCTGCAAAGTATCTTGGTTTAGAGGGGGAGGCAGAGAAACTTGAGCTGCGCACAGTGAGACGACAGACACAATCGAAGGTAAAACTGTAAACTTTAACATATCTGCTGCCTCATTCCCTGAGATAAAATTCTCTATTGATAATGCTTTCACATCTGACATGATCATGTTTGTAGAGCAGACTTATCCTATAGATAAACTCAAGCAACGGTACTCCCATTTGCATGACCTTCCGTTGAGCTCCTTCTCTAAAGTTCAGCCACACATCCTTATTGGCTCAGACAATCCATTCCTCATCACACCGATAGAAAGAGTCCAATATGGCCCAAAGGGAGCACCAGCTGCAGTGAGAACAAGACTTGGATGGGCTCTACAAGGACCTACTTCTCTCGGTGAGTCATCTGATTCTACCCAATGTCTATTCACATCACAAGCCAACTCCTATGCTGAACTGAGACCCCATGTAGAGCAATTGTGGAAAGGTGACACCAGTCCCTTCAGAAATGAACATGTTATCAGAAGGTCGAAGAACGCCAAGAAGCCAAAGATCAATCTTTTAGCTGTACCAGGCACTGAGACTGAGGCACCAAGTCAAGAAAAGCAACGGAAAACCAAGAAGAAGAAAGAGGGAAAGACTGCATTTGAAGCCTCAACCCCAGAGGTGGAAACCAAACCAAGAGCACAGGAGATCCAATGTAACATCAAGAGGAGGAATTGCAAAGATAAATTTGAAGGTCTAACAAAGGAGGAAAATGAAATTATGCACAAGAAGAAGAGGGGAGACAGAGAGCTGAGAGATGCTACAGCCATGGACCCACACCTGAGAGAACAGCTGTCGCTGGCTATGCATACAGCAACTTGCTTGAGCGCAGAGTGGGACTATGGGGGTCACATCCCAGGAGAAGAGGTAAATTAGACGAGTGGGCCGACTGGTCATACCATCACCAGTTGTATTGGACTCTCAGGATGAACTTGTGATCTGTTTATATATTCAGATGTATACATCTGAAGGGGCGGCTGTTAAATCACAAGTCTCCACCTCACCTACAACTGTCACTCCTGACCAGAGCCCACACCCACAAAAGATTATATAACTCTGCCCCTTCAGGCCTGTGATTCTCCTGATTCCCTCCAAACATTTCCAGCAGACAAAGAGGAAGCCAAAGCCAATGTGAGTGAGACAATGGACTTTCACCTTAACATGTATTGTTTGCTTGATATGTGCCATGTAAAGTTTAAACTGTTTTGTACTTATTTGTTAGATTCCTGAGTTTAAATCCTGAGTTTAATTGAGAGTGAAATGCCAGTGGATGCATTAATGATGTAAGTTGACCAGTCATATTGTATTGACCTAATAATTATTATTTGTTGTTTGTTATCAGACCTGTAATCCTCTTTTTGTTCTAATACTTTGTGCAGATAAAATCATCCATCCATCAACCAACATTCACTCAGAAAATAAATGGTTGAACTGCCCTGGACTCCATTGTGTTTAATGTGCACACCAACAACATTCATGTTCTTGGCATGAGCCAACACCACTACCAACAGCACAGATCCTTTTCACCGCCCTTTTTTGAAAAAGCTGACACCAGCCATGGCTGACTGCTGCCTCAATAGTAACGTGTTGAATATCACTTTAAACACAGATGAGCAAAGTCCCCCCCCCCCCTGATTATATCCCCATTGTTGACTGGCTGTCGTCACCCCAGCACAGATCTAATTTCCTCTTCTCGTGTGGCCTAAAGTGAACCCCCCTGGCTGTCTGGGATTAGACTTCCTCTGGGAATTAAAATACAATGTCATGTGAGGTGAGAGTTGGGGGGGGCAAAGTCAAACTACCTCACATACTGGAAGAACAAGTGACCAGGAAAGCAATAATTCAAGATGATATTTTACTTGACCACGTGAGTCTTAAAAAAAGCATGATCTGTCTTTGATATGATTTTGAACACACTCACAGCCAACAAAGTTATAGGGATGTGCATCTCCATATATGCGATATGCGTCTCGATGCATTGCCACTGATCCGATACATTAAAGATACAGATCCGATATGATACGATTCACCCCTATTGCGATGCAGTGCGATTCTACATGATACGCTTCAACACAATGCGATAAGATATGATTCAACGTGATGCAAAGGAATGATGCTATGCAATTCAATAATGGTACAGAGTTTGAGATTATTTCTTAAATAGCAAATCATAAATTAACTAATAAAAGTGCAATTTTTACTTTACAAATGTGTTTCTCTAGTAGTGCAACTCAGTAAGCAGCATCTCATGTATGCTGTTTCTTTAAAGGTATACAGTAGGGCCTCTACCAATATAAATCTGACTTTACCATAGGGTTTCTATAGATCTGACTTTACCATAGGACCTCTACCAATATAGATCTGACTTTACCATAGGGCCTCTACCAATATAGATCTGACTTTACCATAGGGCCTCTACCAATATAGATCTGACTTTACCATAGGGTTTCTATAGATTTGACTTTACCATAGGGCCTCTACCAATATAGATCTGACTTTACCATAGGGCCTCTACCAATATAGATCTGACTTTACCATAGGGCCTCTACCAATATAGATCTGACTTTACCATAGGGCCTCTACCAATATAGATCTGACTTTACCATAGGGGCTCTACCAATATAGATCTGACTTTACAATAGGGCCTCTACCAATATAGATCTGACTTTACCATAGGGCCTCTACCAATATAGATCTGACTTTACCATAGGGCCTCTACCAATATAGATCTGACTTTACCATAGGGCCTCTACCAATATAGATCTGACTTTACAATATGGCCTCTACCAATATAGATCTGACTTTATCATAGGGCCTCTACCAATATAGATCTGACTTTACCATAGGGCCTCTACCAATATAGATCTGACTTTACCACGCACAAAAATTGGATTTGGCTCACATTGCTGTAAGATCTTTTAAAACCAGAGAGGGAAGTGGTCAGGCTTGCATTGTGATGGGAATTCTACACATATTCTTGATGCAACCCAGTATACCGCAGTATAAGCCGTATTCGATATATGTCTAGGCCTGACAACATGGGAAAACAAGAGAGCCTGGAGATGTCATGCAGGTGCACATTTAGATAAAGCTGCAGTAGACGAATAGCCATGTTGTCAGGCCAATGTTGACTATAGACACAGTGATGCCATCTCATCAAATCAGATTTTTAGAATAAGCTTTCAAAAGTCTTATTGAAATGACACAGGGGAAGAGACAGGTCAAAGACAGATTTTTGAGACACCGATTGCGGTAAAAGGGGGGACAACTCCATATTCACATGGCGGCCTTGGCGGGGACGAATGTTTTGCACACTCAATGCACTACTGTGGTCTAAACTGTGGTTAGCCTGTTGCAGAAAGCAGCAGACTTGGCCTAGTAATCCTTGCCAGGAGCGTCAGTTTGTCAGAGGACAGATGTCATGCGTCAGAGCAGAGCGCTTACATAACCGCTTGTGTAACTGCCTGGTCCTGTACGGTCCCAAGTTCTCATACTTAGACCCCCACTCTGTCTCACTTCACTGTTCTCTCATTGCAAACCTAACGGTAAAAATGTTGCTTCAAGCCACAGACAGACTCAAGGATACAGATACAGGTACAAGCATTAGCATGCGCTAAAATGTACACACACACGCGCACGCACACGCACACACACACACACACACACACACACACACACACACACACACACACACACACACACACAGTATTAGCCTATTGTCAGAACTTGTCTCCTGAAATGCTGTAATACAGACAAGATAAACAAGAACAAGCATGCTGTGCATCAATGACGACTTCGAGTTGACAATGTGCATGTTTCTTTGACACGTAGAAAGATAAGGAAAGCACTTTGCTTAATGCATACTGTTGTGTACATTAGCAGTATCTTAAAGATTTAGAAAGCATACGTTCAGTCAAGATTCAGACTCTCTCAGCAGTGAAAACAAGGGTTGCCCAATCTCCCATATTGGCTAACATTTCTCCCCTAGCTCAGTTTACAGATGTAGGCAGCTGTGTAAACTGAGATTTTACATGAAGCTCACGGTCTAATGGCCCCACGGTCAAGTGTCTCTGTATATTAGATGATAGATGTGCAAGCTATTTCTTCCCAAACGGGCCAGTAACATTGTAACTGTTACAAGACGGGTAAACTATAGACTACTGTAACATAAGATCATTGGCTGAATGACTGTCTTTAATCAGGAATGAGGAATCTGTGATTGCAGGGTTTGATCTCTCAGGCCTGTGTGAGTTTTCCTGCCTTTTCGTGTTGTTGTATTAGTGCAGCGTATACAGTACGCAGGTATACACGGAGTACAACTCGGACTCGGCATTGACTGAAAATCCCCTCTGATGCGCAGGGCAAAGAGAGCGAACTGCGAAGGAATATGTAGCTTTGTTTTTAACTAACTAAATATTAGCTTTAGCTAAATAATTTGCAATGGTGCAGCCTATCATATATTATCTTTGAGTTCAACTGAATAAATAGTAATTTCACAGATTAGAGGAGACAGACCAGCAGAGTTCAGATGACTCAATGTGTACAAATTAATAAAGCTAAAATAAGTGTTTTCCTGATTTTGCTTAAGATGTTGTTGATGCCATAAAAGTGGCAGCTACAGTATGTCAGAGCCATGTGGTTGTCTGAAATGACCAGTAGAAGTTAAGTGACAATGTGCAAATACTACTGGCCCATTTTTGGGTGACCTAAATGTGCCAGAGTAGTCCTACATGTCATGTCACTGTAATAATACAGTCAGGGTGTTTATCCTTTCCAGAAAGGGCTTCTTCTTAATTTATGTCCCCAGTTTTGTCTGGCCTGGAGAAGTATAGTATATCCCACTTCTCCAGGCACCACCACTACACCACTGACATATAGTACAATAACATCTGCGCTGTGGCTTCCTGGAAGGCGGAGAGAGTGTTATAGAACATGAACATTTCACTATGGTGCTGTGATGTTACGTGATGATGCCTCTAACAGATGTTTTCTGTCCCACTGTGAACAGCTGGGAGTTCCACCAAGTTCCCTCCCACATGTAAGAGACACACTGAGACAGATTAGACAGGCAGGCAGACAGACAGCCAGGGTGAGCAGACAGACAGGGAGGGTAGGGTTGTCAAAAGTATTGATAGTATCGATAAGTATTAATTTTAAGTCATTTTAAGTATCAAATTTGAAACATGGAATACTCATTTGCAACAGTATAGACACCGGAGCAGTGTTTTCTCTTCATGAAAAATCAAACATACTACAGATTTTTCCCCTCCTTATCATTAGTGGATACCTGTTGCTTCAACAAGCTAAACATGTTCTGATAGGCTGATGTCTAGAGCAGGGGTAATCTGTTGTGTAATTGCAAAGATTTTAATTCGTTTTATTGGGTGTCCATTTGTGTTCGTTTATCTTTATGCCTCCCCCCCCCCCATGCCCGCTATGAAAAACGGTATCGAGTATTGGTATCGGTACCGATGTAGAAATTCTAGTATCGTGACATCCCTGAGTGAGGGATAGGAATAGGCAGGTAGTGTGGGACAGACGGACAGGCAGGGAAACAGACATCACTGTAGCTGTCATTTAGATTTTATGGACTTCTACTGTAGCTCTTCACTAATTTGTTTGGAAGTTCTCCACACACTCAGACGTTATTTAAACAGTGTTAACAACACTTACGAGAGTATTGTGTTTGTGCTTACTTAGCATTTTCAATCTGTCTATGCATGCTCTCTGGAGACTCTCAGAGGTTTGCAGTAAGCTGGGACTGTGTACTTTGGCTGGTCTTAGCAAAAGGTAGGTCGGTATTTAGTCAGTGAACAAAGCACTTGAAATACTGCTGTAGTGTTGACTATGGGCATGGCTCACTCGCATCACGATCACCTGCTGAACTGAACCCAACAGCCCGCCCCTTTCTGGTTGTGGCAGCCTGAGATTTATACTCATCGTATACTGTCTGCATTGCGTAACACATCCCCTGTCACAGGCTCTGCTTTTAGGTGAGGATTGGGGTTCATTCTTATTTGTGCAGAATTATTCGAAATGTGTTGATTGAAACAACAATCAATTTAGTCAGTTGTCCAGTATGTGTTGTTAGTTTTTTGAATATCACAGACAGGGGGGTGAGGGGTGGGGGGTCTGCCAGTGTCCACCAGCTGGTTCTTTAGTTGCTGCCATGATAGGCACCAGCCAGTAATTTGGCCACCACACCTAACAGCCTCTTCCGTGATTTTAAACTGGGTGCATCTGACTTCCATATCCCCAACCTTCTCTGGGATACATGAGAAGCTCAGTTGGAAGTAAGAGTCAAAATCATTCGTCTTCTTCTGCTTCCTGCATCGAATGACTCAAAATTGAATTGACTACACTACAACAACTGGTTTTATTTACATGTCACAGTCATCTCTCGGTCTCCTGTCCGTGTTGATCTCATCATGCTTACTCTCTCCTCCACTGTCCCCCCTCTCCATCCTTTTATCCCAGTCTGGTGAGTGAGGGGTTGTTTTCCCCAGTCCTGCACCATGGTAGACATGCCGGGGGGTCCCTACAGCCCCCCGTCCCCACTGGGGGACTCCCTCCTGGACAGCCCGCTGTGTGGAGACCTGATGGGGGACCTGCAGGATATCTCCCAGTCCATAGGGGACGACACACTGGGATCCTTTGATTTCCCAGAGTACCAGAGCACCGGCTCAGGCTCAGAGAGCTCCATCCCTCTGGGTGAGTAGCAGTGAAGAGCATTAAGGCTCAATTATGCTCAACGTTAAATACGCATAGGGACAAAGCCTCCTGTCAATCCTCTGCTTAATGTTAAATACGCATAGGGACAAAGCCTCCTGTCCGTCCTCTGCTTAATGTTAAATACGCATAGGGACAAAGCCTCCTGTCCGTCCTCTGCTTAATGTTTAATACGCATAGGGACAAAGCCTCCTGTCCGTCCTCTGCTTAATGTTTAATACGCATAGGGACAAAGCCTCCTGTCCGTCCTCTGCTTAATTTTAAATACGCATAGGGACAAAGCCTCCTGTCCGTCCTCTGCTTAATGTTAAATACGCATAGGGACAAAGCCTCCTGTCTGTCCTCTGCTTAATGTTTAATACGCATAGGGACAAAGCCTCCTGTCCGTCCTCTGCTTAATGTTTAATACGCATAGGGACAAAGCCTCCTGTCCGTCCTCTGCTTAATTTTAAATACGCATAGGGACAAAGCCTCCTGTCCGTCCTCTGCTTAATGTTAAATACGCATAGGGACAAAGCCTCCTGTCTGTCCTCTGCTTAATGTTAAATACGCATAGGGACAAAGCCTCCTGTCCGTCCTCTGCTTAATGTTAAATACGCATAGGGACAAAGCCTCCTGTCCATCCTCTGCTTAATGTTAAATACGCATAGGGACAAAGCTTCCTGTCCATCCTCTGCTTAATGTTAAATACGCATAGGGACAAAGCCTCCTGTCGTCCTCTGCTTAATGTTAAATACGCATAGGGACAAAGCCTCCTGTCGTCCTCTGCTTAATTTTAAATACGCATAGGGACAAAGCCTCCTGTCCATCCTCTGCTTAATGTTAAATACGCATAGGGACAAAGCCTCCTGTCTGTCCTCTGCTTAATGTTAAATACGCATAGGGAATAAGCCTCCTGTCCGTCCTCTGCTTAATGTTAAATACGCATAGGGACAAAGCCTCCTGTCCATCCTCTGCTTAATGTTAAATACGCATAGGGACAAAGCCTCCTGTCCATCCTCTGCTTAATGTTAAATACGCATAGGGACAAAGCCTCCTGTCCGTCCTCTGCTTAATGTTAAATACGCATAGGGCCAACCCTCCTGTCCGTCCTCTGCTTAATGTTAAATACGCATAGGGACAAAGCCTCCTGTCCATCCTCTGCTTAATGTTAAATACGCATAGGGACAAAGCCTCCTGTCGTCCTCTGCTTAATGTTAAATACGCATAGGGACAAAGCCTCCTGTCCGTCCTCTGCTTAATGTTAAATACGCATAGGGACAAAGCCTCCTCTCCGTCCTCTGCTTAATGTTAAATACGCATAGGGACAAAGCCTCCTGTCCGTCCTCTGCTTAATGTTAAATACGCATAGGGACAAAGCCTCCTGTCCATCCTCTGCTTAATGTTAAATACGCATAGGGACAAAGCCTCCTGTCCGTCCTCTGCTTAATGTTAAATACGCATAGGGACAAAGCCTCCTGTCCGTCCTCTGCTTAATGTTTAAAGTCCCTGGAAACCAAAATCCACAAAAACGTTCTAACTATGTTATTTAGGGTCTTATGTTAGTAATTTTGTGCCTCCGAAATTATTATACATTACTTTCAACCCAAAGCCTTAAAATCGACACTTTTCTACAAGATTCTACAAAGTACTTCCTCATTGAAGACAGCAGTGCGCGAGGTGCTAAAACGCAGGAGCTTATGACGTCATAAGCTCTATATAACCTTTGTACACGCACGCAATCCCACCCACCTATGGCAAGTCCGTTCTTTGCCCCCAGTGACAGCGCTCCCTCGCTGTCCGTCTCCCTCCCTGTGTGCCGTCTGCCACCAAGCGCTGTGCTTGTGAGATTAGCAAGGTGTCGGGTTTCAGCCATGCGCTCCTCTCTCTCTCTCTCTCTCTCTCTCTCTCTCTCTCTCTCTCTCTCTCTCTCTCTCTCTCTCTCTCTCGACAGACACTCAGGCAAAGAATGGACAGAGATCTCTTCCGAGCCGCGGAGCAACACACACACACACACACACACACACGGTGTGTGCACTCATCTCTCTTTCTCCGTTTCCCTCCCCCCTCTCTCTCGCGCTCTCCGAGAGACAGAAATTTCCCTGCTGTAGATGGGACACGCCCACACATTCCGCGGGAGAAAGTACACTCTAAAAAATAATGAAATCTCATGAGTTTTGCCATGGCTGTCAAACCTAAATTTATATACTTTGCGACGTTCATCATCGTTCAAATTTGGCTGGTGGCTTATTAACATAGGGTCCTGTGATGTGATTAACTCAAAATGCTAAATAATAAAGAAATATTTCTGGTTTCCAGGGACTTTAATACGCATAGGGACAAAGCCTCCTGTCCGTCCTCTGCTTAATGTTTAATACGCATAGGGACAAAGCCTCCTGTCCGTCCTCTGCTTAATTTTAAATACGCATAGGGACAAAGCCTCCTGTCCGTCCTCTGCTTAATGTTAAATACGCATAGGGACAAAGCCTCCTGTCTGTCCTCTGCTTAATGTTTAATACGCATAGGGACAAAGCCTCCTGTCCGTCCTCTGCTTAATGTTTAATACGCATAGGGACAAAGCCTCCTGTCCGTCCTCTGCTTAATTTTAAATACGCATAGGGACAAAGCCTCCTGTCCGTCCTCTGCTTAATGTTAAATACGCATAGGGACAAAGCCTCCTGTCTGTCCTCTGCTTAATGTTAAATACGCATAGGGACAAAGCCTCCTGTCCGTCCTCTGCTTAATGTTAAATACGCATAGGGACAAAGCCTCCTGTCCATCCTCTGCTTAATGTTAAATACGCATAGGGACAAAGCTTCCTGTCCATCCTCTGCTTAATGTTAAATACGCATAGGGACAAAGCCTCCTGTCGTCCTCTGCTTAATGTTAAATACGCATAGGGACAAAGCCTCCTGTCGTCCTCTGCTTAATTTTAAATACGCATAGGGACAAAGCCTCCTGTCCATCCTCTGCTTAATGTTAAATACGCATAGGGACAAAGCCTCCTGTCTGTCCTCTGCTTAATGTTAAATACGCATAGGGAATAAGCCTCCTGTCCGTCCTCTGCTTAATGTTAAATACGCATAGGGACAAAGCCTCCTGTCCATCCTCTGCATAATGTTAAATACGCATAGGGACAAAGCCTCCTGTCCATCCTCTGCTTAATGTTAAATACGCATAGGGACAAAGCCTCCTGTCCGTCCTCTGCTTAATGTTAAATACGCATAGGGCCAACCCTCCTGTCCGTCCTCTGCTTAATGTTAAATACGCATAGGGACAAAGCCTCCTGTCCATCCTCTGCTTAATGTTAAATACGCATAGGGACAAAGCCTCCTGTCGTCCTCTGCTTAATGTTAAATACGCATAGGGACAAAGCCTCCTGTCCGTCCTCTGCTTAATGTTAAATACGCATAGGGACAAAGCCTCCTCTCCGTCCTCTGCTTAATGTTAAATACGCATAGGGACAAAGCCTCCTGTCCGTCCTCTGCTTAATGTTAAATACGCATAGGGACAAAGCCTCCTGTCCGTCCTCTGCTTAATTTTAAATACGCATAGGGACAAAGCCTCCTGTCCGTCCTCTGCTTAATGTTAAATACGCATAGGGACAAAGCCTCCTGTCCGTCCTCTGCTTAATGTTAAATACGCATAGGGACAAAGCCTCCTGTCCGTCCTCTGCTTAATGTTAAATACGCATAGGGACAAAGCCTCCTGTCTGTCCTCTGCTTAATGTTAATTACGCATAGGGACAAAGCCACCTGTCCGTCCTCTGCTTAATGTTAAATACGCATAGGGACAAAGCCTCCTGTCCGTCCTCTGCTTAATGTTAAATACGCATAGGGACAAAGCCTCCTGTCGTCCTCTGCTTAATGTTAAATACGCATAGGGACAAAGCCTCCTGTCCGTCCTCTGCGTGCATTTTGTGCATAATTGTACACATTTTCTGAAAGCTTATGGCTACGGATGAGCACACAGTGTATGCTGTTGTAAAACATGGTCAAAAGTGTCAAAATAAATCTGACAATCTTGCAAAATGAATATAAAGTGCTGAGCTACTACTGCAATTATTTGAGAAAAAGACAACTGGAATGCCCAGGTGTTATTATCTCTAACACTAGATATTTAAGACACACACAAACTCAAAAACACTGCTGACAGGTGCTGATCCTGCTATCATAATGATGCGACCTCCTGACCTTCTGGCTCCACTGTGCCATTTCTATATTTGCTAAAGAGGCTTGTATAGAGAGGGCTGTGTGTCTCCGTGATAACACAAGATTAGATACAACTCTGAGGCCATTTACACCTGGCATTAACATGCGTTTTCTGCCATCAACTTGCAATCAGATTGTGCTTGACCACTTGAAATGCCAGGTGTAAACTCCCCCAAGACACATTGAAGGATTGCAAGGATTGATTCTGATTCTGATTCTGAACACAAGTGTAAATGCAATGTGTCCTCTCAATCTGGATACAGCAACTGTATGCGGATTGAGAGGACAACCATTTTGGGTGTTAATAAGTTATCTGGATGTTATCTGCTTTGTATCATTACAATGTCGGTAATATAAGCAAAGGCACAGTGTTTACCTTCTATATGTTTTCTGCACCAAGAAATCTCTGTTTGTCTGCTTGCAGAAGCTTTACCCCAGCCCGCCAGCTGGTATGGCTCATTAACGCTCATTAAGGCTCTCGGTACCGTTGGTAGTTTGCGTTCGCGTTCGCTTCATCTTCTCATCTCAGGTCGGGCAGGCAGTTAGGCCACAGGAGAGTGAGCCGACAAGGAAAGGATCCAGCCTACTCTGCCTCTGATTGGCTTAACCAACCAACGCAGGCACCCAGTACTACTAGCCAATCGAGGCAGAGTAGGGCGGGCCATGCTTTTAGGAAGAAAAGATTAAAAAAAAATGCAGCACACTACTTGAATGGATGCGCATCAGAGGGGATTTAGAAGTGGGTAGACTCAATGCCGACTGAAGAATAAGTGGGATACCTGCGTCTACCCTGCACTACACCACTGGGTCCCGCCCCTCCTCAATGTTCCCCCCTCCCACTCTCCTATTCGACCTCCGTGTTCCCGGACCTCTCAGCCCTCGTGCCAGCATGACGACCACGACTATGCTGCGTCTCCTACGGAAGGCTTCTATTGGCTTTCTGGCAGACTGGATACCCCGCGGCACATTGCTGCCTCTCACAGCTGGATGATCTCACTCTAGACCTGGTTCACACAGTACGCCGAAGCAACCCTCAACCGAAGCTGTACCTACGCTGAACCCACAAGTTCACACCACCCGCGCGCGTGCCACGCTGACGCCTTGCCGAAGCCACGCTCACGCCATGCTGAAGCGATCACTCAGGATTGACGCCGAATTACCAAGTGTGATGCTGAAGCCGTGAGGCATGAAGTCAATGGGAGATGTGGGCGGGTTCAAGGCGCGAGAGTAGACGCTGAGAGGAAAAGACAAGGGGCCCTATCTTCCGACAGGTGCTATCCCCTAATAGCGCTTGCACACCTGTTTGCGCGTGCCTTAAGGCAGGGAAGATAGCAGTCCGCCTTTGCGCCGTCCGCCAGGTGTTATACCGAGTTTTGCACCCCAGCGCCGGCAGCATCCCCACCTCATGGGAGCATATTGTAATGATTTATACATAAATGTAACCGTTTAAAAGTGATATAATTGTCTGGTAGACGTGACCTCCCTGATTTCTAAGTTAAAAAAGCCCCGAAATATGTTTGCGATGCAATTCTCGGCGGGCATGCGGAAACGTTCACGGCACCTGTCGCAGACCCAAATTAGAGCCGTGCCAAAATCATCTGCGCCCCCAAATGCCTGCGCAAACGGGATTTGGGCGGTCTTAACTACCAGAATTATTCACAGCCGTGACCAGGCAATGCTGGGCATTACGTCAATCAAAACCAATCAGATTCCCGTCTCGCAATGGCTGTTTGCCCGAGGCATGCAATATGCTGTAATTCTCTCCATGCGTAATAGAGTGTACTCACTCGTGCGAGGACAGAGAGACCTTATTGACAGATCATCTGTGGTGCCAATGACCTTCCGGGCTATGAAGGTAAATAGCCTATGTCCATTGTCCAACACGTTTTCTCAATTTATTTCCCTCTTTGCGATGTGATAAAAGTTTCTCAGTGAGTTATAGTTGATTGCCTCACTGAATTATCTGCTAGTACCGAATTTTAGCAGCATCATTTGATGTCTAGGCTGTGCGTAATGACATCTCCAAAAGGAATTCTACTTTGCACTGCGCTGCGCTGCACGGAGATTACGGGTGCGCTCCCAGCGCAGGGAGGTATTTGCGTGTAAGAGGTCCTTTTCAAAGCTCTTAGCGCAAACTAATTGCGCGCTGCTGATGATAGGGTAATGCCATCTATCCCACATTTTAGCGCTGAAACGCCTGTTTTGGCATGTGGCAGCCAATGCCCAGTACAATTGTACAATGTCCGCCCTCAAACGAGCGCAAACGCTAAATTAGCGCTTTTGGGAAGATAGGGCCCAAGGCGTCTTGTGTGAACGGTAAGGCGTACGTTCAGCTTGTGCCTGCTTCAAGCTTCAGTTCTGCTTACGTTCGGCGTCCTGTGTGAACGAGGGCTTAGGCAAGTCGCCAAATCTGTGAACATTGAGAGGAATGGTGAAACAGATAAGTGTAATTGGAGACAGCGAGGAACCATAAATTGGGCTTTAGGCGTAGCGGTGCCTGGCGGAGATCTGCACTCTACTGAGTGTGTGCACTTTTCTAGTTTAAATAGAAACTGATTGAGATAGCCAAATCCTTATGCCTACTTAGTGCCCAGAATCCTTTAACCCTCCTCTTATGTAACTGAATTTCAATGATATGCTTATGTCAGCTGACCAGTGAGCCTGGATACCTACAATACTTTTTATTGTGGAAAGCTGTAGAAAAGAATTACAGAACGCCACATATCCATCTTGGAAAGCACAATACTGCTATAAATCATATGATCAGTAGTGAGTGGAGCACATCACTTTTTTCTCACGGTGGATATCTCAGTTTAGAGCAAAGCTCTTCAGAGACTGTCCCGCCTCTCAACCTACTCACTGCGTTCTCCTCTCCTCTCCTCTCTGCTGTGTGTTGTGTGCTGCAGACACCTTGACCCCGGCCTCCAGTCCCTCGTCGGGGGTGTTTGGAGCGGTGCCACGCCCCAAGGAGAGCGCCGGCCACCTCAGCCTGGAGTGCAGGGTGTGTTCAGACAAGGCTTCGGGCTTCCACTATGGGGTGCATGCCTGCGAGGGGTGCAAGGTGAGAGACTGGAGAGTGGAGACTAGAAGTGGGATACTGCAGCTGGTTACATATCGCTGTTTCTGTTTGAAAACATCTAAACCTCAATTCAGCTCATTTCCATGTTTTCACTTCTTCAGTTGCAGAGGTCACATGGTCTTCTGTGGGTTGAGAAAACTGTCTGACCTCTTGGTCTTATGAAAGAAACCCTTTCAAAACCCACTGGATCATGTCCAAAATGCATTGTCATCAAGCTAAAACCAAGGCTTAGTTCCTGCAAACTAGGTTTTCGCCTGACCGTGACAATATCTTGTACATATGTATATACGTGTATATATTGTGTTCACACTTGTCACAGAATTGATGATTACTTGTGCCCCAAAGGGAAAAACTGGTGGTGCCATCTCATAATTGGCTGTGCTAGTGGAACACAGCTGAAGAACAAATACCGAACAGACGCACGCACACACGCACACACATGTACACACACACACACACACACACACACACACACACACACACACACACACACACACACACACACACACACACACACACACACACACACACACACACACACACACACGTACTGTAGAAGCTTGGCATGTAGAGGCACCTGACATAGTGGCCAGTGGAAATCTTTTGAGGCATGCAGCCAGTTCACGTGAGGTGGGGGACATGGCGGCCTTGGTTGACACGTCACCTCTCCCCTGCTTGGCACAGGGCCCAACTGAGTGATGTTAACACACACACACACACACACACACACACACACACACACACACACACTGTACATGTAGACCTGCTTTTGGCACAGACCACTGTTGTGTTAATGCTAAATATGATTGTCTTACAGAGTCAACTTTGATGTATGATAATGACTCTCAATATCAAAACGTGTCTACTTGTATCTTTTGTTCTCTTGGCAATGGGAAAACCAGTTGGATGTTTGCAGTAGATTAATTCATTTCCTCCTAACGACAAATCCTGCTGAGTTGCTCATAACTCACAATACCTAAGACTATTTCAGGACCAACTGTGGTCCCCCTGTGCTTCACAATCATTTCACAATTCAAACCATGACAGCCAAAACAAAACTGAAACTTTTAGGCCCATTGGCCAGTTGTTTGTGGCTAAAAACCATCAAGACTCATCATCCTACATTTCCTGTCACAGCTCTCATCACAGGTAGTTGCTACGACTGTAAACTGAGCCTCTTACTTTCTCTTTCTATTTTTACATGGCTTTTTAAACTTCTGACCTTGCCTTCCAGTTTCCCTTATAGCAGCCACATCAACCCCCCCCCCCCCCGTGTTAACTTAATGATTGATCATTTGACTAGGAATAGCAGAGTTCTGTATTGTGAATCAGTTGTTTTTAGGGTTATCATCTGCTGTTGGCAGTGGTTAGCCTGGTCAAAACTATCCTGATAACAGGATCTCACATTCTGTTTCACTCAACATATCAGTCTGGACTCCAATCTGCCCACAGTGATTTCAGTGATTGAGTGCCTTGACAGACAACTCCTTGAGCCAATCAATGTCACCACCAAACCCGATCCAAATCCACTCGGAATAACGGCGATAAGGTCTTTTACCCCCAAGAAAAACTGTCTGTGCATACTCTTGTTCTTTTTTAATAGTTATTGACTATTTCTGCAATAACTGCACTTATGGCTGTGTTTACTCTACTAACGTTAACGTACGTTATTGCCGTTGCTTCGGGAGCCGCCATACTGTTTTGCCAGCGGTTGGCCGGTTACGTTGTCAACTACGAGGCAGGTCCCTGATTGGCCCATGCACTTTGTCATTTCTGAAAATTGCTGTGGGCAGGCTGGAGGCCAGACTGATCCGCAGAACGCAACAAGTGAAGTGAACTGACGTGATTAGGATGGTTTAGCAGGCTAGGCAGTGGTTGTATTCAGAGAGGAAAAAGGTCCTTTTCCCTAGAGCAGGGGTTTTCAAAGTGGGAGGCGGGCCTCCACAGGGGGGCCCCAAGCAGTTTCAGGGGAGGCAGTGAATGGAAGTGAAAATTAGTTATTAAAAGGAGATCATAGAACAGCCTAAATGTGTGTGATTTGATTAGATAGTTCAGAGACACAGTAGTTTTGGGGAATTTGATGTACAGTTTTCCCCACTTTCCCAGAGTCAGAAACTCATAAATGCCTTCAGACAGTCCTTTTATGTATGTAACAGCAATATCAGACTATCTTGGCTCAATTGTTGAGTGTGTATGGGATCAAATAACATAATCATGATCCCATAGGCATCCAGGATTTGAGCGAGGGGGGGGCTCCTTTTTCCAAGCTTTGTCTGGGGGGAAGCCCACAGTCTCAGACTTTGAAAACCCCTGCCCTAGAGGAAGTAACAGTCATGTGATCTCAGGCGGATGGAGGATAGAGATGTTTCATTGGATGTTCTTCCTCCTTGTCTGTTTTTTTGCCCCCGGCTGGAGCTGGAGAGTCTGGGAGGTTTTCTCACTGTTCTGATCTGACAGGTGCACTCTAATGTGTGCAGGACAGGAGAGATGGACACAGGGCACGGGGCACACACACACACACACACAGGGCACACACACACACACACACACACACACACACAGGGCACACACACACACAGGGCACGGTGCGAACATTTCACAATGTTCAATCCTCCATCCAAGCTCTGCAAAATCTATCGATTGCTCAATGCATAATGTGTGTCTGCTTCTGCACACTCAAACACTGACCAGCTCCCTTCTGACCTCCATCGTTTCATCTCCTGATGTCTGATGCGGCACACAACCTTTTCCTAAGTGGGACAGCAGCCATCCCTGTCACGGGTCAAAGTAATAACATGTTTACACAAAGGTCCTGGATGCTGCGCACATTCATTTTGACAGGACCTTCTCTTCCTGAAAATGAGAAGATAATTACACACCATCATGGAAACCTCTCACTTGTGATATGCAGAAGTCCCATTACTCAGTTTCCACGACGCGGGCGCTGCGTATAGTTTTCAACACCTCCCTTCAAGAGCGGAGCTGCACTCAGTAGCAGGAATGTGAATGGAATGTGCTGCGATGTTACGGCGTCAGCTCTGCGGCGGTGACAGTGTGACACACACATACTTCAGTACTGTTTCCTCCCGCGTGTGTGCGTGGGACATTGTAATGGAAAGGTCACAGGTTCAATCAAAACCCCTCAACCTCTACCCAAAACTGCACATGTAAGAGGTCTTTTATTGTGACCAGCCCAAGGCACTAGGGGTGTTAAAAATAATCGATTATAAGATGCATCGCGATGCGGATGTGCACGATTCTGCATCGATTCATAAATGTCAAAAATCGATTATTAATTATTATTTTTTCTCTCTTTTTAAATAATCAAATAAAATATAATGGTACATGCAGTTGTTTATTTGGATCATAATACAATACAATTCCAAATGCACTTTTATTTTAAAAGTAGCCACACAGTGAGAAAAAAGAAAGTGAGAAAAAATAAATCATGTATTGGGCAAAAAAGTGATGGATCGATTGAAGATGCATGCATCGATAATCGTAATCGAATCGAATCGTAGCCCTCTGAATCGTAATCGAATCGAATCGTGAGGCCAGTGAAGATTCACAGCCCTACAAGGCACACCTGCACAATAATCATGTTGTTTAATCAGCATCGTGATATGCCACACCTGTGAGGTTGGGTTATGTTGGCAAAGGAGAAGTGCTCACTAACACGGATTTAAACACATTTGTGAACAAAATTTTAGATAAAAAAAAAAAGCCTTTTGTGTGCATAGAAAAAGTCTTGCATCTTTTATTTCAACTCATGAAAAACAGGAGCAAAAACAAGTGTTGTGTTTATATTTCTCCCCACTATAAGTTGGTGTCAATAAGAATCCCAGCAAGATGCCTCTACCTAAATCGTTGTGTCTCACTTAACAGCATTCCCTGTTTGCCCTTAAGAGAGCGTTGGACCATAAATCTCTTTGCTTACGTCTTTGCTGGTATAACTCATGTCTCACAGCTGTAGATCATAACGAAGTACTATCCGCTGATTGTATCTTCACACACGTAGGCATGCAAAGACAAGCATACTGCGCACGCACGCGCACACACACACACACACACACACACACACACACACACAAACATCTGTTTTGTTCCCCTCCGTTCAGCTCTGTTGTCATATATTGCTGATGACTATCATATGGCACTGCTCTGCATGCTTTGGCCTTCACAGTTTTTCCCCCTTCACCATTTTCACAGAGATGACACTCAGCCCTGCCCGCATAACTACAATTTTTGGTAAAACAACACGAAAAGATGATCCATGAATTTTCCATGTCGGCTGAGTTGATGTATGATCTGGAGCCCGTAACCACATGTCAGAACCGCTCCCAACGTCTCGGCAAGTCGCAGCCTTAGCCTCAGCCTCTCCTCTGTGACATGAAGTGCGATGTATAGCGCGGCCCTGTGGATGGAAATATATTGCAGGAAAATTCATATAGCGGCCATTTGAAAGTGAGGCATGAGAAATGTCCGGACAGAAGTGTGAGTGGCATAGGACCACATGTGTTGGCTCATCTCTGACATTTATTTGACTGGTCTTGGCCTGCTGCTCTGTATGGGTGTGTGTCAGCGGCCTGCAGGATGTCCTGTCCAATCAGAGTTCTTCTTTCAAAAGGTCAGGGTTGATACTGTACCTTGAAGCCATATTTAAAATGTATGCACTTACAGTACTTTGAGGTACTCAAATACAAAGGACTTATTCTATAGTAAAATATACAGCAGTCAAACAAGGAAAGTAAAAGTGAAGTCACTTTTAGGATTTACAGTACACCAAAAAGTTGTTTTCCTGTCTTGTAGCCTGCTGACACTTTAGCACATATGAAACTGGCTTAAATGAGGGGCTCTGGTGTCAGGGAAATCAATGAAATCTGATCACAAAGGTCACTGAAGAGAAATTCACTGCCGCCTCTCTATCAGTATACGCCATTATCATACAACTGTAGCCAACTTTTGCCAACTCTATCTGTCTCTCTGTCTCGACCAGGGTTTCTTCAGGAGGACGATCAGGTTGAAGCTGGATTACGATAAGTGTGAACGCAGCTGTAAAATCCAAAAGAAGAACCGCAACAAGTGCCAATACTGCCGCTTCCACAAGTGCCTCTCTGTCGGCATGTCCCACAACGGTAAATAAAGACTCGGAAACGAACAACAACGAACACCTTGTGTCTATGCTGCAAGATCACAGTGCCTTAGCTTATTTGTCTTTCTTTTAAACGCAGTTCTCTCTCTCATACATGATCATTTGAACTCCTTATTGGTTGCTTGTTACTGTATGTGTCGTGTGACCTTGAAGCTTATTCCACTGTTGTAATGTTACTCATAGTATGTTGCTCTGAATAAGAATGTCAGTGCTGAACATTTATATTTTTAAATGTCAAATTTAAACTGTAAAATTGCTCTGTATCAAGTCTATTAGCAGTCTCACTGTAATGTCCTTAAAACCACAGAAGAAGTGATGAAATAGTCAAAGAGCTAGCTGCTGTTTTTATGTAACAACATAACCTCGGCTCCCAAAGTCTGCATTCAACACGGTAGCCACGGCTTTTTATCACAAGATGTTTGTGTTGTTAAGAGTTTCTGTGCTATCTCCATTATCAAAGCCCTTATGGTCCCTTTCAGCAACAGCCAGCCATGTCCTTCTGTGACTTTGTGCGGAGCTAGACCGCTGTGTTTGCACTGACTGGGTTTTGGTACATTGTCCTGTTTGACATTGACAAAGTGCAGGCCCGTATAGCCCCACATCTGGAGAACTATCTGTAGTGATTGCCAAAGGGTCAGTGGGTTTGTTGAGAAGACCTCCCACTGCAGATAGATCAGGGTCAGAAAACACACAGTCAAGTGGGAGACGACATGTTTCCCTCAGAGGAACAGAACACACTGGAGGGCGTCTGGGTAGTACAGCGGTAGATTCCCTGCCTACCAACATGAGGGTTGCAGGTTCGAGCCCCCGCGTTACCTCCGGCTTGGTCGGGCGTCCATTCAGGCACATGTCTGCGTTACACGTGCTATGACCTGCTAGTGAAACCCCTCGCTGTCAGGTGAAAAGAAGACTGACTGGTGACTGCACATGTATCAGAGGAAGCATGTAATAGTAACAACTCTCGCCAGATCGGCAGAGGGGGTGGAGAGAGAGAGAGAGAGAGAGAGAGAGAGAGAGAGAGAGAGAGAGAGAGAGAGAGAGAGAGAGAGAGAGAGAGAGAGAGAGAGAGAGAGAGAGAGAGAGAGAGACTTTCTCTGCCAAATGTTGAGGCTGATCCTGAAATAATCTGTAATGTTGAAATGCCGAATGATGAGCTTTGTTCTGTACTGTACACTTGTTTCTAACAATGAATATATTTGCAATATCACACGAGAGGGAGTGCGGTTGTTGGCTAATATCGGCACTGCTGTGATTCGGTCGCAGGCACGAGGCCGTAGGCCGAGTGCCGAAGATAATCACAGCAGTGCCGATATTAGACAACAACAGCACGACCTCGAGTGTGATATTGCTTTTATACAACAGTTCTATTAAACAAAGCTCATTAAAAAAAGGACAAAAAGCTGAGAAAATATATGATTTCTCTATTTATTCCTCCGCCAACAAAAATAGTCCCCCCAGCTTTCTGCTTTGCCGAAAATGTAACCTAATCAGCCTAATTAACTGCAGGCTGTCTACTTTACTACTGTCTACTCTACAGCTGTGAAGCGTTTTATTGATTAGGGCAGCTGTGAAGCGGAGTGATCTACACACAGTGAAGCGCCAGTGCGTTATTGTGAATTAGAACACGGCTCTCTTGAATACTCGATTCTGATTGGTCAATCAACAAGATTCACCGGTCATTATTTCTCGACAACCGACCGCTGCTCTGCCACACCTGGATTAATCAGTTGATAAGAGCATTTTGTCTGCAGACACTACTAATTAGGCCAACCAGTTGCAGCTGTGGTGTCTCGTGTGCCAATTACGAATGAAACCGCTTTGTCGTTGAAAACGCTATTAAAAAATCTATTTGAATCATTATTTTTGTCAGATTATTGAATGATTTAGTTGTAGGCCGTGTTCTAAGCGGGATAATGTATAGTGAGCCGGTGATTACTGGAAAAAATGACCTTCAGGTGAATGATTAAGCCCTCCGCTGCGCGTCGGGCTCAATCATTCACCTGTCGGTCATTATTTCACCAGTAATCACCGGCTCACTATACATTATCCCTTACATATCGGCACTGGTAGGATCCCTCTTGTCCAATCAAATTGCTCGGCCGGAACTACCTGTTGTATAAATTGCATTTTGTAATGAAAGCTTTCATATCTACGTATCTCTCCATCCCCAGCCATCCGGTTCGGTCGGATGCCGCAGTCGGAGAAGCTGAAGCTGAGGGTGGAGAGCCAGATGGGGGACAGAGAGGTGGCAAGCCCCATGCTGACCGACCACAAGATTCTGGTCAGGCAGATCCACAAAGCCTACATGAAGAACTTCAACATGAACAAGGCTAAATCACGGCTCATACTCACCGGAAAGACCAGCACGCCGGTGAGGGAAGATGGAGTGGTGGAGGGGATAGGATATAGTTATTCTATTAGTTATAGGTATTCTTATTGTGTCACAAAACTGTGAAAGAAAAATCTACACAGAGATGTATCGCGATATTTTTCAGAAATATCGATACAGTACAGTACAAAATATTGCGATATATTACTGTATCGATTTTATTGCACAACCCTAGATTCGATATGACCATGATACAATGTAATAAATTAAAGTTCAATGATATGAAAGAATGACTGTACAGAGTTATGCTTATTTCAGAGCCATAAATCATTCTAACCATTGGCTTGCTAGAATGTAAACAACAATTTAAAAATGTCATTACAAAGTGCAGATAATATCATTTTGATGGCATTTCATTTGGGATTAGTTCAGCAGAATAAAATTGAGCTATATTGAATTTTGATGTATTGTCCCATCCCAATTAGGATAGAAAGAAGAGAAGAAGAGGAGTTTGAAGAGGGATGGGGGGGCAAAGTGTTTAATCAGTAGTAGCATCCATCTTCTAAGTCTAAGACTATGCTCTTCTCCTCTCTGTCTCTCTGCAGCCATTTGTCATTCACGACATGGAGACGTTCCAGCTGGCGGAGAGGACGCTGGCGGCCTCCCTGGTGGACGGAGGCAGTCTGTGGCCCGAGGGGGAGCTCTGGGCCGGGGAGGCGGCTCCCGCTGGGGGGCCCGGGGAGCTCCAGGACAGGGAGACAGAGGCCAGGCTCTTCAACTGCTGCCAGAGCACCTCGGTGGAGACGGTCACTGAGCTGACAGAGTTTGCCAAGGCCGTGCCCGGCTTCCAGACCCTGGACCTGAATGATCAGGTGGCGTGAGTTGAAGGGGTTTTTCCGTCATTGCATGTGAGAAAGTGCAGATCGTAGGCTTGATTTGTGATTACCGGTAGATAGAGAAAAAAATATAGAATATATATAGCATCAAGTTTACTATTTATATTTGTCTAAAAATTTAATTTCAAGCATTTAAAGTCGAAATGAACCGGAACAGAATGCAATCGCGCGAGCGTCGGAGACTGAAAACAAATTTTGTCTGAGATGACAGGGTTGAGAGGCGGACCATATAGGGTGTCGATGATGTGATTTGACAATTCTGGGGACTGGCCAATCCTGGTGTGTTCCACCCCCAAATCCAATGGGATTCAGCGTGTTGTGCTACGCGAGTGGGATCAGCAGAGTACCAGGCAGCCAGCTGCTTCTGTGCGGAACGAGCGGACAATCCGATGCATGGGTGCTGCCTGCTCGCCTGGAATCTCCGAGGGGCGACCCCTGACAACCAGGCTCTCAGGCGCGCGCCATTATCGCTATTGCGGTAAATACAATATTCCTGGAATGCGAGTTTTAACGAGCCAGTTACATTTCTTTGCATTCTTAGGCATTACCATTTTCTTTATTGTGTATATCAACATACAATTGGCCAAGTTAGTAGTTAGTTTATGGGCTAGAAATTCTGTCAGATGACAGGCACTAGGTGCCATTTTCTCCTTCATTTGCAAGAGAAAATTATCCTGAAATGAAGATTTGATTGACAGCTGCCATGTCGTGATATGATTGGTTGAAATGGGGTAGAAATTTGATAGTACTAGGTGATGTCAGCAAACTGTAGATTACTGTTATGAATGAAATCTTGAAAAATGAACTTTTGATGTGAAAAAGTGTGGAAAAACTAAAGAAATTAGATTTTTGTGATTTTTTTTGGCACTGCACTGCATACCCAGGTATTTGAACTAAAATAAAATAAAAGTCATTTTTGGGTTCAGCGCGACTTTAAGCATAAGGTCAAAATGGCTTTAACAGAATGAAAAACAGTACATTCAATCAGGTGTGTCAAGACTTTTGACTGGTAGTGTGTTTGTGCTGGGAATTCATGATAGACTTTCAAAACAAACTGCTGCGTTTCAGCATCAAGCCTTCATCAGGAAGTCAAACAGATCTCATTACACACCTGGCCCTTTTTCTAGTGGTGTTCCACCAATAGGAATCTGCTTCTGTGTTGTGGCCTAGAGAGGGTGTAAACAAACTCCAAAAGATATACAATATACATCAAAGTACATCTGTTTGACTTCCTGACGAAGGCTTGATGCCGAAACTCGTCAAAGTCTGTTTTTAAAGTCTATCGTGACCATGCCATGAAAATAAAGGCATTTAACTTCTTTTTTTTTTAAGAAAGTGCCTTGGAGTTTTTTGTATTTCTTCTGTACATGAATACCTATCCAAAGAGCACCTCAAACAAACAACATTTAGTCCAGGAAGCGCTCCTTACCAAGCATTTTTGATAACAAAGTTTATTTGTTCCAACAATGAGAATCATTACAGATTTCATACTGTATGTATGAAAAGCCCTGTACAGTGTCTGCGCCGATTCTGCCGGACAAAGAAATCTCTACTCTACTCTACTAATCTTCTACTGGCGCCCCAGTTGGGAAAAAGCACGTCTTTAGCTAAAAGCCTAGTGTTTGTGAGTGAATGCACCTTCTGTCCCAGCCTGTCACTTCCATTCCTGTGCCCAAAGGCTGTCACTACTAGAAAATCAATTGTACAATCCCTAATATTGTCTGTCCTGGATTACGGACATGTTGTGTACATGCATGCCTCATCCACCATCCTGAAAACTCTTGATGCTGTGTATCACAGCGCTCTGCGCTTCATAACGGGTGATGGTTACCTCACACACCATTTTGTATTTTGTATGAAAAGTTGAGCTGGCCCTCCCTGACAACTAGAAGAGAGCAACAGTGCCTTTTATTTATTTACAAAGCCCTGATTGGACAGCTTCCATTACACTTGTCTTCACTTCTTACCCATGTTAACAGCAGTTATCTTACACGCTCATGGCCTTACATTAGACTTAGGTCCGGACTCCGGACAAGGAAAGACTGCATTTTCTTTTTATGCCCCTGACAGGTGGAATCAGCTCCAGGACACTTTAAAATTGGAGCAATTAACCCAGGGGTTCCCAACCTTTTTTTGGCTCGTGAACCTACTTTGACGTCACAAAAATCTAGGGACCCGAGACATTCAAATTCCGGGTACACCATCGATAATATCATCAGTGACATCGTCAGTGATGTCACATAGTATGCTTCTTTTTCCCTACAGAATTCTGACTTTAATCTCAAAACTCATAACTTTTTTCTCAAGATTCTGACATTAACTCAGAATTCTGACTTTAATCTCAGAATTCTGACTTTATTCTCAGAGTCCTGATTTAAAGTTATAATCTCAAAGATTTTCATCTAGAAAAAGAAAAGAGTCACTTACAATGTTGAGGCTATGGTCCATTGATGGAAGCCTTTGCAGTATATAGTGACATTAGGGAGTTTAAGCAGTGACTTTTTAAGGACGGCGACGGGGTTCCAACCGGGTTGCCGTAGTCCCGGAAGTACATATCACCAAAAACGATGGGATTCAAGCAAGACGGCCCAACTTCAACTCACTTCCTGTCATTTTGTCACGTGGATTTTGCCCATGGTTTTCCACAGACATGCCCACTTAGGAGACTTTCGGCAGGTCTGTGTCAATGGTTGACCACGCCCATTTAGGAGACTTGCTCCTACGATTTGATAGAATTGGCGGATAGTGATATAATATCTATGATATCACTAAGCTGCGCAACACCAAAACACTATGGCTACTTCTTCCTCAGTGTTGCTGGCAACAGCGGATATGCCTATGAACAAAGAAGAAATTCGGTCAAATTAGCAGACATATTTAACAAATATACTCTTTATCCATACAACTACGAATGATAGAATCAAATATATACGGAATGACCAAATATTATGATGAAAACTTGTAATTCACATGCTAACAGCTCGGCGTACTGTGGGGTACGTCAAACTACTCCTTCTCCCCTAGTCGGCAGCTGGGCTACAACGGGGGGAGGTGGCTAGATAGAATCGCACCATGTGCAAAGTGGGTCTCCAAGCCGTGGTGCTTAAACTCCCTACTATAGCCCTTTTCCCACATGCGCTTTGTACCGCAAAATGACCGGAATGTGGTCTAATGCCTGCATGTGAGAAAGGCGCCGTGCCGGTATAAGCGCGACCCCGTCGTCGCGGCCATTTCACCAGTTTTGAGCTAGTCAGAAGAGCGGTATGCCGCAATAGGCAGACAGGTGAGAAAGGGGTCCGGTCATTTTCCGCGACACCGGTCCTTCTCTCATCATGGGCGAAGTGTACACACTTGTTGCTTAACGTTCACTTCCAGCTTGCGTCATCTAATCATTCGCGCACATCAAAGCAAACTACTTCCATTTCGTCGCTGTGCAATGAAAGCCACTTATCTCCAAATCGCCAACTTTTCAGGAAATGAAAAAAAACCCGTGCTCTTAAAATACTGAACACCACGTTGTCATATTTGACACATGTCTTCATTGTAGACAGTTTATCGCTGAATGTGTCATTACATTATTAATATTTTACCTGAATAAGCTCAAATGCTGTTACAGGATTATCACACCGTGTCTGGGGCACTTTCTGCTGGCCAGACAGCAGCGTGTGGGAGCCTGCGCCTGCCTTTTAGAGCGCGAGCACGAGCCGCTGTGCTCCAGGCAGCGGGGACGCGCGGGCGGAGAGCTTCACTCTGCCAAGCCGGGGAGAGTGGCTCTGTCATGGGTTGAGCAGTCCCGGAGTAACGTGACATTATTCTTGTCAGAAACAACTTCGATTTGCATACTTTAAATGAGTTTGCAGCCCAAGGACAACCCGAAAACACCTTATTGATCTAAACCCGACCCCCCAAATAAGCTCCCCCCTCCCCCCGCCCCCCAACATACAGGAAATTTCGCTCCTAGATTCTCACATGCCAGCGCTGAGGTGTGAAGGGAAATTCCGGGAAATGTCCGATATTGACTTACAGGTAATTTTCAGGTACGCATGTGGGAAAACGGCTTATGTGACATAATGCAACACTGTTTGGATGTCATCTGCAATTACCACTCATCGCCATAGGTGTCACCCAAGAGAACAAAGCTGAAATCTTAGAGATTATCGCTTTAAACTCAGAACAAACAAACAAAAAGGATAAAAAAAAGCGCAAGTGACCCTAATCATCTTCAGTAGTATTAAATTGTGTGTGTGTGTGTGTATGTATATATATATATACACACACATACACATACACACACACACACACACACACACACACACACACACACACACACATATATATATATATATATATATATATATATATATATATATATATATTATACAGTATGTGTCTTCTTCAGTCAAAACCTTGACTCTGAACAAGACACCTGTGTGTGTCGAAACGCTAGTCTTTGTTTGCACCTATTAAATTGCCTAACTTTGACCGTGTGTTCCAGATCCTTTTGTTCCACTAGTTTAACTCAGTCCCCTTGTCTGAGAGGCACCGGTTTGGCATTATCAGCTCAAGCGTGTTTTTTCTCTCTTTGATCTTTTATCATCTGTTCTTATTGTTTTGTTCTTACCCTGTCTGTCTGTAAATCTTTGTGTTCTTTTGTAACAGAGTGCTCTTGCAAATGAGAAATAAAGGAAAAATAAATAAATAAAAACAAGAGAGATGACACTTTCTTCGTCCATGTGCAGCTGTCCTAGTCAGAGAGGGAAAGTCCAACTGTAATTTATTAGTGTGGCAAGTGTCACTTTAAGTGGTATCAGATGTGGGGTCAGAAGTGCAGATGACATTTTTGACTGACAAAAGGATTTGTTCGATCAGTGAGTATCTACTTACTAAGCAATCAGTGAACAACTAATAAATGAAGATACTAAACATGATAAATGAATAATTACTAAATGTGATAAATGCTATAAATTCCTATCACAGTATTGAAAATAATTCGGATGCATTTTACTTACCTTCCCTGAGATTTTGACTTCCTTCGACCTCGTACGCAGGTGACTCTACTGAAGTACGGAGTTTACGAAGCCCTCTTCACCCTGCTGGCCTCCTGCATGAACAAAGATGGCCTGTTGGTGGCGCGCGGCGGGGGCTTCATCACCCGAGAGTTCCTCAAGAGCCTCCGGCGGCCGTTTGGCGACATGATGGAGCCCAAGTTCCAGTTCGCCACGCGCTTTAACTCCCTGGAGCTGGACGACAGCGACCTGGCTCTGTTTGTGGCCGCCATCATCTGCTGCGGAGGTAACTGACATGTCAGGAAGAGCAGTAGGTGAACAGATAAGAACGGTGGGAAGAGTGCAATATCCTATTCACTTTTTATGGGCAAAACTAAACCAATATTTTCTGTGGTGGCTGTTTCTGTGTTCTAATCATTTATATGAAATCAGGGGTGTAGTCAGTGCTGTGGGAGCGCAGGGGAGCGGAGCTCCCACACTTTTTCTCCAAGGGTTTGTTTTTACAATAGTAAAATAGTGGGAGTGTTGTTCCTCATACCTGTATGAAATGTTATGGTGTTGTTAATTGCCCTTCACCTTTTCACATCTGCCAAACAACTGCATGATCATAATAGCTGAATTATCTGGAAGCTATCAATGTTAGTATTTTGAGACTTAAAAAAAAAAGCATTTAAATATTCATCCTGTTGTTTGACAACCGTGAAAAGGTAACGACAAATTATTTACACCATTTACATTTCACATAAATGATTAGAACACAGAAAAAGCAACCACAGAAAATGTTGTTTTGTTCATAGAAATTGAATAGGGGTTTTGCACTTGTACTGCACTTTGTAGGCCTTTTTGCTGCATCATCGCCATGAATGAAAGAGTGTGCAAAATGTAGCTAAACTGAATCTCCATCTCCTCCATCCCAGACCGCCCGGGACTGGTGGATGTGCCTCCGGTGGAGCAGCTACAGGAGAGCATCGTCCAGGCGCTGCGGCTCCACCTGCTGGCCAACCACCCCGACAACACCTTCCTCTTCCCCAGGCTGCTGCAGAAGCTGGCTGACCTCCGCGAGCTAGTCACTGAGCACGCTCAGTTGGTGCAGGAAATCAAGACGACGGAGGACACGTCGCTCCACCCGCTCCTGCAAGAGATCTACAGGGACATGTACTGAGACATTGGGTTACTGTGTGCTAGTATACCGAAAACTGGGTGCACCGTGCACATAAACATTTACTGATACTATTATGAATATCGGATGTACTGTATGTAGCTTATTGTGTGGTTTCTACGGATGCACACCGGTGTTTTCTGCAGAAGAATGGCAAGAACGCTCAAAAAGCATTTAGACCGAACATAAGTGAGCGTGTATTCACACCTGTCTCATTTGGAGCAGTTGGTCCGAAACAGAGAGCGTTTTCCCCCTTGATGCGGTTTGTTTGGGGGAGTGTGAACACAGCAATCGCACTCGGATGCGGGACAAACAAGCGGGCCGAGATCGCCAAACTAAAAAAAAATCTTTCTCCCTCTCTCTTTCTCTCTCTCCTCCCGCCCCCGACGTACAATGTAGGCCTACCCAACATACACACACATTCTTATAATCATAAAATCTATGGGAATTATGTTTTTTCATCCCGGGAGGCTATTAGCAGAGTCTCCTGAGTCTAACAAGAGTCTCCTGGCCAATCCAGGAGGCGTGGCAATACTATTTTGACCTTTTGATTTGTGTGAACACAAATTAACCAAGGCACAAGTGGGGCGGCTGTGGCTCAGGAGGTAGAGCACGTCGTCCACTAACCAGAAGGTCGATGGTTCAATCCCCGGCTCCTCCAGTCCGCATGCTGAAGTGTCCTTGGGCAAGACACTGAATGCCAAATTGCTCCCGATGGCTGTGCCAGCACCCTGCATGGCAGCCACACACCCTCGGTGTGTGAATGAAGGCACATTGTAAAGCGCTTTGGATAAAAGCGCTATATAGATGCAGTCCATTTACCATTCACAAATGTGACAATAGAGTACCACAGGCACGACGTATTTTTTTAGGCTTAAAGTCGAGCTGAACCCAAAAATGACTTTTATTTTATTTTAGTTCAAATACCTGGGTATTCAGTGCACCTATTTAATAATGTATGCCAAAACAAAATCACAAAAATCTAATTTATTTAGTTTTTCACACTTTTTCACATCAAAAGTTCATTTTTCAAGATTTCATTCATAACAGTAATCTACAGTTTGCTGACGTCACCTACTAGTACTATCACATTTCTACCCCATTTCAACCAATCATATCACGACATGGCAGCTGTCAATCAAATCTTCATTTCAGGATAATTTTCTCTTCCAAATGAAGGAGAAAATGGCGACTGGTGCCTGTAATCTGACAGAATTTCTAGCCCATAAACTAACTACCGTACTAACTTGGCCAATTGTAGGTAACATACGGAAAAAAGCAAACGGCAATGTCTAAGAATGCAAAGAAATGTAACTGGGCTCTTAAACTCGCAAGGCCAAATTCAGACCCCGGCCCCTCGGAGATTCCAGGCCGACGGGCTGCACTCTTCGCTCCGCACCACACAAAAGGCAGCTGGCTGCGTGCTGCGGAATTTGGGTTCAGCAGGATAATCTTCACAAACGTTAATCACTTTTATGCCTTTTGAAGCATTTTCTAAAAACTGCGTAAAAAAATGCATTTATATGTTCCAAAAGTCATAAAAGTTATTAACGTTTGTGAAGATTATCCTGCTAACCACAGACCTTATTTTATGCATTTAAGTGAAATCCCCATTCTAAAACCCCATTAATTTTTCCCCTGACGAACCCGGAAGTATACTTCCGGACTCATTCCTGCGGTTCTCTATTGTATCAATTAAGCCCCTGAATCGGTACAAAGCAAACGAGCTACAGGTGTGAATACACCCTGAGATTCTTTTAAGGGTAATGGCAGCTGTTGCAGGTGACATGACCCATCTACTGTCTCTAACCATGGAGACACGGGGGCACTTTTTTCAAGTGCATGAACAGAGAATTTACACCGTAGATGTGTATGGATATTTTCAAATGCAATTACTTGTACTTGTACCCAGTTGGTATGAGTTAAGAGTTCTCCTGGATGAACACATGAACCCTACTTTCAAACTAATAGGGCATATGAAAATGTGCATACATGTAGGTGCACAGTGACTCCCGCAGTAATGCACTGACATTAGATATTCATAGTGCCTGTGAACCATACAGTAATGCACTAAGCTGCTACAAACTGATATGTGAGTTCTTAGCATCTAGAGGGTTTTAACATCACAAGTAACAGAACAAGAGCATTGAGTCTTCTCTCAGCCCCGGTGGCTCTGTACTGCTGTGGGATCTTTTTGGCTGGCACAGTTTTGGTCAATTTGGTTTAGATCCCAGAGACCAAAGATGACCCCCCAACGCCACTATCATCCTGATTTTGATGGAGGTGGAAAATGATGGCCTAAACACTGTTGCCCCATAAATACACTGAGTACATAAGGTAACATTTTACTATAAGTCACTAAATTAAGCATTAACTAACCATTAATTAACAGTTAACTAATGTTAACTGTTAACTAGGTATTAATTTATGCATTATTTAATAGTTTAGGTGCTTAGTTAAAGATTAACTAAGGGTTAGGTGACGCTTACTAATGCTTATTAAGCATGAACTAACCATTAATTTAGTGACCCTTATTGTTAAGTGTTACTGTATATGAAATATTAGGGACACTTTACTGTTTTTATGAAGTACATGACTTATGAGGTGAATCCAGGTAAAAGCTATTCTTATTGATTTTGATTATAAATCTATACCAATCACAAAAGGAGGAGCTATAAAGAGAAGTGTAACGAAAGAGATTTTAAATGGGGATTTTTAAGCCTTGAGACAATTGAGATGTGGATTGTGCAAAGGGGCTGCAACTCAATAGCAGGAAGATGCTCCTAATACTTTGCACATTATGTGTATATCATTTAAAATGCCTTTTGGATGTGGTTAATATGCTCTTTGAAGTCCATGGGTGCCTTGTGGAGAGCTGTAAACATTCATGTTGGTGTTTGTTTCAGTTGGATTTCACACATCAAACAAAATACAGATACATATTTGGAGTAGCTTTGTTAAAACGGGGAAATAACCATTTCATTTTCATGTACTGGACCAGGGAATGTACTGATGGAAATGAATCATATGGTTTATATAACGGCAAAAGGGCTGTGTCCTGCTTGACGTGTCTGGATTTATACAGACACAAAGTTCACTTTTTGTCCAAACTTGTTCAAATCAGTTCACATTTAATAACCCAGTATGACAGACAGTTGATTTTTGTTTCAGATCAAGGTTGCAGATCGCTGTGTGTGTCTGTGTGTGTGCACACGCGCAAATCCTGCTGATAACAAACACAAAGCTGTTTTTTCCATGAAAAAGGTCAGCATTGAAGGACATATTTTGACCACAAACACATCTATGACATTACGTTAGTTCATGCTTTGTTTTGTAAATACAAGAAGAATGTGTTGGCCAGGGTGAAAGGGACGCTTGTTTCAGGAGACAATAGAACATGACAGATTCTGATGGTGCCTTATACTGTAGGCCTACTGTATTTGGGTGAACAGATTGCACCTCTCCATGTAGAACTGAAACATTAAACTCAACTGTTGACCCTTTTCATTCTCAACGGTGTACAATAAACAACCATGCATTATCTATCTCAATCAAATCAGGCAGCTCAATGTGATGTAGCCTAAAATAAAGTGACCTGTTTAACTCAGTCATATTTTGATTGTATTGCATTTATTAGCTTAACGACCTGCATGATGATATTATTATGGCCTGTTCATCTCATCTGATTGCATAGCTCACTTAAATGTAATGTAATTAATGACTCATTAACTGAGGCAGAATCGTTGACAGTTTTATCAAATTTCCATATCTCTGTGGGTTTTCAGGAATAATGTTCACTTGAATTTGTGGCATTTCTGATCAAATGTCAAAGAACTAAGGCTTATTCATTTTCTTTCATAAAAAGACTTTCTATGCACACAAAAATTCTAACTCTGTGTTAGTGAGCACCAAAATAATCCATCCACCTGAGGTGTGGCATATCAGATGCTAATTAAACAGCATCATTATTGCACAGGTCAGCCTTGGGCTGCTTACAATAAAAGAGCACTCCACAATGTGCCATTCTATCACACAACAAAATGCCACAGGTGTCGCAAGTTGTGAGGGAGCGTGCAATTGGCATGCTGCCTGCAGGAATGTCCACCAGGAGCGGCTGCCTGGCCTGTTGGACATTTAATGTTCATTTCACTATCATAAGCCGTCTCCAATGTGTTATGCTGCCTTCAAATGGACTGTTGTGACGTGAGCTTGTTATTATGGTAGTGAAATAAAATGAACATTCAATTCACAGGCAGCAGCTCTGGTGGACATTCATTCCTGCAGTCAGCTCCCTCATAACTTGCGACATCTGTGGCATTTTGTCGTGTGATAGAATGGCACATTCTAGAGTGGCCTTTTATTGTGAGCAGCCAAAGGGACTGTCACGCCTGTGTCAAATCATGCTGTTTAATCAGCATCATGATGCCACATCTGTCAGTTGGATGGATTATCTTTGCAAAGGAGAAGTGCTCACTAACACGTATTTCAACAATTTTGAGGGAAATAACCCTTTTGTGTGCATAGAAAAGGTATCTAATTTGAACTCGTTAAAAATTGAGCTAAAACAAAAGTGTTGCGTTTATTGTAACAATGTAAAATGTAACAGGCTAACGTAGGCGACATACCATGGGTACATACTAGTCTACCCCAGTCCAGTAGGTGGTGGTAGAGCTCCAGAAAACCACAATAGATGGACTCGAGTCTCGACATGAAAACCAGGAAGAACAAACTTGCTGCTGGCTATGGCTGCAGCTCTGCTAAGCTAGCTAGCTACCTGCTTATCCATCCATCGTCTCTGGCTAACACGATGGAGCAAATCAGTGAACCCCCTGAAAATACATTTACCTGTCAGTTGTGTGGTTTAACGACGCCTTTCACTTACTACGGCCAGAAACCACCAAACACCAGAGCCATTGTGTAAGTGACGATTCAATTAGTTTATAAACTCCTCGCTGCTGAGTGTCTTTAGTGCTCTGGAGCTAGGGATGCTAATGCTGCTAGCTACAACGTTAGTTTGTATCATCCATACAATGCTGCAATCATTCATTAAAAATAACCCTCAAGAGATGTGTAGCGTTACATTGCATGATGCTAAACGCAAAACTAGGCCCAAGTGTAACGTTAGTTTAACTCGTTGCTGTTTTCCCTAACAAATCATAGAAAGCTAATGTAACGTAACGTTACTGATACTCTATTCAAGAACTTTGGGAAACGCTGGATTGACCCTGCCTGACGTTCATCTCCTGTCTCCACCATCCACTAGGTTGCTTGAAGAGTGTTTTGTGACCAAGGACCCCTTCAGTCCAGACAAGGAGAAGTTTCTTGTGTTGGGGTCTAACTGCAGTCTGTGCAGCAGCTCTGTTTGTGTTGGATCGGTAAGTTTTCCAAGTTCTATGACTGTATTTCAAGTTAAAGTTCAGCACATGATTAGGGCGTTGAAGCACTGGTGTTGTCATCCTGCTCTTGGGGCGAATGACGTCATTGATAAGGGGTGTGTGAGTGCGTGCTTGCTTGCATGCATGTGTCCTCCACTGGCTTCTGACAGCATTTTAGCTTGAGTACAGAAGCTCCTACTGTAGAAAAATGTAGGAACAGAAGAAAGTAATTTAGGAGCATGATAATTGAATATAGCTTTTCACGTTTTCATTCGATGTATATTATTTTCATTAGAACTGTGCTGAGTGAGTATCATGACTCTTGTCCTTGAAATATGTAAAAATCGGTGTATAATTGTAGAATGTCAGTGAGAAAATAAATGTTAACCCTGAGAAAACATACTGTTTGCAGGTATGTGATCGTGCAACAATAGCTGAAATGGTGTTCACTGGTGTTGAACCTCTTCTGCTTTCTCTTTTCTTTCAGGACTGCAGTCTTTTCTACACCAAGAGGTTCTGCATGCAGTGCGTGAACAGGCACTTGGACCAGTTCCCTGCTCAGATTCAGGCTGAGCTGGCCAAGAAGAAGCAGGGCTCCAATGCTGCCGTCTCATGACACCTGGACGCACGCTCAGAGGTCTATCCTCCGTCTTATGACACCTGGGTGCACACTCAGAGGTCTATCCTCCGTCTCATGACACCTGGGTGCACGCTCAGAGGTCTATCCTCCGTCTCATGACACCTGGGTGCACGCTCAGTCAGAGGTCTATCCTCCGTCTCATGACACCTGGGTGCACACTCAGAGGTCTATCCTCCGTCTCATGACACCTGGGTGCACGCTCAGAGGTCTATCCTCCGTCTCATGACACCTGGGTGCACACTCAGAGGTCTATCCTCCGTCTCATGACACCTGGGTGCACACTCAGAGGTCTATCCTCCGTCTCATGACACCTGGGTGCATGCTCAGAGGTCTATCCTCCGTCTCATGACACCTGGGTGCACGCTCAGAGGTCTATCCTGGGTCCCCTGCCCACCAACCTGAGGGAAAGACTCAACGGCATTTATCCATTGCACCAGTACGGCTCTGCACCTCTACTGGCCCTGCTGTGGTTTTGGTGCTGCATCACACAAGCAATCCTGTCTGTGTAAGAGGGCAACATGCAGTCCTGTCTGTGTAAGAGAGCAACATGCAGTCCTGTCTGTGTAAGAGGGCAACATGCAGTCCTGTCTGTGTAAGAGGGCAACATGCAGTCCTGTCTGTGTAAGAGGGCAACATGCAGTCCTGTCTGTGTAAGAGGGCAACATGCAGTCCTGTCTGTGTAAGAGGGCAACATGCAGTCCTGTCTGTGTAAGAGGGCAACATGCAGAAACCAGAATGAAAGCTGCCAGTAACACATGTGCAATGCCAGCACTCTTCTGTTACACCTGAACTGAACTGTGGACACAGCATATTGGAGAAACACATTGACTGTACTTACTTATCTAGCATGACTGTACTGTATGCAAGAGTAAAAACATAGAAGAGGCCATTCTTGTGGTGTCAGGCATGGATGCATCTGGGGTGTGAAATTAACACCAGCCACTGTGAGTGAAGTGAGCGCGCAGCAGGTGTCACTTTTGTTTTTGGACCCTCGGTTCTCCACAGGACACTGAATGTCCGGTTCAGCCTTCTGAAGGAGCGGCTCCTCACCGAGGAATGGTCAGAATTTCTGACTGGATAGAAGAGAGAGAGACTTAACTAGAAGAGAGGGTAGAAAGGGAAGCAATTTATAGATCAGCTCTGCCTCAACATGCCCGGACATGTCTGAATCTGCCTCCTCTGTCTCAACCAATCAAATGCTGTTGTTGGGTCTTGGTCCTGTGACTGGCAATAATAAAAGTCACACGTAGGCATACTAGGCATTGAAGTAACACTAAAGGTCCTTACACATCAAGAGCAATGCGAATATACGGCACGAAATTGCGATGCGAGTTTTGACCCACCTGTCAATCACAGCCACAGATGTGTACACACGTCGGAAGCGAATTTCTGAAAAATCGACCTTGGTTCGAAAAAAGTAAACACCGCAATAACGCTCAGCGAAACGTCACCGTTGGTATGCACGGTTGCATTAACTGATATAGGTTCGGAAAATATTATTGACGAAAAAAACGCTCCCGATGTGTAAGGACCTTAAGCAGTGCAGGTGTCTGTGCAATTTCAACTTGGGCAGTCATTTGATTGGCTGTACGTCGGGCACGTGGTGGGATTAGCGCGAGCAAAATGGCCGACAGCTTTAGATTAGCTAACAAGCTAATGCTAAATTACTGATGTTATCAGACATAAACATTAAAAGTATGAATCAGGGTTAGGGTTAGACCATACATGGGCAACATACGGGCCGCATCCGGCCCGGGCGGCGCCCCCTGTGTGGCCCGCGATGGAATGGCAATGTTTTTTTTTTTTGTTTTTTTATACAGTGCACCTGAACGCAACATGCAAGATACCCGCTGAATAAGTGTCCAAATGTTCATGTCATTCTGGCCAATACTCTTCTGTTATAGCATTTCAGTCTGGAATGTGGAATATCTTTCAATAATATTTATGACTAAAAGGTCATGTGTAAGAAATGACTGTTCTACATTGAAGTAGAAATTTAAATAATTAACTTTTGGTTTTGGATTTATTTAGCTTCAAGAGTGCATTTTTGTTCTTGTGTGACCCTCAACACAGGCTTTGAGAATTCCAGGCCACTTACTGATACTTAAATGCTTAAATTAACCCACTCATATTCTGGTTTATTTCAAGAAAAACATTTCGGCTATTCGAACTGGTAACTTTAAAATCTAGCAGCCATATTGGCAGGTGGTGAAAAAAGTTAATTTCAAGCCCTGCAGGGAGAGCAGGTGGTGACATAGGAGTGAGTGAGAAAAGGATCAAATATTGGTGGTTAAGACTGAATAATGACATCACAACTGTTAATATAAAAATGAGTTATTCCTCTAAACCTGGCTTCAAATGCCCAAATTTTTTCGCGCTGGCGCCATTCAGCCCTCAGCAAAAACTGGTAGCGAGGACATTTTTTTGTGGCCCTCTCTATCATCAAAGTTGCCCATCCATGGGTTATGGCATGACAATATTTGTTTGGCCCCCGGCAACAATCTGGGTTTCTCATGTGGCCCCCCATGAAAAATAGTTGCCCACCCCTGGGTTAGACCCATGGGTTAGACCCCGTTGTGGACCCTGAGCCGAGCACTTCCGGTAGGGCGAGCCGATTCCGAATCTGTAAGCCGAGTAGATCCTGTACCTACACAGGTTTAGGAGCAGTCATCTGAGGGCAGCCCCTCCCCCCCCCCCCCCCCCCCCCCATATGCATAGGCTACTCCTGATTGGTCTATCCCCTCATTATACAAACGGACACCTCGTGCTTCAAACTGACACCTTGTGCTACAAAGGACACCTCACATATAGAACAGCTGCACCGCTTATAAATGCTTATACATTTTTATTGTTTCATCACTTTTTTTTAGAGGTTTGGTGAAATTTCCAAAAGTACTGAACTGAAAGGATGTAAGGAAAATACTGCAGAAGCTTTTTAAAGTGCATTATCTACTGTTATTCTTTCATAGTATTGACTAATAACTGGCTATGAATACAATGAGTTTGTTCGAACAGCTAGAATTTAATATTACATTTTTTTCTTTGAATAATTTCAAAGTTCAAAATTGCTGTAAGATATAAGGGACAAAAAAATCAATAAACAAATAAACAAAAAGAACACTGGCACTGCTGCCTCTGTTAACACCCACAGCTCGTTCAGTCCAACTCAATTACTACTGTATACTGTAATACAAAGTTTACTTATTACATTCCCCAGGCTGGTTTTTACAGGTTGTTAACCAGGCAGAATTCATTGAAGTGATGTAAGAGAATTGTGTAAACAAGTGTATATGTATGTATGTACGTATGTATGTACGTACGTATGTATGTACTGTATATATATATATGTGTGTGTGTGTGTGTGTGTGTGTGTATATATACAGTATACATACATATATATATATATACTTTTTTTTATACTGTACAAGAATGAATAGCACAAATAGCTTCTTCTGAAGATAGAAAACGAGCCCCCATGTCTCCAACTACACTGTTTGCAGACAATCCAGGAAGACAGGAGCAAAGTCGAGGGTTGGCACAAACTTAAACAGTATTATCCTTTAAGCCTGGGTTATGCATGTGTGAACTCATTCTCTTGCTCCATTTCTTTGGAGCTGCTCGTCTAATCGGTTTGATCAGAATATGTTTTGAGCCATGGGATCCTTATCTAGAACTAGGGATGCACGATATATCGGCAATCATATCGGTATCGGCAGATGTTAGTTATTTTTTAACATATCGGTATCGGTCCGATGTTGCAATGTTAATATCGGTTATCGGTATCAGCCAAATTCTTCACATTGAGATGAAATAATGCAGTAATTCTATGATTTATGGGCTTTTACAAATGTTTTTGAAATAAAGAAATGCATTACTTTTTCAAATTCAGTGTTTACATGTGTTTTTCAGTATGTACAAAATGTTATTATCATAGAAATGTGTTTTTATACAGATCATATCGACACCGGTAAATATCGGTTATCGGCCATAACAGCAATGTCAATATCGGTTATCGGCATCGGCCAAAATCTTCATATCGGTGCATCCCTATCTAGAACTCTGCACATAGTTTGTAATGCAACATGTCACAAATGCATTGCGGATCAAGTGTGATCCCAGCATTAACATTGCATCGCAGATAGCCTCACTTGATCACAAAATGCTTGGCTGTTTTCAGGGGTTAATTGAAACGGCATGGCCTTGAAGGGCTCAGTGATTTGACTGGCAAATCCTGTGCCACACCGGCTAGAGGGAGTTGAAAACAGGACATCACAAACTCCTGGGCACAAGGGAGCGCTTACTGTTGTTGACAAGTTACCGGTACTCACTTACAAGGCATTAAGTCTGGCATGTATCGAAACTTATTTGGATCATTTCCAGGTCTTGGAAAGTTAGGGAATTTCACAAAAACCATGGGAAAATAATGTTCTGTTCCACTATGCATGCTTGGGAAGACAAGTTTCACATAGATATATAGACCCTGACCTACTATCATTTCACATACTAGCAGAATACCTGTCCCTGTGTGGCTGGCCATTTAGTCAGGCCTCTCAGTTGGCATGCAGCTCTCCTCTCTCTCCCCAGGGGGTTTTCATAGTCCACTTCCCTAGCCTAACCGCTCAGCTGTGGGCACCTCCACTCTCTATGGTGCTGAACCTGTCTTGAGTCATTTGGGCCACAAATTAGCCATTTTTGCCCTTTTAGTTTACCCTAATTACCTAATTCAAAAATCCGGCCCCCTTAGGTCACCCGCAGCTGTGACCAAACACACACTCACAGACACTTTGCATTCTTATTATAGGTGATAGCTGTTGTAAAGATTAACTCATTGCCATTTTTCCCAGCCACTATCTGTAATTGTCATATAAAACACCAATCAAATTGTCAAATCTAGTCACGGTAATAAAGTCTGCAATTTAGAAATGGCAACTGGGAGAATCCTGTAACTGCCTCAGAAGAAAAATGGCTGTGAATGTTCGAGGTATGTCATCAAATCTCCAAATCGAGTGTTTCTTTAAGAGCTGCACCAATTGTGTTGCCTTGGTGGTGTTTCACTCCCAAGCACACGCAAGCAATTACAACCAACCAAGTACACAACCCAAAGCCCTGGCATGGGTGCCAAAGTCTGACAGCGATAGGCTCCAGGCCAACAGTGACGGAAGGCCTTTTTTACCCAAGAGCTGATGTCATCCCAGTGCAATGAGCTGATTTGTGCATAAGTAGGGGTTGGGTTTCCTGATAAAGCCTCGTGTCAGTGTCCCTCCATAACCCTGGAAGTGGTGACCTCAGCTTAACTGAATAGATCTGCAATGATTCAATCAATCTGTCCAGATAAAGTGTGCTGAATCCACTCATGATTGATTGATTTATCTATGGTACATTTAGCTATGTAACCTTATTTATCAGATTGATTCATTTGATAGTATTACCTAAGAGAAACATATTATACTCCTGCAGCAATATAAACCTATTAATAGCATGAGGTTAATGGGTGTCTTCCAGTTGGTTTCTTATCTCTTTTTTTATTATCTTTTTTCAACATTACATTAATTGATGTGATAATCTAATTCGGATGGGGTGGGATCAAAACTGACACTTTAGTTTTCAGTTCACGAAGCCATTTTCAAAAGCTTGATATTAAACAAAACAAAATGAATGATAAACCATGAATGCTTTTCTTTACAACGACGTCGTCGCTTACATTTATGTTTATGTATTTAGCCCATCCCCTACAGTACCGCTCGGTGATTGTGCCATTTTCAACTTATATGTAAGTATGGAGTTCTATCCTATCCTGTGTGTGTATGTGTGTGTGTGTGTGTGTGTTCCTATCCTGTGTGTGTGTGTGTGTGTGTGTGTGTGTGTGTGTGTGTGTGTGTGTGTGTGTGTGTGTGTGTGTGTGTGTGTGTGTGTGCGTGTGCGTGTGCGTGTGTGTTGCATGTGCCCCGTTCTAGTTCAGCCCACTGGTTCAGCCCCGTTCAAGAGAGCACGATGGGCGGTCCTAGTGCGCGCAGACCAATGAATCGCCTTCTCTGTTTAAATAGACTCCGATGTCAATTTTCTTCCTTCACTCGTAGCTCCCTCCTCTAAAAAACGCCATGTTGGCTGTTATGACCTGACTTGTTGTTTTCCTCTGCATACTACGGAGGAGTTGACAGGACAGGAGTGGCCCGTTTTTAAACCCCCCGTGCACTTTGGAAACTCTTTTATTCCACTTTGCGCGTCCGCGTTTTGGATGATACGCACAGAACATGCATGCACTAGAGCTGTGACTGCATTTTGAAAGGAATACCTACCGCCTGGAGAAAAACGATCTTTGTAAGGGTTTTGCGTTGTTGTTGGATTCTTTTCCCCCCCAGCTTGTCATATGTGCAACAAAATGTCAGATGTTCGCCTTTCTAATGCGAGCCCGACATTGGAGAGGGTGGATGCACGGCAGCCGGACAACGCAAACAAGCCCCCGGTGTGCAGAAACCTTTTCGGCACTTTTGACCGGGAGGGCTTCCAGAGGGACTGCACGGCTCTACGGCTCGAAGAGGTGCGGGCTTTCGAAGAGCGCTGGGATTACGACCCCGTGAACGACACGCCGCTCTCTCCGCGCACTTGTGAATGGGAGGCGGTAAGTGACGCACCGGAGTTTTATCGCAGACCAGCTCACCAGCGCCGCAGCCCCGCTGGAAATGTGGACCTGCACGGCAATAACAACCAGCAGGATAGCGCGGAGAGGAACGGGAGGCAGGCGGACCCCCAAGCGGCCAGACGCGGCTCAAGGAAGAGACCCGCGGGAGCTTCAGGTGATTGAATCTCATTCCGCTTGGCACGAATTGGTGTGCACTGTGCAGCGCTGCAGCGAAGTAGGGTAGAGAGTCCGGGGTTCAACCTGATGAAACGTCCGCCTTGCCCGAGTGTCCTTGAGGAAGGGGAAAATAGTGTATCTAACTCTAGTCTAGGGGAGCCCGGGGGTTGGTCGGCACGCTTGTTTCTCTCTGCCATATTTCTCTTGCACAATTTGTTAGAATATCAAATGAAAGGTTACGGTCTTATAGCTACACATCGATATTTAATGTCCACAAGTGTTTTCTAAAATCGGGTCATTATCAAAGTCATGTTGTACACTTGTGCTAACAAACCAGTCCCAAAGCAACACAGGGGTTGAGAAATATGCGGTCACTTTTCAAACAAGCAAAATTTGCCCCAACCCCGCCTGCGTTATCATCATGAAATATGAAGGTTTCCCAGTTGTCTGTCTGTCAGGTGCATTTAACTGGGACGTGCAGCTGCGCACGGCCGCTGTGTAAACTTTGTGTCTGGCTTCTCCTCTGCCAGGTGGCTGCTCGACTGAGTGTCAGCTCAAAAGGTCGCATACCGACGAAGATGACGATGATGATGAAGAGCAGTCAGGACGTCCAGGAAGCCAGACAGTAACATCCGCGGAGCAGACCCCCGGCAGGCCAGACAACAGCACACTACGCACCGACAGAGTATGAGGTTAGAACTATTATTGCACATTCACACCATATTCTGTGATGTGGAAACTGTGGGGGGGGGGGGGGGGGGGGTGCACACTAATCTAACGCTACTCTTAAAGGCGGCTTTTAGAACTGTACAGACCAATAATAGCTAGTCAATAGTTTTGTTTTTAAAGCAGTTAATCCCTGGCATCAATAAACCAAACATGTCTAGTGAGGTAGCATGCCTCTGTCACTCTTCCCTGCACAGCATAGTAACACGTCACCGGTCCTTCAAACCGCTTGCAGTGTTTTTTTCCTTTTCTTTTTTTTTTTTACAGTCTGCAGCCCTTCATACTATGACAGTTTCCCTGTCGTGTGTGTGTGTGTGTGTGTGTGTGTGTGTGTGTGTGTGTGTGTGTGTGTGTGTGTGTGTGTGTGTGTGTGTGTGCACACGATGTCTGCATGGGCGATATCAAGCACAAGCAACTGCTTTTTGAATTGCACCATTCAACAACCTATTTCCTCTTTTTGTCCCACAGAGGAGGGAGTCATGTCGCTGGTGGGATACTGTAGCCTCTCTCAGCACCTGACAGACAGCGGAGAGAAAATCAAATGCAGCCTTTTTCCTGGGACGGGAGGAGGAGAGGCTGCACAAGCACTGAATACACTATCAAGTTTTGGCACTCAGTTGAATTAAATTGCCTCAAAAGCAGCAGACAATGTAGCAG
Source organism: Poromitra crassiceps (assembly GCF_964638095.1). Classification (NCBI taxonomy): domain Eukaryota; kingdom Metazoa; phylum Chordata; class Actinopteri; order Beryciformes; family Melamphaidae; genus Poromitra; species Poromitra crassiceps. The sequence goes on from NC_139624.1 coordinate 31,986,840, forward strand.
TGTGCAAATGGAGTCCTTTTCCTTTTTGCTCAGTTTTTGTTTCTACTACCTATGTTTCAGATGTAGCACATACAAAAAATGTAATGCTTTTCATACTTATGTTAAATATATTTGAATAACTGTGTGAATTTGACTCGGGAAATTGCAGTGCAATTTCCAAAAGAGAACTATTATTTTGTTTTTAAACGTGGTCATATTGTGTCCTTATTCAGGTAATTGATATAAGTTAAAAATGCAGATTTCAAAAGTCAGGGTTATGTGGAAACAAATGTCTTCACTTTTTTATGGCTTTATTGTCCCAGTGTTCATATTTTTGTTCTGAAGGCCCGGAGGTTTGGAAGCTGGTCACACTGTAGGTTGAGGGTCCATGGGGCTAGCCATCAAGTTTACATGCAAATGTCTCCTTATTTCCCCCGTTTATTTGTAAAAAAAATAAAAATAGGGATAGATTTTTGCCAAGGTTTGTGCCTTATCTTTTGAGGGGGAGGGGCTGAACTGCTGAGCAATACCCAACCAAATTTAGCAGTGTTTAATGGTCCCACTATTTTGCTTTCTGTCTTAAATTATGTGAGTCGAATATTTTAGTGGTTTATAATAGGTCACTTACCCCCCTGAAGTAATCCATGGTGTAGTCCAAGTTAACATAGATATGAGACAAGTGTTGTTTAAATCACTGGGCTACACTTTATGCAAACACAAATACGTGAATCAGTCAGCGATTTGTTCTTTGTGGTGTGGAATTCATGTGGAACATGTAATTGCACTATTATGATTTTTTTGTGAGGGTAGAAAAAGACAAAGTTACACTGCCGGATGAGTTGGTGTAAAACTTTGAAGTGTACCTGTGTGTATAATTTTTTTGTAAAAACACTGAGAAAATTATACTAACTTATTTATGTTGAGCTTTTTGTGGGTGTCTGTATGGCTTTCCAAAGTGACATTTTGTGCATTTCTGTAAATATATATTTCCATTATTTTTGTTTGTAAAGAAAATAAAAGGTTGCAAAACTGAGCCTAATAATCAATTTTACATCATGTATGTTTTTTTTTCTTTTCTCTGAAATCTGCAATTTGATTAAAAAGTATTTCTGGTGTAATTAATCCGCTCACTTATTGATTGCAAACCAACCATTCCTCTCCACCCTTAACAAACAAGCTCACACATACAAACACAGCACGCGCACACACACACACACACACATGTAATCTTAAGTGATTAACCCCATGTAAACTACTAGATTATAATGTGATTGTATAGTTTTACAGGATAGGGCTACACCCACGTTATTAAACGGTTTTAATACCTTGAGCTATTACACACCAGTCAAGACATCACTATAGGCTACTGATCAATAACAAAAAAAATCTAATATTCCTATAGGGACTTCCAGTGTATCAATGGTGCTCTCGAGTGATTCCAGGGTGACTGTTTTTTTTCTTCCTATGGTATTTCTATAATATTCTTAAATTTTTTATTATAGGACTTGTGGCGTGTCTTTTGTATTCTGTTGTGAGTTTATAGTGACCTTAGTTGATGGTATTTTAATCCCTTGTAGCATTTCTAATATTCACATAATTTTCCTTTGGGAATTTAATGTGTGTCTGTGGTTATCTACAGTGAGTTTATAGTGACCTGTTCATACTTTCTTTTAATCACCTGTGGTATAAGGAAAACCACAGGTGTCAGCATAGTCACTAGTATATTTGAGACACTATAGGAATGTTAGGAATAATTACCTATAGGAATAATTCCTACAATATTCCAGTGACTCAAAGTGTGTCTGTCCTCTGTACTTTATGCAGGGAGGGACTCAAGGTTTTACTGTGCTGTGATATCTGTATAGTATCCTTCTCAAATTAATTATAGGATGACTATGCTTGGAATCAAACCCATCACACACCGGGGAGAGAGAGGTCTCTCAGAACATCTTGGGGGCAGATTTAACGCAGCGGATCGTCTCTCTCCACTCCTGTCTCCAAAAGTTGAAAACAACAAGGGCACGTCCTGAGGAAACCAAGGGGGAAAAGAAGAAGAAGGAAAAAAAGTGATTGGCTTTCCCTGTCTCCAATCAGAGCAGAGCTAAGAGAAGCAGACCACTTAGGAAGCAGCCAGTCAGGAGGATGTGGGAGGGAGCCTGGGACAGTACAGCCTGTTCTTTTCATAAAACACACACACCTCCCAATTAGTTTCATTGGCTGCCTTTTTCCTGCTGATACCAACGTGTGTAGGAGTCGCACGCACACACCCCCGCGCGCGCGCGCGCACGCACGCACGCACGCACGCACGCACGCACGCACGCACGCACACACACACACACACACACACACACACACACACACACACACACACACACACACACACACACACACACACACACACGAGAGAGGCATGATGACAATGCTCTACAATGGTATTCTTATAATATTCCTATATGTCTGAGTAGAGGCCCAATGAGTCAATTGTGATTTATCTACCAGTGTAATATTGAATATCCCTATAATATTCCTACTTGAGTTGGCCACAGTGTGTCTAGGGGTGCTTACTAGTGAGTTTATTGCCATATCGGTTTTCTTTTTAATTATTATTTTTCTTTGACCTATGGTATTTTAAAGATTTCTTTTAAAATGACACCTTCGTAGAACAGAACAGAACAGATTATGCATTCAATAATGTAGTTTTCATGTAATCTCAACCCGTTTCGTCACACCTAGTGGTCCACAGGCTGCTTCTTCAATCAGAATGCTGGTCCCTGGGTCACAATCAGTTGAAAACCCCGGTTCTAAACGGTATTCTTTTATTAACGGAATGTAGAATATCGTTGTGTGGCAATGCCGATAAGCCATATTTCTGTGTTTCGTGTTAGACAGTGTTTTAGACAGTTTAAATGCTCTGGGCATGATTCACAGGCCTATGGATAGGCTACTGAAGGCTACCCCCCCCTCACTTCCAGGCAGGATGACCCACTATTCAGGACAAGAACCTGATGTGACGCCAGCAATTAAAGTGCATTAAGCGTGTCTGTGGACATTATGTTTACTGTACGGTGACATGACCAATTGCAAAAGCATAATTTAATTCCTCAGGGGAACACCAAGCTCCTCTCCCAGACTCTGTACAGACTGCATGCACTCACTGACATCTGTGCAGCTCAGAAGCACAGCAGTGTCATTTAAGTCAAGCATTAGGCTATATTCATTTCAATTATATTATATGTTTAGGGATGTCAAGGGTAGAAAATGCCATAGACTTACTCTGGGCATGTGGTGCCAGTTGTTCATTGTCGTGTGTGACTTGCACTACTTTTCTGTATTGGCCTCGAAAACGGAGTTTCTCTTGGGACAATAAATGGCATTGTATCTTGTAGCACAGGAGAGTCACAGAACATGACATGCTACACTGCAGTTTGTACCAGTGTAATATTTAATATCCCTAGAATATTCCTACTTGAGTTGGCAGTGTGTCTGTGGTGCTTAATAGTGAGTTTATTGCCATATCGGTTTTCTTTTTAATTATTATTTTTCTTTGACCTATGGTATTTTAAAGATTTCTTTTAAAATGACACCTTCTAAACCAGGGGTCTTCAACAGGTGCGGTCCGCAGCCCCATGGTGGTCCATGAAGGCATGGCACGTGGTCCCTGACCATGCAATCTGGGAATCCATCACTTAAAAATAAACATATGAGAGACATGAGAGATTATGCATTCAATAATGTAATTTCCATGTAATCTCAACAGCGTGGTCCACAGGTTGCCTCTTCAGTTAGAATGATGGTCTCTGGTCACAAATTCACAATCAGTTGAAACCCCCTGTTCTAACTGTGCTAGCAGAATACCTGTCCCTGTGTGACTGACCTTTTAGTCAGGCCTCACTCACAGAGTTGGCATGCAGCCTCTCCTCTCTCCCCAGAGGGTTTTCATAGTGCACTTCCCCGTCTGATTGCAACTCGACCCAGCTGTGCTCCTACTCAGGTGAGCTCCATCAGTAGCTACCGAAAGGAGCTCTCCATGGAGCTGAACATGTGTTGACTCCTTTGGGCCACTAATAGTATTTCTGACCATTAGTCGTCCCTAATTACCTAATTCAAAAGGTCTGTGAGGTCACCCGCATGGGTGCTCTTTACACTTCCTGAAAGATTCAGCACGATCGCATGTACAGTAAAATGGCATCACTGTGGCCGAACACAATTCTGCTCACTCACTCACAGACAGACTTTGCATTCTTATCATAGGATTAATATTATGTGGCAATGCAGATAAGCCATATTTCTGTGCTTTAGTGTTGTTTTAGGCAGTTCAAAACCTCTGGGCAGGATTCACAGGCCTATGGATAGGCTACTGAAAGCTAGCCCCCCTCCCCCCCCCCCTTCCAGGCAGGACGACCCCATATTCAGGGACAAGAAACTGACGTGAAGCCAGCAATGAAAGTGCATTAAGCGTGTGTGTGGACAGTATGTTTAAAGTGCATTAAGTGTGTGTGTGGACAGTATCTTTAAAGTGCATTAAGCGTGTGTGTGGACAGTATCTTTAAAGTGCATTAAGCGTGTCTGTGGACAGTATGTTTAAAGTGCATTAAGCGTGTCTGTGGACAGTATGTTTAAAGTGCATTAAGCGTGTCTGTGGACAGTATGTTTAAAGTGCATTAAGCGTGTGTGTGGACAGTATGTTTAAAGTGCATTAAGCGTGTGTGTGGACAGTATGTTTAAAGTGCATTAAGTGTGTGTGTGGACAGTATGTTTAAAGTGCATTAAGCGTGTCTGTGGACAGTATGTTTAAAGTGCATTAAGCGTGTCTGTGGACAGTATGTTTAAAGTGCATTAAGCGTGTCTGTGGACAGTATGTTTAAAGTGCATTAAGCATGTCTGTGGACAGTATGTTTAAAGTGCATTAAGCGTGTCTGTGGACAGTATGTTTAAAGTGCATTAAGCGTGTCTGTGGACAGTATGTTTAAAGTGCATTAAGCGTGTCTGTGGACAGTATGTTTAAAGTGCATTAAGCGTGTGTGTGGACAGTATGTTTAAAGTGCATTAAGCGTGTGTGTGGACAGTATGTTTAAAGTGCATTAAGCGTGTGTGTGGACAGTATGTTTAAAGTGCATTAAGCATGTCTGTGGACAGTATGTTTAAAGTGCATTAAGCGTGTCTGTGGACAGTATGTTTAAAGTGCATTAAGCGTGTCTGTGGACAGTATGTTTAAAGTGCATTAAGCATGTCTGTGGACAGTATGTTTGAAGTGCATTAAGCGTGTGTGTGGACAGTATGTTTAAAGTGCATTAAGCGTGTCTGTGGACAGTATGTGTAAAGTGCATTAAGCGTGTCTGTGGACAGTATGTTTAAAGTGCATTAAGCGTGTGTGTGGACAGTATGTTTAAAGTGCATTAAGCGTGTCTGTGGACAGTATGTTTAAAGTGCATTAAGCGTGTCTGTGGACAGTATGTTTAAAGTGCATTAAGCGTGTGTGTGGACAGTATGTTTAAAGTGCATTAAGCGTGTCTGTGGACAGTATGTTTAAAGTGCATTAAGCGTGTCTGTGGACAGTATGTTTAAAGTGCATTAAGCGTGTCTGTGGACAGTATGTTTAAAGTGCATTAAGCGTGTCTGTGGACAGTATGTGTAAAGTGCATTAAGCGTGTGTGTGGACAGTATGTTTAAAGTGCATTAAGCGTGTGTGTGGACAGTATGTTTAAAGTGCATTAAGCGTGTGTGTGGACAGTATGTTTAAAGTGCATTAAGCGTGTCTGTGGACAGTATGTTTAAAGTGCATTAAGCGTGTGTGTGGACAGTATGTTTAAAGTGCATTAAGCGTGTGTGTGGACAGTATGTTTAAAGTGCATTAAGCGTGTGTGTGGACAGTATGTTTAAAGTGCATTAAGCGTGTGTGTGGACAGTATGTTTAAAGTGCATTAAGCGTGTGTGTGGACAGTATGTTTAAAGTGCATTAAGCGTGTGTGTGGACAGTATGTTTAAAGTGCATTAAGCATGTCTGTGGACAGTATGTTTAAAGTGCATTAAGCGTGTCTGTGGACAGTATGTTTAAAGTGCATTAAGCGTGTCTGTGGACAGTATGTTTAAAGTGCATTAAGCATGTCTGTGGACATTATGTTTAAAGTGCATTAAGCGTGTCTGTGGACAGTATGTTTAAAGTGCATTAAGCATGTCTGTGGACAGTATCTTTAAAGTGCATTAAGCGTGTCTGTGGACAGTATGTTTAAAGTGCATTAAGCGTGTCTGTGGACAGTATGTTTAAAGTGCATTAAGCGTGTCTGTGGACAGTATGTTTAAAGTGCATTAAGCGTGTGTGTGGACAGTATGTTTAAAGTGCATTAAGCGTGTGTGTGGACAGTATGTTTAAAGTGCATTAAGCGTGTGTGTGGACAGTATGTTTAAAGTGCATTAAGCATGTGTGTGGACAGTATGTTTAAAGTGCATTAAGCGTGTCTGTGGACAGTATGTTTAAAGTGCATTAAGTGTGTGTGTGGACAGTATCTTTAAAGTGCATTAAGCGTGTCTGTGGACAGTATGTTTAAAGTGCATTAAGCATGTGTGTGGACAGTATGTTTAAAGTGCATTAAGCGTGTCTGTGGACAGTATGTTTAAAGTGCATTAAGCGTGTCTGTGGACAGTATGTTTAAAGTGCATTAAGCGTGTCTGTGGACAGTATGTTTAAAGTGCATTAAGCGTGTCTGTGGACAGTATGTTTAAAGTGCATTAAGCGTGTCTGTGGACATTATGTTTAAAGTGCATTAAGCGTGTGTGTGGACAGTATGTTTAAAGTGCATTAAGCGTGTGTGTGGACAGTATGTTTAAAGTGCATTAAGCGTGTCTGTGGACAGTATGTTTAAAGTGCATTAAGCGTGTCTGTGGACAGTATGTTTAAAGTGCATTAAGCGTGTCTGTGGACAGTATGTTTAAAGTGCATTAAGCGTGTCTGTGGACAGTATGTTTAAAGTGCATTAAGCGTGTCTGTGGACAGTATGTTTAAAGTGCATTAAGCGTGTCTGTGGACAGTATGTTTAAAGTGCATTAAGCGTGTCTGTGGACAGTATGTTTAAAGTGCATTAAGCGTGTGTGTGGACAGTATGTGTAAAGTGCATTAAGCGTGTCTGTGGACAGTATGTTTAAAGTGCATTAAGCGTGTGTGTGGACAGTATGTTTAAAGTGCATTAAGCGTGTCTGTGGACAGTATGTTTAAAGTGCATTAAGCGTGTCTGTGGACAGTATGTTTAAAGTGCATTAAGCGTGTCTGTGGACAGTATGTTTAAAGTGCATTAAGCGTGTGTGTGGACAGTATGTTTAAAGTGCATTAAGCGTGTCTGTGGACAGTATGTTTAAAGTGCATTAAGCGTGTCTGTGGACAGTATGTTTAAAGTGCATTAAGCGTGTCTGTGGACAGTATGTTTAAAGTGCATTAAGCGTGTGTGTGGACAGTATGTTTAAAGTGCATTAAGCGTGTGTGTGGACAGTATGTTTAAAGTGCATTAAGCGTGTCTGTGGACAGTATGTTTAAAGTGCATTAAGCGTGTCTGTGGACATTATGTTTAAAGTGCATTAAGCGTGTCTGTGGACAGTATGTTTAAAGTGCATTAAGCGTGTCTGTGGACATTATGTTTAAAGTGCATTAAGCGTGTCTGTGGACATTATGTTTAAAGTGCATTAAGCGTGTCTGTGGACAGTATGTTTAAAGTGCATTAAGCGTGTCTGTGGACAGTATGTTTAAAGTGCATTAAGCGTGTCTGTGGACAGTATGTTTAAAGTGCATTAAGCGTGTGTGTGGACAGTATGTTTAAAGTGCATTAAGCGTGTCTGTGGACAGTATGTTTAAAGTGCATTAAGCGTGTCTGTGGACAGTATGTTTAAAGTGCATTAAGCCGTGTGTGGACAGTATGTTTAAAGTGCATTAAGCGTGTCTGTGGACATTATGTTTACTGTACGGTGACATGACCAATTGCAGAAGCAGCATTTAATTCCTCAGCGGAACACCAAGCTCCTCTTCCAGACTCTGTACAGACTGACTGCATTCAACAATCTGGGAATCCATTGGTTTAACAAAAGAGGAATTTTGCAAATCGAAAATCTGTCTTGAGAGATTATGCATTCAATAATGTAGTTTTCATGTAATCTCAACCCGTTTCGTCACACCTAGTGGTCCACAGGCTGCTTCTTCAATCAGAATGCTGGTCCCTGGGTCACAATCAGTTGAAAACCCCGGTTCTAAACGGTATTCTTTTATTAACGGAATGTAGAATATCGTTGTGTGGCAATGCCGATAAGCCATATTTCTGTGTTTCGTGTTAGACAGTGTTTTAGACAGTTTAAATGCTCTGGGCATGATTCACAGGCCTATGGATAGGCTACTGAAGGCTACCCCCCCTCACTTCCAGGCAGGATGACCCACTATTCAGGACAAGAACCTGATGTGACGCCAGCAATTAAAGTGCATTAAGCGTGTCTGTGGACATTATGTTTACTGTACGGTGACATGACCAATTGCAAAAGCATAATTTAATTCCTCAGGGGAACACCAAGCTCCTCTCCCAGACTCTGTACAGACTGCATGCACTCACTGACATCTGTGCAGCTCAGAAGCACAGCAGTGTCATTTAAGTCAAGCATTAGGCTATATTCATTTCAATTATATTATATGTTTAGGGATGTCAAGGGTAGAAAAGGCCATAGACTTACTCTGGGCATGTGGTGCCAGTTGTTCATTGTCGTGTGTGACTTGCACTACTTTTCTGTATTGGCCTCGAAAACGGAGTTTCTCTTGGGACAATAAATGGCCTTGTATCTTGTAGCACAGGAGAGTCACAGAACATGACATGCTACACTGCAGTTTGTACATTGCAATTTGCACGTAGGCTTGGCAGTTAGTGAGAGGATAACTATCTTTCATCAGCATGTGGGAAGAAGTTCATTTGAGGACATGTTCCACAGTGAGTGAGCTACATCCCAAAGACACAGGCCAAACCACTAATAATATCAAATGTACATTTTGAGGAAGTCAAATCATATATGGGCACTATATTAGGGAAGTGTAGACAGAAAAAGCCTTATAATGCATTTACACTTCAATACAATCTTTGTAAGGAGCAGGATCAGCATGCAGTGAGTTGGAGGAAGCAAGTGGAAAATACCTCACTGGTTATGTGTACGTCTGGTAGGCTTAGTCGTCATCTCTAAGAATTGTAAAAACATCTCCAAATACATTCATTTCAAAGTGTTCGCCAGTAACTGTTCAATTACCATATAAGGAATATATACAGTAGGAGCTATTATCATTCACTAATACCTACGAAACTATAATTCGTATATAACCCACGTAATGTATGAAGGTGCACTAACCAGCAGGGGGTGATATAGGCATTAGGTGCCTGAAATAAAACGGTGGCCAGGAAGGGCGTTGTGGTCGGGGTGGTGGACGAGCGTATACGTTTGCCTTTGATGCCGACAACTGGGGTTCGATCCCCGTAAGGCACATTTACATCATGTTTAACAAACGCTTTTCTTATTTGACCAAACCTTAAGCAAGTTGTTAACCATAACCGTACTAACAAGCAAACTTTGGGATCTATCTCAACATTTTCAATTTTGCGATACAGGGGCTCGCTCTTGTTGCTGGACATTCATAGGATTATGCAGGAAAAATTATTTCCATAGATGTAGGAACCGTTCCATGAGAAGATGTTGACAGTAGCATGCAGAATACATAATGTTAAGCAAACATGACTCTTTCTTGTTTGACTAAATCAGGCAAAATTTGTTCCAAGGAAAACGAGTTTTATGTTGAAGTGACTCATGACATGACAGTGAATAAAACAATGGAAGTTGGCCAATGTTTCTTATGATTGAGTCCAAGTCTTTGAAACTCCCATTTCCTTCTCATTTCCTCAGGTTCCCACCTCCAGTGTCAAGAAACTAGTCTCCAGTGAAATTCGTATGAAGCTACACAGTAAGGTCGAAAGGGCAAAAACAAAAGTGAGAGGTCTGAAGTTATATATTTATCCACAATATGAAAATATTAATCAAATAAATGCAACTAAGCTACCTAATAAAGAAACATTACACAATGGTAATGTATGTGTGTGTGTGTGTGTGTGTGTGTGTGTGTGTGTGTGTGTGTGCATTCACGGATGTGTACTTGCACACTTCCACTTTACTGCCTCCTCCTTCACAGTTTGCAGTCTTCCCTAAGCCGGACTACTAGTGGATCATGCTGTGACCTTGAGATCCAGCGCCTACGATTAGGATCTGGGCCCAGAGCCTTCAGGTGGTTGCAATTACATTCTTTTGCTCTGTGTCCACGTAAGACAAACGACCTGGCCAGCAGTCCCAGCAGATGTGGAGCTGAATGGCAGTGAACAATATCTGAGCTCAGGAGACGCCAACGGGCTGCAGGGAACGCGGAAGACAAGATGAAGCGCTGCATTCCAAAATGCAATGGAGCCATTTTGGAGGCAGAAAAACTTTTTTAACAAACTTTTTCTTTGAAAGTCTGGCCGCAAGACCAAGGGTCTAAGTTTTCTACTATAGCAGTGGTTCTTAAAGTGGGGACTGGGGAGCCCCAGGGGTCCTTATTTTCACTATAATTCCATCCATAAGTAACACAATGACAGAATGTATGGATATTTTGGTCATGGGTTTCATATGACTATAATCTGTAATAAAACATGTAAAAACAAACATCTTATCAGATGGGGCATCTGGTGTCCAAATCTGGTCAAATGGGGGTCCGTGGTCTAATTTGTGTCAGTTTAGGGGTCATGAAAAACTTTGACAACCACTGTACTATAGTATATTTAAAAAGTAGCATGATTGTTCTTCTTGTGACATCACAGTAATACTTTTGTCAGCATATTGCCGCTGTTGGGTGAAAATCTTCATGTTTTCACTTCAAATGTTCACCCAAAAATTAAAATTCTGTCATCATCTACGACATCTAGTCATCTACTCCCCCTCATGCCAGTTGAAACACAGGTGAAGTTTGGCCATATAACACACAGGGAGGTTGTCAACACAACTGCATAGCAGCCTTCTCCAGTGGGGACCAGTTCTTCAGATTTCCAAAAAGACCTATATTTACACCACAATTTAGTGTAAATCTTAACTACATCTGATTGATTTGGGTCACTATAGGATGACAGAAGTGAGAAAATGTTACACCCGTTGGGAAGATGAAACACTTCACAAACCCGAAAAGACTCAAAAATGGACGGGGATCAAGGTAAAAACAAGGTTGTTCTCAGTTCCGGAAAACTTGACATATTATTGGATAAACAACAGCCGCGGTATGAATCACTTTTTCAAACGCTTACCATCTCATATTGGAACGCACATCTTTAGATGGAGTAGTGAGAGAGGGAGAGAGGAAGAGAGGTGAGTAAACATGGCAATGAAACGCCAGCCAAAAGTGTTCTTCAAATTCACCAGAAGGGAAAGAGGTAAACCTTCGACCTCAAGGTGGTGCAGGAAGAGCGGCAGCGGCGCTCACAGATGACATCACCACTTTAAAGGATTTCAGAGCACTCTGCCAGGCATGACCTCAAAAACCACGGCGGATGGAGGGTAGCGCGTGTGTGTTACCCCAGACTGACCCCGTTCATTGTTATAGCTTGGTGAGAAATAGACACACACACACAGACACACACACGCACGCACACACAGACACGCACACACACACGCACACACACACAAGCTTTGACCCTGAGTTGTCTCTTACCGACTTCTCCCACATTACCTCCTAATGTGAAGTCTGGAGCGTTTAGTCATCAGTCGTCCTGAGTTTGCTTCCAAGTCAGGAAAACACTTCCATATTCCCAGAGCTAAATTAGCAGGTCCCTAACTGTTGCAGCAGATAACGAGAGGAGAAATGGGTCATAAAAGTCTGACATCTTGGAGCTGGCACTATGAATAGACATTCATCAGAGGGCCTACAAAGCATTAGCTCACTATTTGGCAATCACTCTGGTGGGGGGGGGGGAGCTTTATACGAATGTCTTATTTAATTTTGCAAATGCAACTTCCCCATCTGTTTCGTGTTATTAATTCATCCAATTTTAAATCCTTTATTTTATTTATTTATTTTTTACAAGGGATGGTTACTTTTTTATTTTTCCACCTCTCTGCCTGACGGACATGTGTTCTTGGCAAAGGTTGGTTTCTCTCCTTTTTTTTATCAAATCGTATCAGAGAGAGAGAGAGGGAGAGAGAGAGGAAGCAGAGAGAGTTGGAGAGACAAAGAAAGAAAGAAAGAAAGAAAGAAAGAAAGAAAGAAAGAAAGAAAGAAAGAAAGAAAGAAAAAAAAAAGAGAGGAGCTGTCTGCGTCTTGCCCCTGGCCGACCAAAGCATGTCCCGTTCACGATGTAAACAAACTAATCTGCCAATGTGCAGTTTTACACACGTTGGCTAGCCTGTGGGCCTTGTGACTGGCTAGCCTGTGGGCCTTGTGACTGATGTTGGCTAGCCTGTGGGCTTTGTGACTGATGTTGGCTAGCCTGTGGGCCTTGTGACTGATGTTGGCTAGCCTGTGGGCCTTGTGACTGATGTTGGCTAGCCTGTGGGCTTTGTGACTGATGTTGGCTAGCCTGTGGGCCTTGTGACTGATGTTGGCTAGCCTGTGGGCCTTGTGACTGATGTTGGCTAGCCTGTGGGCCTTGTGACTCATGTTGGCTAGCCTGTGGGCCTTGTGACTCATGTTGGCTAGCCTGTGGGCCTTGTGACTGATGTTGGCTAGCCTGTGGGCTTTGTGACTCATGTTGGCTAGCCTGTGGGCCTTGTGACTGATGTTGGCTAGCCTGTGGGCTTTGTGACTCATGTTGGCTAGCCTGTGGGCTTTGTGACTGATGTTGGCTAGCCTGTGGGCCTTGTGACTGATGTTGGCTAGCCTGTGGGCTTTGTGACTGATGTTGGCTAGCCTGTGGGCCTTGTGACTGATGTTGGCTAGCCTGTGGGCCTTGTGACTGGCTAGCCTGTGGGCCTTGTGACTGATGTTGGCTAGCCTGTGGGCTTTTTGACTGATGTTGGCTAGCCTGTGGGCTTTGTGACTCATGTTGGCTAGCCTGTGGGCCTTGTGACTGATGTTGGCTAGCCTGTGGGCCTTGTGACTGATGTTGGCTAGCCTGTGGGCCTTGTGACTGGCTAGCCTGTGGGCCTTGTGACTGATGTTGGCTAGCCTGTGGGCTTTTTGACTGATGTTGGCTAGCCTGTGGGCTTTGTGACTCATGTTGGCTAGCCTGTGGGCCTTGTGACTGATGTTGGCTAGCCTGTGGGGTTTGTGACTGATGTTGGCTAGCCTGTGGGCCTTGTGACTGATGTTGGCTAGCCTGTGGGCCTTGTGACTCATGTTGGCTAGCCTGTGGGCTTTGTGACTCATGTTGGCTAGCCTGTGGGCCTTGTGACTGGTGTTGGCTAGCCTGTGGGCCTTGTGACTCATGTTGGCTAGCCTGTGGGCCTTGTGACTCATGTTGGCTAGCCTGTGGGCCTTGTGACTGATGTTGGCTAGCCTGTGGGCTTTGTGACTCATGTTGGCTAGCCTGTGGGCCTTGTGACTGATGTTGGCTAGCCTGTGGGCCTTGTGACTGATGTTGGCTAGCCTGTGGGCCTTGTGACTGATGTTGGCTAGCCTGTGGGCTTTGTGACTGATGTTGGCTAGCCTGTGGGCTTTGTGACTCATGTTGGCTAGCCTGTGGGCTTTGTGACTCATGTTGGCTAGCCTGTGGGCCTTGTGACTGATGTTGGCTAGCCTGTGGGCTTTGTGACTGATGTTGGCTAGCCTGTGGGCCTTGTGACTGATGTTGGCTAGCCTGTGGGCCTTGTGACTCATGTTGGCTAGCCTGTGGGCCTTGTGACTGATGTTGGCTAGCCTGTGGGCTTTGTGACTCATGTTGGCTAGCCTGTGGGCCTTGTGACTGATGTTGGCTAGCCTGTGGGCTTTGTGACTCATGTTGGCTAGCCTGTGGGCCTTGTGACTGATGTTGGCTAGCCTGTGGGCTTTGTGACTCATGTTGGCTAGCCTGTGGGCCTTGTGACTGATGTTGGCTAGCCTGTGGGCCTTGTGACTCATGTTGGCTAGCCTGTGGGCCTTGTGACTCATGTTGGCTAGCCTGTGGGCTTTGTGACTCATGTTGGCTAGCCTGTGGGCCTTGTGACTCATGTTGGCTAGCCTGTGGGCCTTGTGACTGATGTTGGCTAGCCTGTGGGCTTTGTGACTGATGTTGGCTAGCCTGTGGGCCTTGTGACTCATGTTGGCTAGCCTGTGGGCTTTGTGACTCATGTTGGCTAGCCTCTGGGCTTTGTGACTCATGTTGGCTAGCCTTTGGGCTTTGTGACTCATGTTGGCTAGCCTTTGGGCTTTGTGACTCATGTTGGCTAGCCTGTGGGCCTTGTGACTCATGTTGGCTAGCCTGTGGGCCTTGTGACTGATGTTGGCTAGCCTGTGGGCCTTGTGACTGATGTTGGCTAGCCTGTGGGCTTTGTGACTCATGTTGGCTAGCCTTTGGGCTTTGTGACTCATGTTGGCTAGCCTGTGGGCCTTGTGACTCATGTTGGCTAGCCTGTGGGCCTTGTGACTGATGTTGGCTAGCCTGTGGGCTTTGTGACTGATGTTGGCTAGCCTGTGGGCCTTGTGACTCATGTTGGCTAGCGTGTGGGCTTTGTGACTCATGTTGGCTAGCCTCTGGGCTTTGTGACTCATGTTGGCTAGCCTTTGGGCTTTGTGACTCATGTTGGCTAGCCTTTGGGCTTTGTGACTCATGTTGGCTAGCCTCTGGGCTTTGTGACTCATGTTGGCTAGCCTGTGGGCCGTGTGACTCATGTTGGCTAGCCTGTGGGCCTTGTGACTGATGTTGGCTAGCCTGTGGGCTTTGTGACTCATGTTGGCTAGCCTGTGGGCCTTGTGACTGATGTTGGCTAGCCTGTGGGCCTTGTGACTGATGTTGGCTAGCCTGTGGGCCTTGTGACTGATGTTGGCTAGCCTGTGGGCCTTGTGACTCATGTTGGCTAGCCTCTGGGCCTTGTGACTCATGTTGGCTAGCCTGTGGGCCTTGTGACTGATGTTGGCTAGCCTGTGGGCTTTGTGACTGATGTTGGCTAGCCTGTGGGCTTTGTGACTCATGTTGGCTAGCCTGTGGGCTTTGTGACTGGCTAGCCGTTGGGCCTTGTGACTCATGTTGGCTAGCCTGTGGGCTTTGTGACTGATGTTGGCTAGCCTGTGGGCTTTGTGACTGGCTAGCCTGTGGGCCTTGTGACTCATGTTGGCTAGCCTGTGGGCTTTGTGACTCATGTTGGCTAGCCTGTGGGCCTTGAGACTCATGTTGGCTAGCCTGTGGGCCTTGGGACTGATGTTGGCTAGCCTGTGGGCCTTGGGACTGATGTTGGCTAGCTGTTGGGCCTTGTGACTCATGTTGGCTAGCCTGTGGGCTTTGTGACTGATGTTGGCTAGAATGCGGGCCTTGTGACTCATGTTGGCTAGCCTGCGGGCCTTGTGACTCATGTTGGCTAGCCTGTGGGCTTTGTGACTCATGTTGGCTAGCCTGTGGGCTTTGTGACTGATGTTGGCTAGAATGCGGGCCTTGTGACTCATGTTGGCTAGCCTGCGGGCCTTGTGACTGATGTTGGCTAGCCTGTGGGCTTTGTGACTGATGTTGGCTAGCCTGTGGGCTTTGTGACTGATGTTGGCTAGCCTGTGGGCTTTGTGACTGATGTTGGCTAGCCTGTGGGCTTTGTGACTGATGTTGGCTAGCCTGTGGGCTTTGTGACTGATGTTGGCTAGCCTGTGGGCTTTGTGACTGATGTTGGCTAGCCTGTGGGCTTTGTGACTGATGTTGGCTAGCCGTTGGGCCTTGTGACTCATGTTGGCCTTGTGACTCATGTTGGCTAGCCTGTGGGCTTTGTGACTCATGTTGGCTAGCCTGTGGGCCTTGAGACTCATGTTGGCTAGCCTGTGGGCCTTGGGACTGATGTTGGCTAGCCTGTGGGCCTTGGGACTGATGTTGGCTAGCTGTTGGGCCTTGTGACTCATGTTGGCTAGCCTGTGGGCTTTGTGACTGATGTTGGCTAGCCTGTGGGCTTTGTGACTCATGTTGGCTAGCCTGTGGGCTTTGTGACTGATGTTGGCTAGAATGCGGGCCTTGTGACTCATGTTGGCTAGCCTGCGGGCCTTGTGACTCATGTTGGCTAGCCTGTGGGCTTTGTGACTCATGTTGGCTAGCCTGTGGGCTTTGTGACTGATGTTGGCTAGAATGCGGGCCTTGTGACTCATGTTGGCTAGCCTGCGGGCCTTGTGACTCATGTTGGCTAGCCTGCGGGCCTTGTGACTGATGTTGGCTAGCCTGTGGGCTTTGTGACTGATGTTGGCTAGCCTGTGGGCTTTGTGACTGATGTTGGCTAGCCTGTGGGCTTTGTGACTGATGTTGGCTAGCCTGTGGGCTTTGTGACTGATGTTGGCTAGCCTGTGGGCTTTGTGACTGATGTTGGCTAGCCTGTGGGCTTTGTGACTGATGTTGGCTAGCCTGTGGGCTTTGTGACTGATGTTGGCTAGCCTGTGGGCTTTGTGACTCATGTTGGCTAGCCTGTGGGCCTTGGTGGGGGGTGGGGGGTTACGAATGTCTTATTTAATTTTGCAAATGCAACTTCCCCATCTGTTTCGTGTTATTAATTCATCCAATTTTAAATCCTTTATTTTATTTATTTTTACAAGGGATGGTTACTTTTTTATTTTTCCACCTCTCTGCCTGACGGACATGTGTTCTTGGCAAAGGTTGGTTTCTCTCCTTTTTTTATCAAATCGTATCAGAGAGAGAGAGTGGGAGAGAGAGAGGAAGCAGAGAGAGTTGGAGAGACAAAGAAAGAAAGAAAGAAAGAAAGAAAGAAAGAAAGAAAGAAAGAAAGAAAGAAAGAAAGAAAGAAAAAAAAAGAAAAAAAAGAGAGGAACTGTCTGCGTCTTGCCCCTGGCCGACCAAAGCATGTCCCGTTCACGATGTAAACAAACTAATCTGCCAATGTGCAGTTTTACACACGTTGGCTAGCCTGTGGGCCTTGTGACTGGCTAGCCTGTGGGCCTTGTGACTCATGTTGGCTAGCCTGTGGGCTTTGTGACTCATGTTGGCTAGCCTGTGGGCCTTGTGACTCATGTTGGCTAGCCTGTGGGCCTTGTGACTCATGTTGGCTAGCCTGTGGGCCTTGTGACTCATGTTGGCTAGCCTGTGGGCTTTGTGACTCATGTTGGCTAGCCTGTGGGCCTTGTGACTCATGTTGGCTAGCCTGTGGGCCTTGTGACTCATGTTGGCTAGCCTGTGGGCCTTGTGACTCATGTTGGCTAGCCTGTGGGCCTTGTGACTCATGTTGGCTAGCCTGTGGGCTTTGTGACTCATGTTGGCTAGCCTGTGGGCTTTGTGACTCATGTTGGCTAGCCTGTGGGCTTTGTGACTCATGTTGGCTAGCCTGTGGGCTTTGTCACTGATGTTGGCTAGCCTGTGGGCTTTGTGACTCATGTTGGCTAGCCTGTGGGCCTTGTGACTCATGTTGGCTAGCCTGTGGGTCTTGTGACTCATGTTGGCTAGCCTGTGGGCCTTGTGACTCATGTTGGCTAGCCTGTGGGCTTTGTGACTCATGTTGGCTAGCCTGTGGGCTTTGTGACTCATGTTGGCTAGCCTGTGGGCCTTGTGACTGATGTTGGCTAGCCGTTGGGCCTTGTGACTCATGCAGCCTGGCTGTGTGACCTCCGAGGCTAGCTGGCCCAGGCCGCTCCGTGTTTTCGCTTCATTCTGTAGCCACAGCACGCACACACGCACGCACACATTCTATATAATATATACTGTATGTGTGTGTGTATATATACTGTATATATATATGTGTGTACCAGTCTCGCAGCCTCGCCCTCCAGAAATCGCCACGATTTTGGTTGGTCAGTGGAAAAGTCTATGGGGTTTTAGAATGGGAATTTCACTTAAATGCATAAAATAAGGTCTGTGGTTAACAAAAGTTTATGGGAATGTGAATTTCGCTTCAGCATGATCATCTTCACAAACATGAATCACTTTTATGCCTTTTGAAGCGTCTTCTAAAAATCACGTAAAAAAAAAAAAAACGCATTTACGTTCCAAAAGTCATAAAAGTTATTCACGTTTGTGAAGATTATCATGCTGAACCCAAATTTGCATTCCCATAAACCACAGACCTTATTTTATGCATTTATTTTATGTGAAATCCCCATTCTAAACCCCATTCACTTTTTGCCTGACGAACCCAGAAGTATATACATAACTGATGACATAATCACTGATGACATCACATCATTAGGTAATTAGGGCAATCACCAAATAAAAAAAAGCCCACTGCGCATCGCATACACTGCTCTATCCCCTCTGCCGATCTGGGGAAAGCTGTAGACTAGCGCATGCTTCCTCCGATACATGTGTAGTCACCAGCAGCGTCTTTTCACGTGACAGCAAGGTGTTTCACAGGCAGGACGTAGCGCATGGGAAGATCATGCCATTTCCCCAGTACTCCTCCACCCCGAACAGGCACCCGGCTTACCACCCGCAGACAGCGCCAATTTGTGCCTCTATGGACATCTGACCAAGCCGGAGGTAACACGGAGGCTCGAACCTGCGACCCCCGTGTTGGTAGGCAGAGAATCTAGTACCGCTGTACTATCCGGACACCGCTACATTACATTATATTGAAGAAAAAACCCATCTGCCTCAGGTATAATTGAAAAAAATACTAAGTGTCAAAAACTTTATGACTAGATTATCAGGGCACTACACTGCCTTCAAATCTAGTTTGGGCCTGGTATCAGTATCAGTATCGTATCGGTTGGTTATCGGTATCGGATGATGACTGATACCGTATCGGTCGGTATTGTCTGGCCCGGGCCGGTGTTACATTCGTGACGAATCATGACTGACAGACACTGCTCCTGACAGACACCGCCTGTCCGCCCACCTAGTTAGGTACGTGTAAAAAAAAAAAAAAACCCAAGCTTACAAAATGTGTCCTAGCATAAAAATAACACAAATTATGCTAGTTGTTGAAGGAGAGTAGGTAATTCAAGCTTTATTTGAGAGATATTGAATAATGAATGTCAGGTAATGAGGATTTTTCCAGAATTGATGATGAGTGATGAATAGTTTTATGAAAACAAACTTTTTTTAAATCAGCTGAATACTGGTAGAATGGCACACACATACGTGTGCACACACACACACACACCACCTCTGCCCCTCTTCCATCCCTTTGCGGGTCACATGTCTTTGATTTGTCTCATCTGGCCCTGAGGGCTTGATGACGTGCGTGTGTTGGGGGAGAGGGAAAAACAACAGGCCTGGAATGAGGCTGAGGTGACCCGTGCTCCAGCTAATAACCTGAGGCCATGTCTGTTCCCCTACACACATCACGCTTCAGGCAGCTGGGAGATGGCACGCGAGACCCAGCCAGCCAGTTACCCCTGGGTATGTGTGTGTTTGAATGTGCGAGTGTGCACTGGGAGAAGCATCAGAGTTCAAAGGGAAATTCCACCCTAAAACCCTAAAAATACACTATTAACACAGTTTAAGATGACAATTGGCGAAGTACCTTGAATTTCTGAGTCCATTTCACTGTTTGGTGGTGTATTTTTGTTATTCCACCAGATAACTGGCCACATAGATGACATCCAATCATGTTTTTGGCCAGTGCCGCACACAGTGGCGCAGGCCCTATAACAGGGTTTGTCCACCCAATTTGCAAGCCGATTTGCAAGCCAATTTGGAAGCCAATTTGGTCCCACTCAGAAACCATAGCCTAAGACCTGCTGCTACCGAACTTGGTAGGTAGGTTCACAGAGTCACCTTTTACTGTGGCTGGAAGAATTACACTTGTTGACCACTAGGTGGCGCTACAGTATAACAGCCCTCTTTACGCTTTGGTCCATAACTTTTGAACCATAGCTTCTACGATCAACATTCTTTCTATATTCACCTTATTCTTTGCCCACACATGGACGCTTCCGCATTACGTCATTTAGTATTATATAGTATTTCCGTTTTAGACTTGCCAAAAACCCCGCAGGCAAGATGGTACGTGAGCCACAGAATTACTCCCCCATAAACTAACATATCTTGGCCAATAAGTATGTAACATACAAAATAAAACAACCCGTAATATCTTAATTTGATGTAGAATGCAGAGGACATGTAACTGTTTAGTTAAACTTGCATTCCAGGAATATTGTGCTCTAAAGATGACGTTAGTGGCTCGAGACTGTTTCGTCCTGAAACCCACACGTTTTGCACCAGGGTAACCTATGTGGGATTCGAAATACCGCATCCGAGATAGAAAATGTTATGAATATAGCCACGTTATAAACAACAAACTAATGCTGGTGATCTGTATAGAAACAGTGTTACTCGAAATGGTTAAAAGTTATATCAATTTGGTCATTCAGTGGCATTTTACTGCCATATAACATAACTAACTAGCGGCTAATATTAGCCACAGTAGGCAACTAGCGCTGAACCGGAAGAACAAATACGTTTGCGTTGAACGCGGAAGAGAGAAAAGGTGGGCGTGGTGAATAAGGTGAATAGACCACGCCCATTTCTGTCTAACTAGATTTCCTGACAATTTTGTCCAAAAGGATTTTTTTGCTATTTCTCCTTCAAATTTTGTCAAATCTTCACCAAACCACATCTGTCCTGCACAAAACCAGTTTTGCCGTTTTTTGAAAGACCTCACCGTTGCGATATAATCGACTTGCAAAGTGTTGTGGGTGGGGCCTATTTCACAGAAATCGCTATTTCGCCTTCTAATTTTGTCCAAACTTCACCAAACCACAGCACACAGCAAGTGTGGACTGTGCTGCTCAAAACTTATTCGTATTGACCTATCGTAGTGAGTAAGAGGCGTGACTCTCGCTTTTTCTTCTTCACAGGAAAAACTCTCTTGCTCTTACAATGTTTTCACTATTCAGTTCAGTTTCATTTATTTGTCCTTTGAAATTCATTTTGCATCTGTGACAGTCAGACAAGATACAATACAATACAATCTATCTATCTATCTAACTATCTACATAAATTTGGCAATTTGGGTTCTGTTCTCTGTTTCAATTTTTGTCCCACTGACACACACACACACACATGGAGGCATTGTGACATCACTGATGATGTCATCAGTGATGTCATAAGGGGCACACACACACAAGGAGGCATTGTGACATAAGCCTGATGTCATTAGTGTTGTCATAAGGGCGCACACACACACACACACACACACACACACATACCCGCGCATATATAAATTTGGCAATGTGGACTCTGTGTCTGTTTTTTCCAAGAATTTTGTCCGGCCACAGCTATGCCGTTTTACGTGCAATCGGGCTGAAACTTTCAGGGGGTGTAAAGAGCACGTGACCTGACCGAGCCGGATTTTTTACAATTAGGCAGATGAATTGCCATAATTGCCCTAAGGCTGACTGCCCTAAGGCTGAGGCTATAGTTCAGTGATGTCACTGATGACATCATACATAGGCATTGTGACATTACTGATGATGTCATCAGTGTGACACACACACACACACACACACACACACACGAGAGAGACTGAGGGAGAGAGAGGAGAGGAAGAGACTGAGGGAGAGAGGAGAGGGAGAGACTGAGGTAGAGGGAGAGAGAAGAGAGGGAGTGAGAGAGACAGAGAGAGACTGAGGGAGAGAGAGAGGGAGACATTGGGTGCAGGCCAATATGGCAGGCGAGGCCATGCAGCAGCCGAGCTGCGGGTGAGGCCGTACAGCGGTCGAGCTGCATATGCGAGCTGCAGAAGCCTAGGAATCGATACAATACAATACAATGCAATAATACAATACAATACAATATACAATACAACAGTTATGACAAATGACAATTTGATCACAAAGTGCTTCACACCAACCGTAGTGGAAAAAAAAGATTAGATACTGCTCTTTATATTTTTATATCTTATGTTGCTCTTAAAACCTGCAGTTGAATATTCACACCTGTTCTCTGGGTATTGCTGAAAGGCGTTCTGGGAAATGTAGGAAATCACTTTAGAGAAAGTGGGTGCAACAAAAAAGTGAATTACAGCACTTCATCACAAAATGACTGGAATGAGCGGAATATCACAAATTGATGTGGAATTTTAATTGCATTGCAAATGTATCTTATTGAAATGGAATATTAATAACCCTGTGTGTTTTGTATGTTTTTGCCCATGTGTAGCCTAGATGTCTGTGTCCATGCAAGCATCCAGGTCATGTCATTCTAGCTACCATATTTTTCTTTGATTCTTTCAGTCACATAGACAAAAGGTAAACTTACATTGACAAAGATGCTCTTATATAAGTAATGTTTGATCCTTGAAACAGAAGAGATCTAAAAGAATCAAAGTATCATTTATCTAGTATAAATGATCTATTTGAAAGGCTTTTGGATGCTGCCAAGAAACCCCCCCGGGGGGTGGGTAGTGATCTGTCTGCATCTCACCTGCATCAAACATTAACAACAATGTTTGATCTGTCTGCATATCACCTGCATCAAACATTAACAACAGTGTTTGCCAATTGCAAAAACACCCCCCCCCCCCCCCATTGCTTTCTCTCCCCCCCCCCTCCCCCTTTGCGATGAGTAATGCTTGACCTGGGGGGCGGATGTGTGGCTACAGGAAGTATCAGTGTTCGTAGGGCCATGGCGAGGTCAAAACGAACCCCTCTAATGTGTGTGATTGGTCTTGTGATTGGGTGACATTTGTCTGATCCCTACAAGGGGTGGCGGCGGGGAGAATGTTTTCTTATGCTGTGGTCGAGAGAAGCGGTCGAGGGCGGGTCAAGGATCGGGCGACGAGGGAGGTTGGGACTTTTTTCTTCTTCTGCGATCCAAATTTTTGCTCATAGTTTCCCCAGTTCATCTCAATAGCTGTATATACAGTATCCTGCATTTTCTCTCGTTCCCAAGCTGAGAATATCATACTATATCTTGAACACATTAGCAGTCAATTCTGGCAAGAGTTTAATAGTGATATTTGGGATGGGGAGCATCACATGTTTTCACCAAAAGCTTTTGCAGGGTAGGCATTTAGATGACGCAGTGAGCAGTGTCTTCCTGAAGGCACAGGATGGGATCTCATATGACTGAGAAAGGGTGAGAGAGGAAGAGATGCTCAGGCCTGATCAAGCAAACAAAACCACCTTGTTTGTTTCCTTTCTTTCTCCTTCCCCCTCTCTTTCTTCCTTTCTCTCTGTCTCTCACACACACACACACACACACACACACACGCGTGCAGACACACACCTGAATTTTCACATACAGGGCACACATTTAGGGCAGGATAGGTGAAAGCTATGGCTATGATTTTGGGGGAGGGGGATGTTCTGAACTACTAGCAAGGCCATAGAGTACCACAGGGATGACAGATTTCTGTAGGCTTTATCCAGAAATCGGCGCCATTTGGTTCTTCAGTGGAAAAGTCTATGGGGTTGTAGAATTGGAATTTCACTTAAATGCATTTCAATCATGAGAGACTAGTAGAAAGTTTAACAAGTCTTTAATGATACAACAAATTAATTTTGGCGTATGACTCCATGATATGATGACGCTCTCCTGAGATGATGAGGGCTTCGTCAGTGAAGAATAGGATAGGAAATCCCCCATAGGGAATTCTTCAATCAGGAGTCATGACGATGGTGGTGGTCAGGGGAGGAGGTGGGGCAAAAACTGCTTCAGGATGATGATCAGCAACTGAGAATGACATATGGCACATACACAGCACATAGCAAACAGAGTACAAAACATGGACCCTGATATACTACGCTGATTAGGATCAGCTGGAGAGGAATGGTTTGGGCTGATTGGTTATTGCCACATGTGTGGCAAACTGTGAATGGGTGAGGAGACCGCATTAGAGAAAGGGGGCGAGCCCATCAATGAATGGGTTATACAACCTCAAAGAAAGGGGGCGTGCACTGTGATATGACGTGAACTGGGCGTTAGCTGTTAAGTAGTCCTCTTCATTATTGAAAATAGTCCAAGACATTATTAAATAAGGTCTGTGGTTAACAAAAGTTTATGGGAACGCAAATTTGGGTTCAGCATGATACTCTTCACAAACGTGAATAACTTTGATGCCTTTTTTAGATTTTTATATAAATCGCATTTTAAAAAACGCATTTACGTTCCAAAAGTCATAAAAGTTATGCACGTTTGTGAACCCATGCAGAACCCAGACTTGCGTTCCCATAAACATAACCACAGACATTTTATGCATTAAGCGAAACCCCCATGTTAAATCCCATAGACTTTTCCAGTGAAGAACCCGGAAGTATACTTCCTGACTCATTCCTGTGGCTCATAGGTGACACCAGGGAATTGACCTCTTCCAGGGGAGGCCACCTTGCCCTGTGGATGACCCGAGTTTGTGTGTTTGTGTGTGTGTGTGTGTGTGTGTGTGTGTGTGTGTGTGTGTGTGCGTGTGCGTGCGTGTGTGCACGGCTGCACGCGCATGTGTGTGTGTATGTTTTGACTGTGGATAATAATGCATAACCCTAAGTGAGAGACAGATCCAGTGAAGCCCTGGTGGGGAAAAGGCCATGAACTCTGTTACCAACAGCTGGAGATGGAAAGTGTTAGGTTTCTTGTTTCTCTGTCATTCTGTCTCTCCTCATGTATGCCTGTCCGTCCATCCGTCCATCCATCAGCCAGCCAGCCCTCTTTCTTCCTCCATCTCACAGTGCAGCTGGATGGTAATGCTATCTGTTTCTAAGTACCATAACTGGTTCTCAGAAAAGTCTCACGAACTTCATAACTTTTTTCTTAATTCAATTGAACATTTACATCCTTATTTATATGCTTGGTGAATTTCAAGACCCATGAAAGCCACTGGAAAGTCTTTCTGTTATTCAAAAATATACATGGTTTCTGAACCAAAAGTAAGAATGTTTTTCCTTGATTTTTGTGAAAGAAAAAAAATCTTGGCAAAGCAGTGTTTTCTTTTGCGAGGAACGATATGCAGACTTGGGATGAGTTCCATTTTTCAAGAAACGTTCTGCTCTGCTCCTCTTCTTCTCTGCGTATACGGCCACTCAGAAGGTGACGGAGGGCAGAGGAGTTTTGAGATCCATCAAATGGGCGGCGGGGGGCGAGTGGTCAGAGGCCTCCTTTCAACCAGATGACCTCGGTTCAAGGCCCCTGTATGGGCAGGCAGGCATCCACGCTGCTGAAGTGTCCTTGAGCAAGACACAGAGTCCTTTGTAGCTTGACGCTGATCTTTGACCTCCTCACATAATTACAAAGCAGAATTTCCCTGCGAGGATCAATCAAAGGAAAATTATATATCATCACCCTGTGATGTTGAATCTGTTATTTTGTGATGAAATGTGGGAATTTACTTGTTTTGTTTTATGGGTAGAGACTAGAGTGCAATAGCGATACAGATAGTAAGAGGCATGACAGTGTGATTCTCCAATCAAGAAGAAGCGAAAGTCACACCCCTTTACACACAAAACGCATCGCATGCTGGTATATTGACATTGATGTTTTACGTAGTTGAATGCTGTTAAAACTCCATTGTAGCTGCACTGGAAATATCTCACCATGACTCAGTTATCAGTGAGAATAAGAAAAGATACAAAACAACCAAACAACAACATGGTTACATCAAAAGATAAAAGGACATCACTATAATAGCTGTGTGTGTGTGTGTGTGTGTGTGTGTGTGTGTGTGTGTGTGTGTGTGTGTGTGTGTGTGTGTGTGTGTGTGTGTGTGTGTGTGTGTGTGAGTGAGTGTGCGCATGCGACATGCGTGCGTGTGTGTGTGTGTGTTATTTTAGGATCCAATTATAAGCCATGTGATAATAATTTACTTCTCACAGTTTTTACGTTTTGTTGATGTTTTACATCTTTCTCTTTCTTTTTTTTTTTTTTTTTTTTTTTTTTTTTTTTTTACTTTTGAGGTTTTCTTAAGCTGACTACAACAACAGCCTGGAGAAGTATGTTGCAGGGTTATGGAGGGTAACACACAGACAGACAGACAGACAGACAGACAGACAGACAGACACAGACACAGACACAGACACAGACACACACACACACACACACACACACACACACACAACCCACATTCAGGCCTGGGAGCTGCCCAGCGCAGCCACATTCTTGCAGCTCAGCCTGGAGTGGAACATTGCGGAGCCCTGGTCAGTGAGAGGAGAACGTCCCCTGCCCACATTCAGCCTGGCTGTCTCCATTCCCCCGACCAGCGCAGCATCAGCATGTTGCTCAGGAGCACCAGGCTTCTGCTGCGACAGGAGATAAGGCTAGACTAGAGATTATGATGGGATAGGCCATTTTCACAGCAGCCATTTTGTGTCTCAAGGCAGTTGGTAACACAGGTGTTACCAATAACATTAATGATGGTTTCCAATTTCCATTCCATTTAGGCCCTCATTAATGTTATTGATAACACCTGTGTTTACCCTGCTTTGAGACACAAAATGGCTGCTATTGCCCAGTTGAAAACAGATGACGTGTCATTAGCCAATAAAAGAACACACAAAATGGAGTCCGGATGGCAGGTCCGGTTCACTACCTCTAGTCTATTATAATATCCATAGTCATCTGATAATACACAGCAGGCCCACACCCTGCGAAGGCCCAGCTGAAAGCTAGACTACTCTCTGATAGTTAGCCATGGCAGAATATGAGCTATGGCAGCCAGTCAGTGAGTCAGACCTGCATTTTCCCCCCAGACCTTTATCTGATGCTTTTATCTGATGCCTTTATCTGATGCTTTTATCTGAACAACATATGATGCTTAAGGGTTCACTGTGGGGTTTAAAGACACTTTGGCTGCGGCAGGCACTGCACTTGTGACCTTTCAGCTGCGGAACAGCCTTGGCACCAGTTGCGGGCTTTGCGGATTATTTGATTATTGCCGCTCTTCTGGGTATACCATGGGTGGGTGTGCATAGCTGCATAGTGAGAGATGGCCAGATAGAGAGGGAGACAGAGAGGCATTTGCAGTGGTGTGTTTGTGCATGTGCATGTTGGGAGTGAGAGAAGAGAGAGATGTCTGCAGGCTTTTTTTCTTAACCTCTCTGGTGTGAGGGTCACCATGGCACACGCACGCACGCACGCACGCACGCACGCACGCACGCACACACACGCGCGTGCGCACACACACACGCACGCACGCACGCACGCACACACACACACACACACACACACACACACACACACACACCAAAGCTGCACTTCCCACACACTTTCACTATCTGAACAGCTCTTTTATCTGCTTTCAAGTGAGAGACTAACATTTTGAACCAAGTGACACATGCAAAGAGGACATCCGGAGTTTTTTCTTTCTTTTTTGCATCTACTGGATCAAGCAGACACAACCTGCACCCACGCCTGCACTGGCGAACCAGGCGTGTGTGCATGTTTATGTGGTGTGTGTAGGTGAGAGAGAGAGAGAGAGAGAGAGGGAGGGAGGGAGAGAGACATAAGGAAATAGCTACTTCTAACAGAAAACAACATGTCTATCTCCTGTGAAACCACAAGGCAAATGTCACATCCAGCACAGTGCTGTGGAGAGGAAAACCACTGAAGCAAGTTCTCACAAATAAACACATATTTCACCCGCTTTGAAATGTTACATTGAAAGGAACAAAGACAAAAAAAAATCTAATGTTTATTAAATTATTTGTGACAAATGTGTGTGAAAGTTTGTGTGTGTGTGTGAGAGAGAGAGTTTGTCTGTGTGTGTGTGTGTGTGTGTGTGTGTGTGTGTGTGTGTGTGTGTGTGTGTGTGTGTGTGTGTGTGTGTGTGTGTGTGTGTGTGTGTGTTGTAACAGTCACAAATGCCTACTTCATTGCTTTTGGAACATTATTTAGTTGCAGTAACAGATAAATCCACTTGGTGGCACTTCTTTATCTTGTTTATATTAACTAGTGCAGTGCCTGTTCCCCCCATGCACCACCCCGTAGGCGCTCCAACTGGGCTATGAGCCCAGGGCTCAAAAGTAACTTTTTTCACCATTGTCCCAGAACCGTCCCAAAATACAATCTAAGCCGTCCCGAAATAGCCTAAACTCAACTCAAGCCCCTGTTTGGTCCAAAATAGAGCTAGATTAGCCTCACACACACACACACACACCATGACATTAGTCTGCCACTCCAGTCCACAATCCACCTCATGACATGTTTCAGTCAGCGTGCTGTCACTGTCAGCATGAAAAACAACAAAACAAGCCGCGTGTGTCCGTGTCGTGAGAGAGAAATAAGATCGATGGACATAAAACAACGTTTGCGAGGGGAGAGTTAAACAGTCCCCACTGCAGTAGGGAAAGCTCATTTCAACCTGTTGAAAATGAACCCATCTACCATACATTGTGAGGACACTAATGTGATGTTATTCAATAAACGGTAAGTCTGCTGTTTTAATTTCGATATGCTTGAGTGACATAATGTTTCAGTTTGTGGGCATTGTTGCTGATGGCAATTGTCTGGATTTTGATAGGCCACGGTAGCGTGTGTGAGAGGGGGAGAGAGAGACAGAGAGAAAGCTGCGGTGGTTGTCTTTATAGGCAACACAGTCTAGCAATGTTTTGGACCAACGAGTTCAGCAGCGCGGCAGCATGCACAAAGAGGGAGAGAGAGATGTGTCGTCATATCGTGATATTGATGTCGGGCCTCGCAACGGGCTCGGGCCAATTCATTTCATAACTCATCTGGGCCGGGTGCATGTGTCCGTGTGTGCGTGCGTGCGTGCGTAGTGCCGGTCCTGACCTCCCAGTGGCCCTAAGGGGCCGAACACACCATACGCCAATCCTACGCTGAAGCAATGCTGAAGCAATGCAGCACGGAGGCAGTTTCATTTCAGCATCCTTGTTAACAGGCGAGACCGATCACACCAGCCGCACGCCACGCCACGCTGAAGCCACACTGCACGCATGCAGCATGCTGCAGCGATACTTTCAGCTTCTGGTCTATTTGTCAAGCGTGCAGCACGCTGCACACAAGCAGCCAGGCATGATGTCAATGCAAGTTGGCAAAACAGAGCGAGATGTGGACAAAACGCTTGAAAAATAGACCAGAAGCTTCAGCGTGGCATGGCGAGGCAAAGTGCTGCGGCTGGAGTGATCGGTCTCGCCTGTTAACAAGGATGCTGAAATGGAACTGCCTCAGCACTGCGTTGCTTCAGCGTAGGATTGGCATATGGTGTGTTCGGCCCCTAGGCCATTGATGCACGCTAAACACATTGGGGGAGGCGGAGGGAGGCCAAAGAGTGTTGAAGGCAAGAGTTGACAACATTTGCTTTTTGACAGTGCCGCTTTGGCCAATGGGACAACAGAACCATGACAGCCAACCAGAGGTGTCTCCTCGAGGCCAAAATGGCAGGTTTGCTGGTGTTGCAATGGAACGATGGATTAGTTGTCACTTCTGACCAAAGAAAGTTATTTTGCGCAATTTGCGGGGCCTTATACAGTGTTGGGGGCCTTATACAGTGTTGGGGGCCTTATACAGTGTCGGGGGCCTTAGGCTGGTTTCACACCGGCGACCCAAGCCTTGCCTATGCCTTGCCTTTACCCACGCTTTTTAATAGGCGTCCGTTTTAGTCAACGAGGCTGTGTACACCGGACGCCTGAGCGTGAACCCTGCGTGTACCCACGCCTTGCCTGTGCCTTGCCGATTTTATCGAATAGGCGAGAGTTCTATTTTCACGCCGACAAGGCGCGTGCAGGCAGGCTTTTCTGTCAAGCCATGAAAGAAAAACGCGACAATATCCGTGGGAACTGGCAAAGTCAACTGAATTTCAAAATAAAATGGAGTTTCTACAACAGTATTGAGCAGAGAGAGAGAGCGAGAGAGAGATTGACGGGTGGCTATCACGTGGGGCTTTCTCCCTGTCGGCAAACAAATCTTCATGAGAGAGAATAGCGACCGAAGAAGCAAGATGGACAATGTTGTTGTGCCAGCACATATTCTTGCAAGATCACCTCTCTAAAATGTCCGACTATAGTCAGACCTGGTTATACATATCCAGCATCAATAGAACATTAAATATATCAGATTTATTTTACCTAGAGGCTACCCATGACAATTCTGGACAACACGGGAAAAAATACAGTCGGGAGAGAGGAGAGGCGCTTGTGACTCGGCTCCAGGTTCGGCGTGCAAAAGGCGTGCGGTGTGATCGCAAAAGCGTGTAACAGGTTCACGCCCAGCTCGGCGTAGGCGTGGGTTGAGGCAAGGCAAGGCGTGGGTCGTCGGTGTGAAACCAGCCTTAGCCTTACATGCTTGTGCGTCAAAGCCCTCGCTGAATGCGCTGAGGGGTGCGCCGTGGCTGCTGAGCCTGCCGGCACAGCTGGCGTGCAGCTCCTCAAAGATGTGACTCGACGCAGCGGACGCAAACAGCGAGTATGATATTATGTAGATGCGGAGATAACAGGAGAGAGTGAAAGCTACCAAGTATATGCACTACATTCTCTTCTTGGGCTAACTTCTAGTTATTGAAATCCTTGTAAAATCACAGTTGGCTGGGAGTTGGCTGACGAAATTTTCAAATTCTTCCACCTACCCGTCTGTACTTCAAGCTGGGAAAACTCGGTCAAAACGGAAAGGGAAACTCAGGGAAAATAACGAGCGATGATAGGGGGGATGTCCTGGATGTTCCGCCAGGCGGGAAATCCGCTCATATTTCTCCAATCACCTGCATCGGTTCGAACTTCCTCCGGTCTGAAGTGTTTTCCTCCCCCCCAACTTCCTTTGACCAGGCTCTGTGGGCGTGAAGTATATACAGACTGTATTCACCTTATTCACCACGCCCACTTTTTCTCTCTTCCGCGTTCAACGCAAACGTATTTGTTCTTCCGGTTCAGCGCTAGTTGCCTTCTGTAGCTAATATTAGCTGCTAGTTAGTTATGTTATATGGCAGTAAAATGCCACTGAATGACCAAATTGATATAACTTTTAACCATTTCGAGTAACACTGTTTCCATACGGATCACCAGCGTTAGTTTGTTGTTTATAACGTGGCTATATATTCATAACGTTTCTATCTCGGATGCGTTATTTCGAATCGCACATAGGTTACGCCTATGTGGGTTTCAGGACGCAACAGCCTCGACTCCACTAACGTCATCTTAAGAGCACAATATTCCTGGAATGCAAGTTTAACTAAACAGTTACATGTCCTCTGCATTCTACATAAAATTAAGATATTACGGGTTGTTTTATTTTGTATGTTACATACGTATTGGCCAAGATATGTTACCGTACTTTATGGGGGAGTAATTCTGCCAGTTTAGATGCGGAGTGTGCGCAGCCATCTTGCCTGCGGAGTTTTTGGCAAGTCAAAACGGAAATACTATTACAAAATGACGTAATGCGGAAGCGTCCATGTGTGGGCAAAGAATAAGGTGAATATGATGCATTCACAGAATGTAGAAGAGACAGTCTGGCTCGTCAAGCTGACGTTCGAGATACGGGTCTAGCTGCCGCCGGCAAGGCTCCAAGTCGAGGCTATCACACAAGCATGTTTTCCGCTTTACGTTAGCTGCGTACTGAGCGTATAGGGCGGACCGGCTCTGTGTGTGTGTGTGTGTCAGGCCCGGCACCACGAGGGGGCGATAGGGGGCTTTGCCCCCTCAGTTCAATTTTCTGCCCCCTCACTTAACACGTTAACTGCCAACGACGTATTGATACGTGAAGCAGAATCCAACCGTTGACTGCCAGCGACGTATTGATACTGAAAAATCGTTTTTTTTTTTTTGACGGTGGGGCGTTGATCAATCCCTTTTACGTCTCCTATACAATTATTGGAGGTATTGAATGTGTATAATCTATTTTACCGACCCACTAAGTGTTGACAGTGCTCCCCCAGACGAGCGAAATCAAAGAAAAAACTGCCGCGGGAGCAAGCCATTCAAGGAAATGGCGAGGCGATTTTACAGTAATCCACACTTGTCTTGCCCGAGAGCGACCGCGCAGGCAGCAGCACACAGAGAGCGGAGAGCGATTTGCAAAATAGATTATAGGTGAAACACACTTTGAAACACCTCAGAAAGGCCAGAATCAACATCTGCCCATCGCCCACGCATTCCCCGGCCCATCTTGACTCGCACAAGGAGCGTCCGCACGCAGGCAAGCAGGCAGGCAGGCACGCAGGCAGGCAGGCAGGCAGCAGCAACGCGCTTCTGACACGCCCGCTGTAGAGCCAGGAGGAAGGAGGAGAAGACACACGGAGGGAGGAGTTTGAATGAGAGGGGTGTTTCCTGTTGTTATGGAGGAAATTACTGTTCAAAACTATTGTTTAGAATGTCTGACGGTCTTACTGATGCCAAAAATGAATGGTTAAAGTGACTTTTCTATCGAATTTCACAAAAAGCCATTTATCTCTGAATAAATTTCCAGACGCTGAAACCATGCTGTACTCAACGGCTAATATCTACATAACTACTAACTCTACAAACTAACTCTTTTAGACAGAGAAAGCACACATTCTATTAGTACTTTTCTGAACTTTGTGTTCACAAAGTCCAACCAGAAAATTATGCTCGGCTCTTGTAAAATGAGCCAGAATCCTCAAAAAAAGGCCTGGCAGAAGCTACCTACAGTAAAAAAAAAAACGGCTGGCAGTCAATGTGTTAAAAAAAAGAAAGATTTTTTTTTTTTTTTTTTTTTAATAGAATAGTTCATCTATAAAGGCCAGTTAGGCAATGTTTGTACCTGACATGTTTCTTCATCAAATTTGATCAGTTTAAGTTAGGGGTGTCACGATACACTAATTTCACGATACGATAGGATACACGATATTGGGTTCACGATAACGATACGATATTTTAACAATATTTTTTTTAACAAAAGTAAATAATTTTTATGCATTTATTTATCATTTATTTAACCATGTGAGTCCCGTTGAAATCGAAACCTCTTTTCAAGGGAGCCCTGGGAAAATACTGGAAAAATAGTCTTTCATTTGAAATACACAAAATTTATTTATTCGTTTATTCGTTGAGCAGGGACAAATGCATAGAACATTATTTCATATGACCTACAAAAGAGATGTCATGCATACAGGTTTCTAGCCAAGGCTAATTTGCAACCCCTGTCCCTGGTTAGGCCTTTAAAACAAAAGTTCAAGAGAAAAATTAAAACAGTACCAAAATGTTAAAAACTAACCATATAAAACAGAACAAAATAAAGACAAAAACAAAAAGCAAAAACACAAAACAAATAAGGACAGAAAACTAAAATAGTACAATACTAAAAGTCAATGTTCACAGGCTTGTTTCAGTTTCAGCCATTGTTTTGCTTGTGTGTTAAATACGGTGAGTTCTGTCAATGTTTTTATTTCAGGTGGTAATGTGTTCCATAATTTGGTACCTATTACCGAGAAGGATGACTGTCCGAATGTTGTTCTGCGTTTCGCTGTTCTACAGTTCCCGCTTGCTGCACCCCTAGTTCTAATACCACCGTCTTGTTTGTTTATTAACTGGCAAAGTATCTCTGGAGCAAGGCTGTTCACACATTTAAAAATAAGTTTTAAAAATGAGAAGCCGACAAAACTGTCAAAACTTAGTAAATTATATTTATTGATAATTTGGCAATGGTGCCATCGAACAGGTTTCTGGTCCATTACTTTCAGTGCCTGTTTATATAATGACCTAATGGGTGCCAGTGTTGTTTGGTTAGCCTGACCCCAAACGGTTATGCAATATGATAAATGGGAATACAAAACAAATGCTGTTTTTGGAAATTGTTATTATAATAACTAGAAAACAACATGGAAGATAATGCTTCTCTTGCAATAGAATGTGTCACACTGTCACAAACTAAATGTTTGTTGCATGGTGAAAGAAAAATAAAGTATACAATCTATTTCTTAAATAACTCATGCTCAATGGTCCCTAAACGTATGTAATCTTATGTACCCCTTGAGCTGTTTTGCCATGCCAGTAGTAGTCTACCACCTCACTCATGTGTGTTGAAAAAAAAAATTTTTTTTACGATATCATTTTTTTCTGACGATATCGATATCGTGACGTTTCGATATCGCGATATATCGTGCGACGAAATATCGTGACACCCCTAGTTTAAGTTGATGTAGGCTACCCCCTATAAACATAGCTCTGTTGTTTCAGAATTGGCAGGGAAGCGCTATTTGCTGTGCTTTGGTTGTCACAAGGTGTCAGAGATGTAGCTATTTATTAAATGTGAACCTCACTGCATGTTGTAGTGATCATGATGTGATTAAAACACACACACACACACACACGCACACACACACAGAGAGAGAGAGAGAGAGAGAAATCAGCTGCACCCAAGCACACAGCATGCCATGAGCAGAAAGATGGAGACAACGCATCTGATCACTTTATTTCTTTAATTTAATGAACCTGGCACTGACTGGCTATTATTTTGTTTATTTTTTTGTCGATTTTTGCAGCAATTGTTTATTCTATGACTTTTCATATTATGTTGAGAGTGCTCCAGACAGGTCCCGCATTTCACATTATGCAAAGCTCAGCTCTATTAATGCCTTAATCTGCTGCTGTGAAATAAATGTTTTATTTGATTTTGAATAGTAGTCTTTCTTGTGTTGTTATTGCGCTTTTTGCTTAAAAAGTCCAGAAATAGGCATAACCTATGTTTTACGATATAAAAATATCATAAAAAAAATAGAAAAAAATCAGCCCCCTCCCCAGTTATAACCGCCCCCTCAGTCATTTCATCCTGGCGCCGGCCCTGGTGTGTGTGTGTGTGTGTGTGTGTGTGGGAGACAGGGGCAGGAAGTCTTCACTGGCTATTTCAAATCAATAGTCAGGGAAAAAACACTGCAGTCAGCCAGGTCAACATGCCTATTTCTCCTATGAGCATTAACCATCTGTTCAAGATAAATGGCACATGCGTGCACACGCACACACACACACGCACGCACGCGGGCACGCACACACACACACACACACACACACACACACACGGACATGCACACGCACACTCACACACACATACACACAAGCAGAGAGAGAGAAGTAAACATGATAATAGTATAATATTCCCTATAGTGTGTATGTACTGTTAGTACTCAATAGAGTTTATAGTGACATTATTTTGCTTTCTGCCTTTTGTTTAATCTCTTATATCACAACAATATTTCTTGTAATATTCCTATGATATTGCCTATAGCTTAAGACTATGCAGACTTGTAGAGAGTGAGAGAGAGAAGCAGAAGACTTGAAAGAGAGAGACGTCCACAGTGGAATCAACACACCTACATGCAGCTGGTCTGAATTCAAAAGCATGGCTCATTTTTATGATTGATCCCGATGCACGTACCCTGTGATAAGCTGTAATGTTGATATATCGGTCGATTATTAACCATAATTAAGGTCTGGGATCACATGAGTAAGGCTGTTTACATTGGGTTTGTGTCGAGTGCATTGGCACAAAGGGCAGTGTACCAACAACTGATAGTCGGAGAGAAAAAATAATGTAATTGCACACAGTTTTTGCTGTTCAAGGTTCAAGTATAAATGATACGAAAGTCACCAGTTCAGCATTTTTTTTGTCCCATCCAAAGTAGAACATTCACTAATTTATCATAGATTATTCTGAATTTCTGATAAATTATTCAGAATTACTCCTGCGTTATCTTTATACCGAGTATCAGAATCTTGTTTTGGATTTGTATATCTCTCATGTATATCAAATTTTTCAGGAATTGCTTTCACATTTTTGAAACACAGTTAGCTCTTTTTTAAATGATGAAACTCTCCATATGTTCTGCATTGCGCTGTCACATCTGTGCTATCATGTGATTCATTGCACTTTTGCTTATCTGTCGACTTCCAGCTGCCAAGGTTTAAACAGTGCTTCTGCCGAAAGGAGTGTGTGTGCTTACCTGTAGTGATGTAAATTATTAAAGCTGAATGGAATTTGCCATAAATCATCTACACATCTACATGAATGTTCAGTCATTTTATAGCATGTGTCTGTGTACACACACACACACACACACACACACACACACACACACACACACACACACACACACACACACACACATATATACATATATATATATATATATATATATATATATATATATATATATATATATATATATACACACACATATATATATAAATATGTGTGTGTGTGTGTGTGTGTGTGTGTGTGTGTGTGTGTGTGTGTGTGTACACACACACACATATATATATAGCGGGCGAGCCAAGGAATCGAGCGCGCGAGATGTCTACTAAATAAAGGATAAATAGCCTGACGTTTTGGATGAATATATGCTACCAAATAGACCGTACTTGCCTGGAAAGTAGGGCTGTGAATCGATGCAGAATCGTGCACGTCTTATAATCGATTATTTTTGACACCCCTACTGGAAAGCATGAATAATCCAGTAACAAACACCAAAATATGTGTTTTTGCTTTATATACATGGAAAACGGTGCTAATGGCATTAGCATTCTCCATCCACATACTTTTTAACATTAGCATAAAGTGCTAATGCTACTGTAACAAACATTACTAACATTACTAACGCGATTAATAACAAGACATAGGACATAGGTGATGTAGC
>NC_139624.1:32025912-32233412 GCF_964638095.1 Poromitra crassiceps
GAGAGAGAGGGGGGGTGGGAGAGAGAGGGGGAGAGAGGGGGGGCGGTGTGCTTGGCGCCAACAGCCTCTAAATCAAACACAACAACCACAGAGGGGGGAAACCTTGAACCCGCCACAAGGAAACCATGAATTTGATTTCCACTTTATCAGTGTCACTTCTCCCGTTTTCTTGCCTATTGTTAAAATTCTTGTGCCTCATTCAATAATCACACATTTACACATGATTTCTCTGTTTGATAGAAACAAACTGCTCTTGGTGTAATTTTCACGAAAAGAGTACAGACACATATTTGTTCAACCATGCCCCCTACCCACGAACCTCCACCATTGCATACTTAATAATAAATAAAAAAAACTTATTAATCTACTCTCTTAAATTATCTTGTCTTAATAATACTTTATTTGGAGAGCTGTCTGTCTGTTTGGAGTTGCAAGGCATTGCTCCGATCACCTCCAAAATTTGCCAACACTTCCCAGGGGTCTGGACTGAATCTGGTGCAAAAGAAAAGAAAATAAAAAAGAAAAGAAAAGAACCCACCCATGGGTGGCACTACAGCGATATTTTAGGTTTTTAGGCCTTCACACTCACAGAACCATTGTGACATCATCAGCATCCCTTCCATGCTTCCCACTGATGGTTTTGATGCTGTCGCTGTTGTACTATAATTGAAGAGCTGTCTGTCGGTTTGGAGTTGCAAGG
This sequence comes from Poromitra crassiceps, assembly GCF_964638095.1. NCBI lineage: Eukaryota > Metazoa > Chordata > Actinopteri > Beryciformes > Melamphaidae > Poromitra > Poromitra crassiceps. The sequence goes on from NC_139624.1 coordinate 32,026,613, forward strand.
AGCACTGTTGCTCCGATAGCCTCCAAAATGTATTTGCCAAAACACTTTTCAGGGGTCTGGAATGCATCTTTTCGTACAAAAAAACTGAAAAAACAACACTAGAGCGAAATTTTACCTTTTTAGGCCTTTACACTCACAGAGCCATTGTGACATCATCAGCATCCCTTCTCTGTTTCCCACTGATGTCACCGAAGACGTCATTGATGATGTCACTGTTGATTGCATCACTGATGCCACTGTTAATGTCACAGATGATGTCACTTTTACATTATGATGTCACAGATTATGTCACTTTTTACATTATGATGCCACAGATATGTCACTGTTGACATCATCGTCTTAAAGGTGAGGCTATATAAGTGGTTGGAGTAGGTCACTAGCTTGACCCAGATGTTTTTGGTTTCTGTGCACCACATCCCAGGCTTCTTAAAATTAGTTTAAAACTTACACTAGTTACCGACCCAGGCGACTAATGGTTTAAATGTTATACGCACACATGGGGGGCAAGAAAAAGCAGCGAACTAAAGGAAATGTTCGGCCATCTAGCAGCGAGCGAGCTGCCAAGCTGCTGGCAGCTTGTCCCTGGGTTCGTTGGCTTCGGCTCCTTGAACACTGCGGAGCTGATGTACATCCCTGCTGTCCACGGCGTGGAGATAGACTGATTTCCGCCTGGTCCTCAGGAAACTGTCCAAGAGCGACGCTGTCACCAGACTGAAAGATGTGCAGGAGTTTGGTTCCTTGTGCCAGGAACGGGAAGCCGAAGTGGTAAAAGGAGTCCTGCCATACTGGCCAAGGATTTACTGCAAGATATCCGTGGACCATGGCCGGTGTGTGAGGGAAGCCACCCAGCAGGCATTTGAGCAGCTGGTGCAGAAGGTGCGCCGCAGTTTGGCCCCCTTTCTGAAGAGCATGATGGGCCACTGGTTGCTGGCTCAGTGTGACACCTACAGCCCAGCAGCCTATGCTGCCTGTCAGGCCTTCCACGCTGCCTTTCCCCCCAGCAAGCAGCCTGAAGCCCTCAGCTTCTGCAGGGAGGAGATCCTTAACGTACTTCAGGACACTTTGTTGAAGGAAACTGCAGACACACTGAGTGATCCACAAAGTGTGTCGGAGATGGAGAGAGAAGCCACGTTTCTCTGCATGGTGACCAGCTCTCTGCTGGGGGTGAAGAGGCTGCTGTCCTTGCTGCCCCAGACAGACAGACAGGCCCCTCGAGGAAAGACTGGCACATCTTATTGCCTCGGGGAAGTTCTGGAAGTACGGCAAACACAAGACACCACAGGTGCGAGGGGCGTTTTTCGAGGTCATGTCTGCTGTGTCAGTACGCCCCGGAAGTGGTCCAGACTGAAGCGGCACACGTTTGTCCCGCTGTCCTCCTGAGCATCGATGACACAGATCCTGTAGTGTTGCAGCCTCTGTGGGAAGCCATACTTCACGTTGTGTCTACTATCCCTGATTGCTGGACACATAATGCCAGGAAGGGCTTCTTGGTGGCATGGCTACAGCGCTCCATCCCAACCTGATGCCCCTCATCAGCAAACTTCCCCAAGATGTCACTGACCCGGCCTTTGATTTCTACACCACCTTCTTCACCTCACTCATACAAGGTTTATCTAGTGAGCATGCATTGACAAGTCCATCAGAAAGTGCAGCTATAGTGACTGCAGCAGTGGAGTGCTTGAGGTTCAACATACTGCACAACACAGAAGATGAGGAGGATCAAGATTCAAGATTCAAGATTTTTATTGTCACTCCATGGTACAAGTATCACGTGTGAAATTCTTGTGCTGTGGACTCCGTTTACGACATAGTACAAATAGGCAACAAGCAATGAGCAATAGGCAATAAGAAATAGGCATCAATAAGCAAAACTAAGCAGCAATAGGCAATAAGGCAGAATAGCGATAAGACAAGTCAGTGGCTTATTCATTGCACATAGGTGCACATGTTATGTGCATACGTTAGACATGTTCAGACATTTTAAATTCGACGTATTTGACATGCAGGTGCAAATAGCACGTACCTTATTAAACATACAATTAACATTAGGCATTGTGCATACGTTAGACGTGTTCAGACATTTTAAATTCAACGTATTTGACATACAGGTGCAAATAGCATGTACCTTATTAAACATACAATTAAACATTAGGCATACATAATGGTAGCAGCTGCAGTACGGTACGGTACGACTACTACACTATTTGTGTATGTTAAGGAGTCTCGTGGCCTGCGGGAGAAACTGTTCCTCAAGCGATTTGTGCGTGCTTTTGGAACCCTGTATCTCCTCCCTGAGGGTAGCAGGGAGAACAGGCTGTTGTGGGGATGGTTTGTGTCTCAGAAACTATCAGAAACAAATATGGATCAGGCTTATTTCACAGCAGCTCTTATCGCTATTGGACAGGGCTCTTGGAAGCCCCTCCCTTCAGAATGGCCCTCTTTTCCTATTGGTCACTGAAATGCTCATTTCCTGGCAGAAGAGAGCATGCTTACATAATGAGAGCGGCTCTAATGACGGCGAGGCTGTCTTTGATAAGCTTCTGTCAGACTTCTGGGAGGGGCTAAGTCTTTTGTTTGTTCGTTATGCGGATGATGAAGAAGCAGATCCAAAGGCACTGGAAGGTGTGGTCACCCTGCTGCAGGCGATGCGTTAAGGCTGAATTATACTCGACCAAGCTCGTTGGGGGTGGGGCCCCGCGAGTCTCCGTGCAGACCCTGCACTGGGGTTGATGCCATTATACTCAGAAAGTGATCAGCATGTATTGTACAATGGTAGTGAGAACAGCCCGTGGAAAAGTCGCAATGAAACGCTATTATGTGCAGTACCGAGTGCGCTTTCACTCTCAAACGACCCCACATCAGCACATAAAGTAATCACCAAACTTGTTTTTACTGAAAGCCGTTTTTACTTCTCAGCCCTGATTGCCTACTCTGTGATGCTTTTAATCTCTCTCAATAATGCTCTCAACACAACACATTTACTTGGTGAAATGACTAAAAATGAACAGTTGCAAATCAAAGTTTATAGCCTACCACATGGGTCAAGAAATGTGGCGAAAACACAGCTCAGTGTTCAGGGCTCAGTGGCTTGAAAGCGGACATGTTTGGAGAGAAGCCTGCGCTGCTCACGCTGTTAGAAAGAAAATCATGCACAAGGCGAGCGCCCGACGGAGCTAGCGAATAACCACGCCCAACAAATTTACGTCATTTGACGCGCCCGGCCCGCGCTCCACCCACGCGCCCTTCACGGCAGGGTGAGCATAATTCAAGCTTTACCCTGAGAGAGTAAGCAGGAAGCAGGGCCAGAAGAAGAAATCTGTCAAGACCTGTTTCTCTAAGCTAGAGGGCAGTGAGGAAAGTAGAGTTGAGGGGGATGACACCTGCCCTATCAGCGTCGGAGCTTGGGGTTGAGAAGGCAATTGGTTCCCTGAAGACCCAGCATTTGGAGGATGTGGTGTGCCAGCAGGCACAACTGTGTTTGGTGTACATGAATGAGAAAAACTCTGAGCGACACCTCCTCTTCCTCTCCCTTCTGCTGCGGTCCTTCCACATTCCCAGGGTCTTCACCATGTTGGTAGAACTGGATGATAAGATAACAAAGGGGGGTGAGCAGAGTGAGGAGGTGGACACTTTGAAAAACCCAGCAATGCGGTTCCTGATGGAGCGGGTGGTGGTGTGGCTGGCCGAGACCGGAAGGACGGACACCGACCACCTGGTGGAGATGGTCTTCAGCTCGCTCTACTGTTGCAGCCAGCAGGAGACCACCAGCATCCTCAACCACATCACCACCATGGATCTAAAGTGGGTGATTATCCTGCAAATCATACAAAGGGCACGCAGAGATCCCGAGACTCTGAAGAGCTGTGTTGATTGGTTGAAAGGTTCGCTGCTGGGTGAGCAGCTCCTAGGATTGGCTGAGGAGCTGTGCAAGGTTGGAGGTAGCTACTCCACTTCTACCTCTCCTAAAAGCACCCACAGCCGGACTCTGATAAGCCGGGTCCTATCTCAGCACCACGCCAACAAGCCTCTGATAGGGGAGGTGTACATGGAGAAGATCTTAGAGAAGCTCCATGCCACTGTGTCTGGGACTAAAGGTCTGCCAGATGTGGGCAACATGGAGCCACTCATCTCCTTCATCTGTGACGTTGTCTCCACCTTCTTCTCATCCATACAAGACTGTCTCCTCCTCGCCTCTGCCGAGGAACTTTTGCTCACTGTCTTCCAATTCACCATCCAAGATCAAATGCACACACACCTGTCTGACTCCCTTTTAGGTAAGCTGAGGAAGGTGTATGTAGCTGGGGTCCTGTCGTTGGTCCAGCACTCTGAGTATCAGGTCAGGGAAGGTGGTTTCCTGCACAGCGCAGCCCTCTGGGTGAAGAACAACTACTCACCGCCGTTCTCGACATGAAGAGTTTACAGGTTTTGGTTCTGGCTAGCTTAGTGGAGACAATGAACTCCATCTGCCATCAAGACTCCCCCCATCTCATCCAGTTCCTCTCCCTCTTGACACAGCAAAATAGAATGGACAAGAATTAGACAGGCCATACCACATCAGTGGTCAGGCCACCTATGTGCCTGTGCCCTGTTAGGGAGAGTGGCCCACACTGCTGTAGTCGCACCCCGTGACCAACAGGACCTGCTAGATGCACTACAGTGGTGTAAAGAGGCAGAGTACAACCCTGCTGTGGTGTCTGCCTACCACAGCCTGCTGACTGACTGGGGGCTGTCAAAGGGACTTCACAGCCAGGCTCCAATTAAAGCCAAGGCCTGCTGGAGACACTCTACACAAGGTACATGTAAATGGAGGAGGGAGGTCTATGGTCTCTGACTCTAGAGAACTACATCCAGACCAACAACTTGGCAGCCACTGGCAATGCCACCATTAGGAAGCTCTACAGAAGTGCAGACAGTTTATTCCCAGTGTCTCAGAGCAAACTGAGCACACTCCAGGTGGTCTGCCCCACCATGACCGAAGAAGACCGAGAGACTCTCACAGCTCTGGCTACTGCTGGAATTGTCAACTGGCAAGAGAGCAACACTGTGTGTGGGTGTCTGGCCGTGCTGCTGTGCTGTCTGAAAGCAAACACACTGGTACACGAGGAGGTCCCACAGGTTATCCTAACCTCCATGATGGAGTGGAGGAACAGCAAGGAGGACTGGGTCCTCTTTAGTAGTTCCCTGTCGAAAGCATCTGCCACACAGTTGACCCTCACTGTGGAGATGCGTTTCCTGTCCTGGCTGGTGACTCATTCTCCTACCGATCTCGGGGGGCAGCCAGTGGGACTTCATGCTCTGCTCTATGCTAGCCTGGTTGGAGACTGCCAGTGAGAATGTCAGTAGTCTATAGAACCCATGGGTCCAGCTGTTTGTGTGTGAGTCCGCGGTGCTCAAAGTGCAGCTGAACCAGTCTTCACATCACCACCTCCTGGTGTTCTGGAGAAGCTGCCATCAGAACAGGCAGACGTTTGAAGCAAACGTTTGAAGCAAATTTGAAGAAATTCTGTCAAGACATTCATGAGATATCGCGTTAACGAGCTAGAAAATGTTCCTGAGGTCACAGTGGCCTTGAACTTTGACTTTTGACCACTAAAATCTAATCAGTAAATCCTCGAGTCCAAGTGGACGTTTGAGGCAAATTTTAAGAAATTCCGTCAAGGCATCCCTGAGATATCGCGTTAACATCACGGAACACTTGCGAGTGTGAAAGCCAACCGTTCCGAACCACATAGACAACACATGGAGCAAGGATACACTGTAGGCATAGTCAATGACGCAAGGGCACTCCGTTCCATTTCCGAGCGCGGAGGAAATGTTGTAATGTGAAAGCTGACCAGCGGGGGAGAGGAGAGGGGGGGCAATCATTCCCGGGTGCGGAACGGAACGAAAGCAATCGTTCCCAGTGTGAAAGCAACCTAAAAGCAGGTGAGGTTCTAGGTGCAGTGACTTGCAGGATGGGTGGGCTATGATTAAAGCACTCCACTTGTTTCAAGATAACCTCAACCAACAAAAGGAAATAAGGAATTGTCAAGATGGATGTATTTTGCAGTGGGTACTTCAACTCTTGTCCAGCCAGCAGGAAAGCCTTCAGGTAATAGATGGTCAGTCAGTCCAGGGGCCCTTCTAATAAAAACCACCTTCCATTACCTTATTAGCCCTCAGGGAAGCCATTATCTCAATTGGGTCAATCTACAAAAGAAGGGAGTGGTTTTATCACCTCTCTCTAATATGTCCAGTGTTGTTAAGCAAGCAAGCAAACTTTATTTATATAGCAGATTTAATTCTAGCTGGATGCACAATGTGCTTCACAGAGCATGAGCTATCGTGAAGTTACAGCCATAAAATGTGAACATGGTAGAACATAAAACACAAGTAAACACAATCAATACTGGGTCAATCTACAAAAACAGGGAGTGGTTTTATGTCCAGTGTTGTTAAGTACAGAGCAGAAACGCTGCCCCCTCTGGGCGGATCACTGGTCCACTTCAAAGGCATTGGAGCGGCACAAGGGCAGCGGTCAAACAGTTTGTCTTCCTCCCAGCAGCAGTGGAGTCAGCGGCCCAGAGAGAAGGTGGAGAGAGATAGGCGGAGATTTGATCACCGTTGTCCATGTTTTGTAAAAGCAACATTTCCATAGAGTTCCATTATATGCTGTGTGGAAGGTGCAAAATTGTAAAAATGTCATAGGCTTACCTGTAATAAATGATGTGTAAGGATAACCTCTTTCTGTCAAATAGATGGCAAGTGAATCCTAGTGGTAGCTATGATCTCATACTGATTTCATGATCATGAAATCATGATGTGAAGGGCCGAAGGGGAAGAATTGGAGACGAAAGATTAAAGAAGGAATTGTTATTGTGTGCAAACCTTGTATTTCTAAAATGTTAACTTTTAAAGAACCAAGAAAAACAGCCTAGTTTTAAGCTTGACCATGCATTAAAACACACACACACACACACACACACACACACACACACACACACACGCATGCACGCACGCACGCACGCATGCACGCAAACACACACACACACACACACACACACACCAAGGGATTGTAGAATTTTCCAAATGTAGGACCGCATAATCCCTCAATTGATTTGAAACATCAAAATCACCAAAACTGTAGTGTTCACATGGCAATAGTGATCTTTAAGCCAATTTAAATAGAAATGGTGGACAAAATAGGTTGCATCTGGTGGTCATAATATTTTGCTGTTCTTCTCAGATTAGGAACAACTGAAGAAAGATGCTGGAGCTCAGCAAAAGAAGCTATAGCCTTTATCTGTTTTGATTTAAAATGATAGTAAATTTAAAACGATACTAATTGTATGACCGTATAGTGATTAGTATGGTAATGGTGCATGTGCTGAGTTTAAAAGTTTCTCAAAAGGTCTTGGACAATTAATGAATAACTCTGCCAATGCTACAACCCTGCAATCTGGAGTTGATCCACTGATAATAAATGAGAGGTCAATTGTGACACTATGGCAGAGTCCAGGGTGATTTTGAGTCGATTGTGTAGAATTTCTGATTCAACATTACTAGGAAACAAAGATCAAAATAATAGATCAACTTTATGTGAGCGGAGTGTGTCTGGCAAACACATGAACCCTGCAGTTTCATGCAAATTTGAATTGCAATTTGAATGGGATATTGTCTCTTCATTCATTTGGAGTCCCTCAGCCAATTTTAATCCTCTATCCTTTTATTGGATTGTCAGATAAAATCAGAGCTGCAGGCTATTGAACCCAGTGAACTCAAATCCCATCTGGTCATTTGCTTTCTTTCAGATGAGATAAACACATTTCTTTTTCTTTTTACCTCCACAGTTATCAGTTCTTTTTGCATGTAATATTTGCATGCACAGCAAGGTGGCAAAGGGATTGCGGAAACCATCTTTCAAATGAAAGACCTGGGTTCAAGCACGCATCCGCCGTGCTGAAGTGTCTTTGAGCAAAACACTGAATCCCAACCTGTGTGTTGCTCTGAAGCTGACCTTTGACCTCCCTATGGAAGGGTTGAGTGAAGAGAGAATTTCCCTATGGGGTTCATTAGAGTAACACAAAATAACATTTTCATGACCTGCATCGTGCAAATGTTTTTCTTGTGGCCGGCCGCCATCTCGATGCCCAATGTCATGCCCTCTATGCTGTGCAATTCGAAATAGATTGGGACACTCGTGGCAAACAAACGTCAATATCTCAAAAACTATACATCACATCGCTTATATTTTAACGTTGTGCGTCAGAGGGAGCAGAAGTAGCTGAACGGTTTGGTTGTTTTTCAGATGTGTTTGCATCTTTGTCATGGTGTTTTGGCTCTGATCTAACTAACTGTTGCCTGCATGTTGGTCATCCTGAAATCTGCCTTGCGCTATTACTAACAAACCACAAATAAACTAATTTCTTTCCTCCTATTTTTGGATCAGTCACAATTAATGCAAAAGCAAGGGAGGAATCAGCCTATGAAGAGATCAGCCTATGAAGTGATTGTACCAGAAATGAGATGACCACCACATGAGAAAGATATACTGTACCTTCTCTGACAAAATGATTTATAGTGCACACTTGTTTGAAGGATATAGGTAAGTGATTGGTTGACAAATAGTGGGATGATGAACTTCAGGTAATGATTTTATCCCAAATTGATACATACAGTATTTATTTATTTATTTATTTTTTGGGGGGGGGGGAGTGAACCCTATGCTCCAACCACAAAGCGATCAGTCAGGGGCTGGTAGAAAACGTATCGGGGTTCATGCCTTGTCAAAACAGGACATACTACAGCGGCCATTAAATTGGAAGGAATGTAGAGCGAACGTCTCATAATTTCTCTCTCTGTCTCTCTTGGCCTCCGCCACTCTCGTTGCTTTTGGAAACGCAAAATGAAAGACAGGCGCTGGTTCGCGTGCTCAGGGTCTCACCGCACTAAACCCTGAGGGCATGTGTGTGTGTGTGTGTGTGTCTGTGTGTGTGTGTGTGTGTGTGTGTGTGAGAGAGAGAGAGAGAGAGAGAGAGAGAGAGAGAGAGAGAGAGAGAGAGAGAGAGAGAGAGAGAGTGTGTGTGTGAGTGAGTGGATGTTGGGTGATGAAGGGCTTGTGGGGGACAAGAAGCATATTTCACAGGCTGGACAGATCAAAGAGTGACAACATGGTTGTTTATCAAAGGTCTCTCTCTCTCTCCCTCCCTCCCTCTCCCTCTCGTTCTGTTCACTGGGCAACTAATAAAGTCCACTAATCTAATTAGGGCCTGCTTCTAGAGACCCACTGGAGCCTCATGTGGAGAGAGGGGAAGAAAATGAGGGATAGGGAGAGAGGGGAGGGGCATATACACAGAGAGAGAGAGAGAGAGGGGGGGAGAGAGAGAGAGAGAGAGAGAGAGGGAGAGAGAGAGAGAGAGGGAGAGAGAGAGAGAGAGAGACAGAGAGGGAGAGAGAGAGACAGAGAGAGAGAGAGAGAGGGAGAGGGAGAGAGAGAGAGAGAGAGAGAGAGAGAGAGAGAGAGATGCTATGAGGCGATGAGTTTATTTGTTTTTAATTTTCAGTCACTTTCTTCTTATTTTTTGTCTCCCGTTTTCTCCCCAATTGTACTTGTCCAATTCCAGAAGTGGAAGTATTCAACTACAAGTAATTGAGTAGTTTTTTGTGTGTGAGGGTTTGTACTTTTTAAGTATTTTTTTTTATAATTCTATACTTTTACTCTTGAGTATTTTTAATAATATTTTACTTGAGTACTTTTAAATGTACACTGAGTAAATGAGTAAATTCCATTGTTTGTTTTGCACACCACACTACAGTATGAACAGCATAGTAGCATTGGGACTGCCTGCTAACAGGTCCAGAAACACTTCCACATTTAGAGAGCCCGCCCAAACTGCGGGCTCGTGCTCAAGACTGGCCAATTGAAGACAGGTTAGAATAGATGATCAAATTGTAGTGATCCCCATCGTCACATTAGTTCAGAAATCTCAGTTTCATTTGACGCTGCTGATAGCCATCTAGCTAAATGGATATATGTGCGATGATAATGCTGCTGCTAGCAGCTCTAGCTCGTCTGGCAAAGGAGAATCTCCTGGTTCACCCGATCTACTAGTAGATCAGGTGCCTGGTTGCATCTGAACGAGCTGTTCAGTATGAAAGACAAGACATACAGAGACATGGACAGTTAGGTAACACTGGTAACGTGCTGGATGTGTGAAATGTATTTGGGTAAACAATTAACATATAAAATATTTAAAAAGTAATGCAAATGTATTACTCAAGTACTTTGAGTACTTTTAATTAGGCTACTTTTTTCCTCTTACTTGAGAAGATCACATTTGAGCAAATGCATTTAACACACACACACACACACACACACACACACACACACACACACACACACACACACACACACACACAACGTGTGTGCAACTGCCCAAGTGACATCACTTCCATCACTTTCGTGGTGCAAAATGTGACAGACAGACAGACAGACAGACAGACAGACAGACAGACACCGCCCACCAACTTAGGCAATTTTATATTAAGATTGAAATGTTCTGTCTATTGGCATCTTTCTTTCTATTTGAGCCTTTTTGTTTGTATTTCTGTCTTAAATGAATCTTGAATCTTCCTTCCTTCCTTTGTGGTGTGCGGCTGGGGAAAGCCTCCAGCATAGTGTGGTTTCTTCCTTTCTGCTCTGTTCCTCACCTCTTGCCCTTGCTGTGTGATAGCATTCAGGCTCTGTTCTCTGAGGACGAGGATTTATCTCTGACAGCCATCTGAAGTGGAAGATCTCTCCTCCAGGTCTCCAAAGGTGCCTCACAAAAGACGTTTAAGGCGATCACAGAAACACATGACAAAGACACTTACAAAACCCTCACTCACATGACGATAAGAGGCCAGGCTGCACACAAGAGGCAATTGTTTCATTTATCAGTTGTATGAGCAGGAAATTAAATGATCATGCTGTACAGATGGAAAATCAAAAAACACGCTCAACTCGGAAATAATAATAGTATTAACTGGGTGCTGGATCCCAAAAGTTCATTTGATAAATAAGGATAAGGACAGCACTCCAAGTTAAAAGAATATTTATTGCCACACGGACGTTTCGGGGCAGCCGCCCTTCTTCAGCGTGTGAAGGCAAAAAACTTCACACGCTGAAGAAGGGCGGCTGCCCCGAAACGTCCGTGTGGCAATAAACATGCTGTACAGATAAAATTGACAAAGAATATTAAGTTGGTGCTGTTTAAATCTCACAGCAAACTTTGGATTGACAATCAACAGTAGATTTTACACATGGGAGACATAATGCATTTGAATTGGTGCCAAAAAAATACAAACCCCAGAATACTTTGCATACCGAACAGACACATAGGATTGATGAACAACACTAGTGTTGCACTGACACAGACTGCACACACATAAACAACACACTCAACAAGCCTTTCGGGGGACCTGGCACCTTGGCTCACCTGGTAGAGCGCGCACCACGAAGGCTTAATCCTTCACGTGGCCGACCCGGGTTTTAATCCCACCCGTGATCCTTTGCCCTGTCTCTCTCTATCCACTGTCCTATCCAATAAAGGCAAGAATGCCCCTGCTTATAAAAAAACAAGCAACCTTTGCCTCTGCTCCCAGGGCCGCAGGAAGTACGGGTGCTGCAGCACCTCCTAGTGGCAAGATGACTTTTTTTTTTTTATCTTTTTTTTTTTTTGCAAATGTAATTAAAAATATTTTGCAGTGCACTATGTTCCTTTCATGTTTGGGAATGTTTCGGGAAATGATTGCATTATTGATATACTGAAAATGTAGCCTATTTAAATATAATTATCAACAATAACAATCAAGGAAGTTACATGCTTGTAGGCTAGAGAAGAAGAAGAAGCGCGCATGCGCGCACATGTTGTGTTGAACCAACCAACAACCAATACGAATTGTTTAATCTGGCAATAAAGAAATGTGAACTTGACATGCTATTTTAATAGCCTACTCAAAAATGCACCTCCCACTATACAGCAAAGAGAGGAGTCAATGTTTCTTGATATAATCATTGCCATTCGGATCAGAATAATTAGTCTAGTCATTAAGTTTGCTGATCATATTTCTATCATGTTAACTCTGTGTCATGTTAACTCATACATGGGCAAACTACGGCCCGCGGGCCGGATGCGGCAATTTTATTTTTTATTTTTTACACAGTGCAGCTGAACGCAACATGCAAGATACCCGCTGAATAAGTGTCCAAATGTTCATGTCATTCTGGCCAATACTCCACTTCTGTTATAGCATTTCAGTCTGGAATATGGAATATCTTTCAATAATCTTTATGACTAAAAGGCTACATTGAATTAGAAATTTAAATAATTAACTCATTGGTTTTGGATTTATTTAGCTTCAAGCATTTTTGTTCGTGTGACCCGCAACACAGGCTTTGATCATCCCGGGCCACTTACTGATAGTTATGCTTAAATTAACCCACTCATATTCTGATTTATTTCAAGAAAAACATTTTGGCAATTTTGGAAATTCTAATTGGCTGGTAACTTTAAAATCTAGCAGCCATATTGGCAGGTGGTCAAAAAAGTTAATTTCAAGACCTGCGAGCAGGTGGTGACATAGGAGTGAGAAAAGGATGAAATATTGGTGGTTAAGACTGAATAATGACATCACAACTGTTAATTTAAAATTAGTTATTCCTCTAAACGTGGCTTCAAATGCACCAAATTTTTCACGCTGGCGCCGTTCGGCCCTCAGCAAAACCTGGTAGCGAGGACATTTTTTGTGGCCCTCTCTATCATCAAAGTTACCCATCCATGGGTTACGGCATGACAATATTTGTTCGCCCCCCGGCAACAATCTGGGTTTCTCATGTGGCCCCCCATGAAAAATAATTGCCCACCCCTGTGTTACCTGGTGTATTCAGAGCAAATAGGGAGATATAGAGCATTATCATCATGCTATATATCTCCCTCTTTGCTCTGAATGAGTGAGAAAAGGAGAAAATACTGAATAATTACATCACAACAGTATAATCCTAATGTTAATTTAAAATGAGATATTCCTCTAAATATGGCTAAAAAATGTAAAAAAAAAAAAATCACCCCCTCCTTAAAGTGACTTCCAGCGGCCCTGTCTGCTCCTGTCTCCATCTCACTCCACACTTTGGTCATTTTCAACTTTTCAACTTCATTTTCGCTGTGAAGAAGCGCGCCGCTCTCTCCGTCTTGCTCTCACTCAAAACAAACTATTCATTGCAGTGTCACTGCTACACATGCATGGAAGCATAGAAAATGAGCCCAATTAACTCATTGAGTGCCAGCCACTTTTGGAGAACGGACGCTCCCAGTGCCAGAGTTTCAGAGCGTTTTCAGTGATTTCTCGAGGCCCACAGAAAATTGTGTGATATTACTATGTAAACACCGAACACGCAAAAAGAACGATGAGACTCTATTCTATCATCAGCAAAAACAGGTTTATTGATATCATTTTCCGTTCTTTAGTTATCAGCCGGAGAAGATAGCTTGATTTAACCAAAAACAGCCGTTTTTTTCTAGAAGCTGAGATAAAGAGCCTTTTGTGAAATTAAACATTTCATGCACATCACTGACTGAAGCTAATATTTTCTGATGTAGTCACACCTCAAAAATAATTTCCTTCAATAGAACAGCGAAAACCAAGGAATTTTGTTTGGCAAAACAATATTTTTTAGCTGCAACCAGCAGCGCTGGCCCCTGCGTGCGCTGCTGGTTGCAGCTTCTTGCTGGTCTTGATTTGCTGCTGGTGGGCATCAGATATTCTGGCTTGCGTTTGCCAATCCTGTCCTGCTGTCTGGGTCTGTCTGGGTCAGTGTTGAGTGCTGCTCTGCGTGCCCCCCCCCCCCCCCCCTCCCCTCAACTGCACACTCCTCCTCCGTATGGGAGTGATCTCTGGGGCTTTCTGCTGTGTTTGCTCTGCACTGAAAAGTCCGCTACATCCAGCTTTTTTACAGCGTTCCGCGTGTATTTGTCACCAGCTCCCATGCTTCCAGTTGAGAATAATAACAACTAATAACAAAATCATGCGGATGGGCTATCGCAGCGGACACGGAGGTGCTCAATTGTGGCAACAGATTGGCTGCTGCAGGCACAGCTAACCTAACGTTATGCTTCATGCATATCGATGCATACGGATGCGATGCGATTTCCGTTTCCCCAACGACTTCTTCTCTGTTTTTTCCTCGCCTTTCTGTAATCTGGAGAGCACTGTCGCCACCTAATGGGTCCCTAAAATAGCTTTTACACATTCAACAGCCACCATACTTTCACAGGAGATGGATCTGGCTTTGATGCACGTCCCACCGTCAAAAAACGCAATTGACGAACATACTCGTCCTTGGCACTCTACGTTACTAAACCAATTGACGAACATACTCGTCCATGGCACTCAATGAGTTAATAACCCAATGCCTTTGACCGAGGTCAAGCTATTTATCTTGTTACAAGAGCATGTTGACGCTGATAAAATTGAAAAAGAGAAACTGCCGTTTCTCAGCCACAGTTAGTGTTGTTTGGGTTTGTACAGCTGATATTTGATTTTACTACGAGAAGGGTGTGGCCGTGCTGCATCAGCAACACGCGCGCGCACAAACGCAAACACACACACGCAAACAGACACACACAAACATGCACGCACACGCACACACACACTGACCCAGTGAAACACGTCCTTTGATGTACTGACCCAGTGAAACACGTCCTTTGAGGTACTGACCCAGTGAAACACGTCCTTTGATGTACTGACCCAGTGAAACACGTCATTTGATGTACTGACCCAGTGAAACACATGGTTTGTTGTACTGACCCAGTGGTCATTAAAATAAAAAAACTGGAGATTTCAGAGTGTCTATTTGTACCCGGGTACAAATAGACATGCCGTAACGGCTAGGCTATTTACACCCTACGCAGTGCAGCCTAAAGGAGAATTATGTTTTTTTACAACCTGGACCTTCTTTCCAGCTTTAATTAAGCAATATCACACAAGAGGGAGTGCTGTTGTTGGCTAATATCGCCACTGCTGTGATTCGGTCGTAGGCACGAGGCCGCAGGCCGAGTGCCGAAGATAATCACAGCAGTGACGATATTAGACAACAACAGCACAACCTCACAACAACAGTTCTATTAAACAAAGCTGATTAAAAAAATGACAAAAAGCTGAGAAAATATATGATTTCTCTATTTATTCCTCCGCCAACAAAAATAGTCCCCTCAGCTTTCCGCTACCAGTTGCCAAAAATGTAGCCTAATTAATTAACTGCAGGCTGCCTACTTTTTATCATACACATTGATTTGCACGTTTCCATTTATTGTACAGCCAGTGAAATAAGAGTCTGGTGATGGCATGTTAGTTAGTTATGTTAGGAAATAAATCCATCTTTGCGCTGTCGGTAACTATGTTACGCTTTGTGAATGACGTTCAATGTAACGTGGCTGGTGTTTGTTTTGTTGATTAGAGCAGCTGTGAAACATTTTAGACAACAGCACTCCCTCTCGTGTGATATTGCTTGAATCGTTTTGTTGATTAGAGCAGCTGTGAAGCGGAGTGATCTACACACAGTGAAGTGCCAGTGCGTTATCGTGAAATATCGGCACTGGTAGGATCCCTCGTCTAATCAAATTGCTCGGCCGGAACTACCTGTTGTATAATTATGATTTTTAACTCACCCTGATATGTTTTGTTTGATATCCATGCACTGAAACGATAATATGCCTTGAGCTGCGACCTGGAAACGAGTCAGTGAGGCTGTCTAAGAGAAAGTGTTCTTCCATCAGCAGCAGGGTGGCGTCATCAGGACAGAGACCAGAGATGGTCCATATTAGAGATACGGCACCCCAGGCTCCGCCAATTGTAAGAAATGGTACTAGCAAGTCTCCTAAATGGTCACGTGGTCACCTCTCCCCTGAAGTGTTGTGAGAGGACTGAGCCTGGTGACACGGGGTTAGTGCTGACCTACAGTAGCAAGCTAACTTGAACTAGAGATCGTGAGTTCCCAAACTCCACACAAACCACACATATTATAAACACAAAGCTGCCCCTTGTTAGCTCAATATAGTTGTAACTAAGATATTCGGGGGGGAACAAATCCAACCACACATATAGCTACTACATCAACGAACTTCACATCCCTGGTAACGTGAGCTCCTGTTGCAAAATCTCACGAGAGTGTGTTGCTGAGACTGAGACAAATTTTATGTTCTCCTGATCTGTCTGTCTGAAAAATGCCATTTTACTGTCAGAATGTTCAGAAGATATGTGGCTTCGGAAAATGGCCAGAATATTTACTTTGATGAGTATGGGGCGATGTATTAGCTATGCAGCTAGTGTACAAGGCTAGAAAACAACCAAGCTTTGCACACACACAAAAACTGCAGCAGCATGGAGGGCTGATGTACTGTATGATGCACGTATACACAAAGGCACGCATGCACACACATGCACACGCCTACAGGTTGGCTTATCAATCTGAAACTGCACATTGGCTTAGGCAGGAACTGATCATTAAATTGTCCCAGATTTAAAGGGGCCATATTATGCATTTCTTAATTTTGTATCATATATATGTTGTTACAATCTTGGATGGCGATATTAAACATGGGCTAAGCTTCATATAAATAGGTGAAAGTGTTTTAATGTTACCCCCATGAACCCCCCCTCCCTCACATGAAGTCTCGTAGACGAGAGCACATGGATTTGTGCGAGAACATAGTTCTAGTGACGTCAGGTTACCATGGTGATAACAAGCCTAGCCCGGGCCGGCAGTGCGCGCGCGCCATAGCCTTCACCCGTCCCCCCTGCCCCTCGATCCCTTCCCTGTTCTGACTGCTCCAGTACACTGCCGAATTGTCAACCTAACCCGCGTCACCAGGCGCTCTCCAACCTGGCTGTCTACAACAGTAGTCTCATGGAATAACGGATTTCAGACCGCAAAAACAAGGAGACGACTTGGAAGTGAGCCAGGATGTAGGACTGAAGTGGTAAGTTCTGAAAATATGTGCCTCATTCCAGCATCGGTTGTACCTAGCAGCTAGGAAGCGCTAACATTACTTACCGCCGGCTGGGTAACGTTAGCACTTGCTATTAGCCTAGCAGCACAGCTGCCTTTCATAGACATGAACAACCGATGAATGACGAAGGCACACATTTTCAGAACTTGTAACGTTAGTCCAACTTGCTGACTTCTCCAAGTCCTCATTTTGGTTTGGTCTGTGTAGCCTGCTAGGAGAGGCACACTATAGTCACAAGCATTTGGGAAGTTAGCTAACTAGCTACATTAGCTGTTGTGTTGTGGCTTGAATGTGACGACAATAGTGTGAAGCTCCCCGGGCAGGGCGGGGAGCTGTAAAACAATTATATAAACGAGCAAGGGATTGTCAAAACGAATTTGACCATCGATAACAAACGTGACTTGGGCGTAACAAGCAAGGCTATCTGATATATCAACATCCCCCTAGCTATCTACAGCTCCGCTCGGCCCGGGCTGTGCCGGGACATTTCCTTCGGCGGCTGGCCAAGCAGGGCATCACGTACCGCGGCCAAACACAAAAACTCCTCGCGCTGCCCTCTTGGAGTATTTTCCGGAGGGTGGGGGTTCAGCGACAGGACCTAAAACAGAGCGTTTCAGACAGAGGCTGAACTGAAGGGGGCAGTGAGAGCCAGTACAAGATAAACAATGAGTTTTTTCAACTATGAATGACGCAATAAGTTACTCTACTGGAGGCCAACAATAAAATAATAATACATTATATTAGCAAAATATGGGCCCTTTAAGCTGTTTTGGTGCACACATCCCCGGAAGTCTGCAGGTGTGGCAGTGGTACGCACATCCCCGGCGGCTATAATGGACTAGTAATTAATTTTATTCTTGTTCATAATTTTATAATTTCTTCAAAGCATTCAGTTTTTTTCATGAATAAAATGTGTTCAATATTCACAATTTGCATGTTTGTTTTGATTTTGTCTTACCAATGCAACTACTGTATATAAGTTCCTGAAATTGTATGTGAAAAATGCAGAGTTCGTTCTGATTAATACGCATAATGGAATTTGTGTTGAAGCATTTGATCTGTATTTCTGAGTGCTTGAAATAGCGTGGGGAAGGGGGGGAAGCAAACAAAGATATCGACTAGGGCCCCCAACAATCTAGAAATGGCTGTGGAGACACGCTGGAGTAACTGAATTCACTAACAACCAAACTGGTCTGACCAGCAGTTCAACTAGTCAAAGTATTTCCCTCCAAAAGCGCGGGGCGGAGAAACAGGTGCAGAGGTATTGTATTGGCACGCTGCCCTCTCAACTATGCAGGCAGGGGACATTTCAAAACAGATAGAGGTACTTTCTTTTCCTACTCAACCGTAAAGTCTCTCAGGGAGGGTAGACTTGTGGAATCTGAGCCAATTTCTCTCTCTCGCATGCCTCTTAAAGATCTATGTGATACAGTACGTCAGCTTGTAGCTACACACAGGCAGCAGTGAGAAACACAAATCTGGGAAGCGTTTCAGAGTTTTCACTATATAGCCCGATGTGTGAAAACGAGCAAGAGAGCAGTGTGTTTTCACCAGCTGGCCGACCAGTCAGGAGTGTATTATGCGTATGCGTATGCGTGTGTGTGTGTGTGTGTGTGTGTGTGTGTATATATGTGCATCATACATCAGCCCTCCATGCTGCTGCAGTTTTTTTGGGTGTACATTATCTTGGTTGTTTTCTAGCATTAGTTTGCTAGCCTTGTACACCATAGAGAGGCAAAGTGAACGTCACTTCCTGCTTCAGCACTGTACCAGAGATTTTCTTCCGCAATTTAAGTTCCAATAGACATTTCGTAAAATGCGTATAAAAATAGTTTTACTTGGTCAAACCAAACAATTAAGCTATAGTTAGAATCGGGAGAGACCATGCATAGAACATTTCACTCGGACCAAAACTTTAAAAAATATTTTCTTTAAACCCGCATTTTTTACGTTTTGGTCCGAGTGAAATGTTATGTGGTCTCTCCTGTTTCTAAATATATCTGAACCGTTTGGTTTGAACAAGTAAAACAATTTTTATAAGCATTTTCCAAAAATGTCTATGGGAAAATAAATGGCGGATGAAAATCTCTGGTACAGTGCTGAAACAGGAAGTGACGTTCCACTTTGGCTCTCTATAGCTGCATAGCTAATAGCAAAAGAAATGTAATAATCCGCTCCCGGGATCATTAATGAGGAGGAGAAGAGGCAATACTTGGTACAGTCTTTATTCCTGGTTCACACTCATAGCTCCTAGCTACACACACACAGCTCCTAGCTACACCCACGTCCAGTCCGCAGACTCGCTCCTCACCCGAGACCGGAAGTCCCCTACACACTGGCTGGTCCGCTGCCTTCACGTAACGTCGTAATCGCCACCGACATGTCAAACTCTGGGTCGCCACAGAAATATCACTATAGCCACACCATGGGGGAGTACTGACGTGAATTTAAAGTTTTAATTTAATATTATTAACTCTATAAAACATGCACAACATCACTCTATCCTCTCCTCTTTTCATATAGATCACAACAATGTCTGTTTTTATGTCACTTTTGTACACTTTAAAACGGCAAAATATTTTTACACCAGTCAAAGTAAGTCAAATCTCAGCAAAGTGACAGCACTTCGTACTTTTCCGATGGCACGGGGCTTTAACACAATAAAACTACAGCAACGTGTTACACTCTTACTGTAATTAGGCCCACAAGGTTTTAAGAGATTAAAATAAAATAAAATAATACACATTTTAAATACTCTGCACGCTCTAATCTCTCTCTCTCTCTCTCTCACACACACACACACACACACACACACACACACACACACACACACACACACACACACACACACACACACACACACACACACACACACACACACACACACACACACACACACACACACACCATAAAGTATGGGAGTCCACTGGACTATTCCTGGCATACATCTCCCCCATGTGCATGAGAGCAAGCCACTGGGATACACAGGCTAAGATAAGATTACTCCCTCTAGCTCTCTCCAACTGTCCTCCCTCTCTATACATCCTCCAACTCCCTCCACCTATGTAACACACACACACACACACACACACACACACACACACACACACACACACACACACACACCTCGCCCTCTCTCCTCCCTGAATATGAACCAAACAGGGCCGATACTCCCTGCCTACCTGCTCATCATACATCTCCATTCTTCTCTTTATGGCTCTCCTGCTCTCACTCTCTTCACGCCTCCGTTATCTCTCTGCCTGGTTCATGTGGGGTCAGTGCTGATGTCATCATGAACTGCTCGGCCCCATTTGAGGAACGTGCGTGTGTGCTGTGTAGATACAGTTACTGTACATTTTAAAGGATGAGGCAGTATTATTGTAATAACTTGTGACACTTTCATAAAAGTAAATGTCCATTTTGTCCACTACAGAAACTCAAACTTCCTCCACAGAAAAATATTTCACAGTAGCCTACTGGATGTACTGTTTGATAGAGAGGCAAAGTGGAACATCACTTCCTGCTTCAGCACTGTACCAGAGATTTTCATCTGCCATTTATTTTCCCATAGACATTTCGTAAAATGCTTATAAAATAGTTGTACTTCGTCGAACCAAACGGTTCAGCTAACGCTATAATCGGGAGAGACCCTAGAACATTTCACTCGGACCAAAACTTTAAAAAACATCTAAAAAATATTTTCTTGAAACCAGCATTTTCTTTACGTTTTGGTCCCAGCGAAATGTTATGCGATCTCTCCTGTTTCTAAATATATCTGTACCGTTTGGTTTGAACCAGTAAAACTATTTTTCATTTTACGAAATGTGTATGGGAAAATAAATGGCAGATGAAAATCTCTGGTACAGTGTTGAAGCAGGAAGTAGGCGGTCACTTTGCCTCTCTATAGACCAGAACTGCTTCGCGTCTTCAAGCGCCCAGCTCCAAGGCCGCGCCCCTTTTTAGGGGAAACCCACCATAGTAAACGACGGTACAAGAAGCCGAAACCACTTCAAACAAACTATTTAAAACGGTTTAATTTGATAGAGATATGCCGAAGAGTTGCTGTGTTGTTATAGTTTCACTAACAATAAAAAAAACAAAAAACTGGTCTGCCATAGGGTAGGCGTGACACCGTCAATGTGGACGATGCATGTAACCTGGTGGAAACTGGATACAGCGTTCATATAAGGCAAGTACCTCGTGTCGATGTATCTTGCGCATTCTATGGCCGGCCGAGTTGAAATATATTGTCATGTCATGGTGTCTTTGGGTCATTTATAAAGGAAATGAATTCTGTTATTTTTCTATAGATGTTTTGGGTACTGCTATTTTACATTGAAGTCAACGCGAGTGGCTTGTGTTATCCCCTAAAAAGGGGCGCGGCCTTCAAGTTTTGCAAATTACCCGGATGTGCTGTTCTGGTCTATTGGCAGGTGATCTCTAGGAAGTGTAACACCCAACGATTTCACCAAAGTTAAAACAAACACAAGTTTCATTAATTGACCTTTTCTAAGTCCCGCCCATTTTTACTCTGTGCTCCAATAACAGTTAAGCAAGCTTGTAGCAGGCTATGGAGTCAGCATGGAGTGGGTGATGTCACAATTCACTCTAGCAGACTTTCCAGGCTGCACATTTAACTAATGGGTGTGATTTTTTAAGTAATGTTAATTGCCGTGGTGCTTTTGAGGCGCTGTGTGCATAATCACTGCGCCAGGCATCCATGTTTGGAAAGAAGTTCCGGCTATGTATTTACTTCGAAAATGACCGTTCCTCATAATAACTTCGGATTATTATTTCACAGCGTGGTGAGTCCACAAATCACAACATGCACAGGAGTGTTTTGGCGCTATTGGAATGTGTATCTTTGGTGACTGAACGGGGGTAGGCTGGTGTAACTGTTCACTACCATTCAGCTGCTAAGCTGACTAGCAGGAGCGGTGCAACACACTTTATACTGCACGCACAGAGGAGAGAAAGGCATCTACAGTACATCAGTGGGCAAGCTTAGACCTTCCCACCTGAAGTCCAGGAAGTGTTCCTGAAAGCTGTAGTTCCTCGAATGCCCACTTGGGGCTGGGTGCAGTAGGCATTCACCCCATGTTAAAATGCCCGACCAGCGCTGCTGGTTGCAGCTAAAACATATTATTTGGCCAAACAAAATTCCTTTGTTTTCACTCTTTTATTGAAGGAAATTATTTTTGAGGTGTCATTATATCAGAAAATATTAGCTTCAGAGTCAATGATGTGCTTGAAATGTTTAATTTCACAAAAGGCTCATTATCTCAGCTTCTAGAAAAAAATTGCTGTTTTTCGTTAAATCAAGCTATCTTCTCCGGCTCATAACTAAAGAACGGAAAATGGGATCAATAAACTTTTTTTTGCAGATGATAGAAGAGAGTCTCCTCGTTCTTTGTGCGTGTTCGGTGTTTACATACAATATTCTGTGGGCCTCGAGAAATCACTGAAAACGCTCTGAAACTCTGGCACTGGGAGCGTCCGTTCTCCAAAAGTGGCTGGCACTCAATGAGTTAAGCTACTTCTGCTTTCACTCACAATGTCAAAATATAAGCGAAATGATGTATGGTTTTTGAGATATTAACGTTTGTTTGACACACTTGTTAGTTGTTTCACTGTCAGCTGTAGGCTAAAAGTTTGACCTACCTAGGATAACTATGGGTGCGGGACTTAGCATCGGTCAATTCTCACTTGGATTGTCTACTCCAGGTAGGGAATGTCCTTCCCCCAAGTGAAGGAGTTCAAGTATCTTGGGGTCTTGCTCTCGAGTGAGGCAACAATGGAGCTGGAGATGGGCCGGAGAATCGGATCAGTGGGAGCAGTATTCAGTTCGCTTTAGCGCACCGTTGTGAGGAATAGAGAGCTGAGCCAGAAGGCAAAGCTCTTGATCTACTGGTCGATCTTCGTTCCTACCCTCACCTATGGTCATCATCATGACCGGAAGAACAAGATTGCCGATACAAGCGGCTGAAATGGGTTTTCTCAGGAGGGTGGCTGGCATTTCCCTTAGGGATAAGATGAGAAGCTCAGTCATCCATGAGGAACTTGGAGTAGAGCCGCTGCTCCTTTCCGACCCGACCCCGGATAAGCGGTTGAAGACGGATGGATGGATGGTTACAGATACCCCAAGGTAATAACGTTACCTAGTACCGTTCAAAGTTTGTAGGGCCGCAGAAAACATGCTATTGGGTTACCGTTTACCGTTGCTAACACAGACGAGTTTGGGGCAAATGGTGGAATGTTAAGTTTCACTTTTGTTTTCACAGCAGAAGACTCTCTTGGATTGCTGTCTGTACATCTCCAAATGACAGACATGACGTGATGCCGACATCAGGTGCATCAGAGATCAATTTAGATAACTTTCTTTCTTTTTTTCACCCCACTCGCTCGCCGGCCGTAGTAACATTTTGTGGGCATTCCCACACCACCACCTTTTTCACCCTTTCAGTGAATTGGCATGGACACACACACACACACACACACACACACACACACACACACACGTCCCTTGATGTACTGACCCAGTGGTAATTAATAGGAAAAAAGTTAGATTTTGAGTGCTAGAAACTAGCAGAGATTTGCCCTTGCACTTGGGCATAAGAGATGTGGCCCTATGAGTGAGTGATGCAATCGGCACTGAATGAGTGAAATGTCTTGAATCATGAATGGCTTTTTGATTCTGGTTGATGTGTTGCCCTCTAACATAGTAAAATCCAAGGTGATGTCATGGGTGTCCCTACTCTTACTTGTGGAATTTGGGTGAAGATGAAAGTTCACTTGGTTGGAAAATTCTAAATTAAGACCAAAAAGGGGAGAGAAAAGTTTTTTTCTCCATGTTTGTTGACCATCCGTCAGAGTGCCATGGAAACCATGGGTGTTGTCGTTGGTAACCGCAGATGTCCGGAGAAGTTTGTTCGGTGCACACAGATGAGACAGCTTCACTATCTCCTTTTCTAAAGCAGAGTCCAGCCTCACGCCCAAACCATGTCTACTTTGCAGGGTTTTTCCTGAATAGAGGGGTTTCTGGCACCCCAAAGTGGTTTTAGCCACCTCCCAAAGGCCCAAGACACCCCCAAAAAGGCCTGATATATTTCAGTTCAGGACAACTCTGACTACACACAAACTCTAAATCAAGCATTTTGTTTTACTGTATCGATTTGGAGAATTTCTAAGTTAAAGTCTCACATTTGTGCGTTGAAATTATTACATTATGTCTGAAACTTGGGGTGTCGTGGAAACACATTGCTCCATAATTTCTCACAATAGTTGGTTGGGCTTCCAAATCCAAATATCGCAAAAAACTTTTCACGCTTGGGGAAGGTGGGAAAGTTGGGTGTATCGATAAAAGGAAAATGTGATAAATGCAGTGGAAACAGATTAAGTGAATCTTCCGTCGTCTGTCCATTCAGAAACCCCGCAGTTTCATGTTGACATGTCGGCGCAGCCTACACTAAATAGGACTTGTAAGGTAGGCCTAATGGTAACTAAGCAGTAGCCGACAACTTTTACCCCGCCGTTGTAAGTTTAAACAGAAGACTGGGATTAATGTTAATGCAGTCGAGACTCACTTCGTGGATCATAACGTTATGCTTGCAGTTGAAGAGTGGCACCTGGTAATCCAGAAATGGCATCTTATGGTCTATGTGCCTTTGTAGATCATCAAGAAACTTTAAATTAATAATGTAGATGTGTTTACTAGAGGGTCGCTGCCTGCCTGCAAGATGACGCTTAGCTTATCGGGTCTAGCAGCAGAGCAGCAGAGGCAGACAGCCTCAAACACGAGGTGATTGACAGCTCTATAATTCACATAATAGCAGCAGATGGAAATTATTTCGCATTATGTCGCATTTTCTTTTGCCGACTTTCTGATAATTCGATTAAAATTTGCGATACCTTTGTATGGAAACCCATTAATGACTGATATGTGTTTAGGAACCCCCCAAAGGCCCATTGTGAGCCAGGAAAACCCCTGCATTGTTGTAAATCTTCCCAATAGCAGTGCTGAAAGGAAAGGTGAGATATTTAGTGAAATGTGACTGGTTTAAAATACAAACGGTGTGTGCCTGAGATACAAACCCAGAAAAGGAAAAGCAGTAGCGGCTTAGTGCTTAGAGAGACCTGTAACTGAAATGTCACTGATTTGATCAGTGTGACTGCCAAATAGTCTGTCAACACCATGAGACAGTTTGCATTTTCTCATTCTAAACCTAAATGGAACTGCAGTTGAACTTTACTCAGCGAAAGTCTCTTCCACACTACGAATCAGCAGGAGACCATCCAGTCAGAGACAGACTTGATGGCTCAGCTTTCCCAAACGGCCAAGAAAAGGGCAAACTGCAGAATAATTTTAAGTGCTCCTGGCTCCGGGGGTAAGACAAATTTATCCCTCATTAATGATAATAATACCCTTCCCGGTCTATTTTCAGCCAACGCTGGTTGCCATCAGATACATTTTTAGCCTGCTTAAATGCTCCGTGCTTTTTTCCAGCTCTTAGCTTCTGGGGGAAAATAGATGCTGGTGGAGCGACCTCAGACCGCAGCATGGAGCTACGTCAGGCCCATTAAAACGCCAGCAGTTCACTAAGTATAGGGAGCACTCCTCACGTCGCACGCCTCTCTCTCTCTCTCTCTCGCTCTGCCTGTACATGTATGTCTTCCCTCTCTCTCTCTCTCTCTATACATATCTCTCTATCTCTAGTTCTCTCTCTCCCACCCTTTGTGTACACATATCTCTGTGTGTGTCGCTGTCTGTCTGTCTCTCTCTCTTCCCTCTCTCTCTCCAGTCAGAGAATGTGGCGGTGAGGAAATCCAGGTTTATCTGTCATGTTAACAGTGGGCTCAGTGGCCTTCTGTCTGAACACACACAGTTTAGTGTGTGATGTCATTTGTATGGTAGACCGTCCTTCAACTTCTACCAAACTGTCCATTTTGTGGTCTACATTAGCCTATGAAGGTCTACATTAGCCTATGAATGTAGCATCCTGCTCCCACTTCCCTGCACTTTCGCTCCAACAGTTTTTATTTATTTATTTAATCTCTTCTCTACAAATGCATATTACATTGGCTCCCAATTTATATAGGATTGATGAAGGATGGGGAAACCACTGTTTTCCCCAATACTGAATCAAAAAGACTGCTTCTCTCAAATTTAGGTGTTTACCTTCACATCTAATAGACCCCTTATACAGCTGTCAACATTGGAGCTGCGCGCGCATCAAGGAGGTAAAAAGCCGACATTGACAGACACAGAGCTGTGCAAAAGCCGCCGCTGTCAGGACTGCTCTGCGCCCATTTGCGACACACAGTTAGATTTTAGTTTTAAAATGCAGTTCTTGGCTTACTACAACAGCTTATCGCCTAATGATAAGCAATGTTATGCATCGAAATTAACGTTGGTTAATGGGATACGTCTTACAGACCCATACGCACTGGTGCTGTGTCAATGGATAAAAGACAAGAAGAAATGGCCAAGCCTAGAGTGGCCACTGGCCAGCAATACATAGCGTAGTTATTCTGTAACTTGCAAAGATATATTGTTATGTTGATAATGCACACAACTCAATAATGACATTATGTAACATTACTTGGTTGTTAACTAACCGAGCGATGTGGCTGTTAGCAGCCTACAGCTACAGGCAGCTTAGCCTACCTGATATGAAATGAGCACTGCAAAGTCGGGCATTTTTAATGATGTCCTCGTTCCAATCAGTTCAACTCAATAATGACATTATTTAACGTTACTTGGTTGTTAACTAACCGAGTGGTGTGGCTGTTAGCAGCCTACAGCTACAGCTTACCTGATATGAAATGAGCACTGCAAAGTCGGGCATTTTTAATGATTTCCTTTTTCGGCTTGCAACCAAAGACGCTACGGTTAGCATTAAAAGGAGTATGAGTTGACGGGATTCGATAAAACTTTAGTCCTTGCTTTGTTGATAGTGTAACAGACTGTTCAGTGTTGTGTTGTGTTCTATTGCGTGTGTGCGAGGCTGTGTATGTTCCCTCGAGTTGCTGTAGAACAGGATATGTGGGGAGAATTAGGTGAAGCTTGTTATAACGTTACAGCCTGGCTCTATCGTTTATTATTTTATTAACCAAGTGTGAATAGGCGGAACCGAATACTCGGCTACAATAGCTTTCCGACTCTGGCATCCTACTGCACAACACGAAGACATGTCTAGCTCGTCTAGTTTTCCAGCCACAGATAGGCTACTTGCCAGGGTCTTTCTGCCTCCGTCAAGCGCATCTGACGCTGCGTGATGTCAGTGTGACATAGTCGTATAATGGGTCTATAGGGACCCTATGGACCCAGCCTTGAGTGCTCACTCTAGCTCCGGATGTGCAGTTGGCCATTTTAAAAGCTGCGACAGTTCACACAACTTTAACATGACATGTATATATTATTTATACATCAAACTCTTGAGCTACTTCTGTTCTCACTCAGAATGTCAAAACATAAGCGATGTCATATATAGTTTTTGAGATATTAACATTTGTTTGGCACAACTCATAATAGTTAACCTCTGCGGGCTTCAGCATTTCTGGGGGATTTGTTGTTGTGACGTCACGCTGATTCATCCTATACATCAGATCGGCAATACATCATTTTGTAGGCGGCACATGTGACGTTCTTTTTTTACAGCACCGTGACTTGCAGAGCCCAGCATCGTTGTACCCGGCTACTTTGCGGCTACTACTAGACTGAGGGCTACTAGACTAGTGGCCCTATCTTCCCACTGGCCTTAGGCGCTAAACTGGCGTTAAACGCAAAAAAACATGCTTTGCGCCTGACTCGGGAAGATAGCATCATGTTTTTAGGCCCCGAAATGCGCTTTACGCCGAAGAGGCGTGGCGCAGTGCCAGAATAGGCCAGAATGGGCGTTTCGGCCTTAAATACCGGCCTAACGCTTGGTTCACACATGGCACCTACGCCTCGCCTTGCCTCAACCCACATCTACGCCTACATACCTTGAGCTGGGCGTGAACCTATCACACGCTTTTGCGATCACACTGGACGCCTATTCCACGCTGAACCTGAGCCGAGTCACAAGTGCCTCTCCTCTCTCCCGAGTGTTTTGTTTTGTCACGTGTGGTCCCGAATTATCATGGGTAGGTAAAATAAATTTGATATATTTAATGTGCTATTGATATGCTGGATATGTATAACCAGGTCTCCTTCTTGGGTCACTGTTGTCATAGAGAACTGGATGCTGTTGTACTAACGCTAAGTGGATTAACTTTTCATTGTCCATCTTACTTCTTCAATCGCTTTTCTCTCTCCTGAAGATTTGTTTACCGACGGTGAGAAAGCCCCACGTGATAGCCACCCGTCAATCACTCTCTCTCTCTCTGCTCAACACTGTTGTAGTAACACCATTTTATTTTGAAATTCAGTTGACTTTGCTATTTCCCACGGATATTGTCGCGTTTTTCCTTCATGGCTTGACAGAAAAAGTCTGCCTTCACGCGCCTAGTCGGCTTGAAAATAGAACTCACGCCTAATCGATAAAATTGGCGCAGTTCAGGCGAGGCGTGGGTACATGCAAGGTTCACGTTGTGGCGCCCTTTGTACACAGCCTCATTGACTAAAAAGGACGCCTATTTAAAAGCGTGGGTAAAGGCAAGGCGTAGGCAAGGCTTGGGTGCTGTGTGTGAACAAAGCCTAATGCTATCTTCCCCTCTGACGTTAATTTAGCGATTAGCGCTTTTCAAAACCAGGCCTTATTCAGTGCGCCGGGGATATTACTGTGCCTAATTACGCAGCGGCCTGTCATAGCCGATCTCACTCTCTCTCCCCCTCTCTCTCTCTCACTCCCTCTCTCTCGCGCATCAGACAGGCACAATGACAGATGTTTTTTTTTTTGTTATACCGTAGTTTTGAGCCCCTGTCATTCAGAGGCTTTTGCATCATCCTACCTGTGCAGTGGGGGAGAAGAAAAGGTAGCAAGAGAAAACGATATCATTCTGCCCAAACTTTCACCAATCTAATCTCATCATGACATCCAGGGATAGGTTATATTTTTCTAGCCGATGCGTTTAGAACATTCTTTTCCCTTTGATCTTGCTATAGTGTAGCGTATTTACATGCTTGCTGTATTTAAACTGCAGTGAGATTTGTTTGAGAAGCATAATAATATGGAATAATATATATGGAGACAGACGGGGATGAAACAGGGAGGGAAGGAGCTCAGAGCGCTTTGGTCGCGCTTTTCTGACCGGACTGGATCGCTCTGTGGAATTGGAACATGAAAGGGAGTTTGTCATTTGTTTACTGCACTTCTCCAATGAGCACGTTGTGAATAATTCTACGCTTAAAAGGCGTGGTTATAATGCGCAAGGCCGCGTGTAGCGCCGACACGAAAATAGGGACTGCGCCGGACCACGCCCACTAATAGGGCTGCGCCTGGCGCTAAGCGCTAATTTAAGGCCAGTGGGACGATAGGGCCCTAGGGCTGTAAAAAAAGAATGTCACATGTGACATGAGCTACATGATTTTAGATAAGTCAAAGTAATATTTCCAGTGTATCTTGCCCATTCTATGGCCAGACGAGTTGTATATATTGTCATGTCATGGTGTTTTGGGGTCATTAATAAACGAGATTGAGTTATTTTTCCATAATTTTGAGGTAGTGCTATTTTACATTGAAGTCAACGGGGAAGAGGCCTGTGTTTTCCCCCTAAAAGGGGGCGAGGCCTAATTGCCGATCTGATTGGATCGGATGTCCCCAATGCTGGAAGCCTCTTAAGAGTTTTGTTTTAAAATTAGATATCCACCATTTGTATCTTATACAAAATAGAAATTAAAGCAAAATGAAGGTACTTTTACAGTAGGCTATAGTAAGGAGCTGAAGTCCTTGAATAAACAAATAACACACTTACCAATTGCATACTGTGTATTTTGTGAGATATTAAAAGATGGACTTAATGATTTCTCTTCACCATGGATGTTTACCATTTTGTAAATCTAACATTTCACTTATCTTACCACATAATGTTTTGACTGCAGGGTTTGCCATCAGCAGGATGAGACTGAACACATATTGGCAGCTTGAACTTGTTGAACAGGTCATAAACTATTATGCAGAATATATACTGTACTGTACTGGTAAATATTGCAAGACTATCTTGGTGATCTCTGCATTTGCCCTCTGCCACAACAAGCTATATAAACTCAAGTGTCGTGAACTTTGCTGGCATGATTATCCATTGGCAACAGTTATTGGAACGAAGCAATGTGAACAGGAATTACCTGGACCAGTTCTTGCTGCATATCTTTTATACAAGATTATAATGTGGATGCTGTTGCCAGGGGACTTTCCCTGTCGGGAATAACAAACCGGTGCTTGAACTTGTGGTATGGATTCATATGAACCATGCTGTGGGAAAATGATCTCTGCTTGTACACGTGATCGTGTGCCCCACTCTCTTTTGAACCGCCCATGTCACACAATTCACGCATGGTGACGTGGCATTGTTTCACCCTTTTAATGAACGGCACACAGAGTAATTGCAATATGAAACTGGTTAAGTAATAGGCCCCGCCCTATAGTGGGTGTCTTTTGTTAACAAGGAAGAATTAGGGCGGGTCTCTTAATGCAGGTCATTGACAAAGGGGTGTTAATGTGGCGTTGCTGCCTGGGACAGTACAGTGGTCACGTCATTGGAGGACATGACACAGCTATTTTAGCCTGATGAGTAACAGGAGTAATAGGTGCTTTCAGGGCTGGGCAGCGGGCAGGACAGCGTGGGGACTTTCCAAGATGAAAGATTGCACTGTCTGGAGAAGGAGGGAGCTAATACTGCCACGAAGAAATGCATGACTATCAGTAGAAATGAAAGGAAAACTTCACCCTCATTTCACACACTTGTTAAATGAAAGGTGTGATGTAACTAACAGGGAATTATGTCGAGCATGTTTCCTAGGTTGTAAAGGTGTGGCAGCTATTTTGCATTAATTAGAGGGTGAGGGCATCAGGTGATGAAACACACCCTCCGGTCTATGTCATTGAGGGCCACACCTCTCGAATAAACGTCATCCTTCACTTAATGTTGATGTAGCGACGCCGTACCTTGGATGACACTTTGGTGTACCCTCTTTTGATGAACTCTTCTTTATTCTGTATGCTTTTTATCTACTGGCTGCGAGACAAATTGCCCCGCAGTTATAATAAAGATTTCTCTACTAATTTCTAAACGTACGACTTGGCCGTCAGAAAATAATTCAGTGAAATGGTCCATTTCTGTGCTGTTTTAGACTGCTCATTTGGCCACTTGACAGAACTTAATTTTGCATTTGGTCAGCTCTGCTAACTCATAATATCTGCTCAGTGACAACAGTAGAGACTCCTGCATCACAGTAACCTACATTTGGAAGCAAATCAATGGGACCTTTATCCTACGAGCACACCACGATCTTTTTCAGGAAGGCTTCTCTCCTTATTTATTTCTGGACCTTGGTGGCAACAGGTTGCTAGGAGTTACAGCACAATACATTTGAATGGAGTGAATCATGGTGAATAATGGGGGGAGCATTGTGAGCTGGATTATCTGGTTGTGCCAGATAGGGCAGTAAGATCCTTCTTGTAATATTTGGCAGACACTTCAATCCCATTCTCAGTCAAGTCATATTTCACCTCCACAAGGTGTGACCGCCAATTAATTTGTGACGGTGGATACAACATAGGCGAGGCGCTGTGCTTCAAGTCTGACTCTAATGACACTCTGTTGCCAAAAAGTCTGGAAAGCTATTTGATATAGCAAGCAACCCAGTAGCTATCAGTAATGAGGGGGTAATTAGTTAATGACATGTTTATATTGTTTGACTGATGTACTATGTATGCTATTCATCAGCTATAAAAGCTCAAACGTTGAGCAGAATACAAGTAAATAATTGATCCACTCTCTTCTAGCAGAGACTCACTTTATGGGAATTCTACCGTGCTCAACTTGTGTTTATCATAAACTATTTTCACTATATATATATATATATATATATATATATATATATATACTGTTGTTGCGTGTCCCTAGATGGCACAGTGCCAGCCAGTTGTTTGTCAGTGTAGGTATACCTACATTTAAAGCACTTTTAAGAAACCTCATGTACAGATTTATGTGTCGTTTAGATGACTCGATGAACAGTGTTATTGTGGCCTTAAGTAATCCTGTCAAAAGTAACACCAGGTTCAACTCAATCATGTGGCGACATTGGCGAAAGAGCCTCCATGTAATATGACTGTAATCTTGATATCAAGGTTTGTTGTTTTAATATTTTTTCTATGTTTTGTATTGTATTGAAATGTGTAATGTTCTCCTATGGAGCTTCCTAAGTGTCTGGAATAAAGTTGAATTGAATATAATATATATCACACACACACACACACACACACACACACACACACACACACACACAAGTAACCGAATGAATGTGAGTCCTCGTGAGTGGTAGCGAGTAAGTTGGTTAAAATCACTCCCCCAGTATAAAGGCCCGTTAATCAGCTCCGCCAAGGAAGTGTGCGTTTGGAAGCCGGAGGTTCGAATCCACCCCTGGGCAAGCCCTCAACATGGGTTGCGGCAACTACCATCAACACAACGCCGTTAGATATTTATTTATTTTGGTATTCCTGTTTACAATTAGATGAATATGTTCCTACCCCAAATAGTAAAAACCCAATAAGAAATTTGTTGGACCAAGATTTGGGGATGGCTGTGAGACGGAGGCATTTCATACATCTCGTCCCATTTGTCGGCATAAGCTCTGCTTCCATGGTAATATCCACAATATTGTGGTCTATTCTGTTTATTCAAGCCAAACGCAAACTCGAAAACCAAAAGGCAACAACGGGTGAAAGACATGAACCTTCATTCAGTTACTGCAGTCCATCCTATGGTCAGGGGTCAGGTTTACCACTAAACAATATCATCCAACACTTTCCTTGCCCTTGAGAGACTCTTTCCACAATAACAGCATATCCCGTGGCAAGAAAGTCTTTGGTTGCTACAAACTACACTTTGTTTACACACAGCTGGGGGAGAAAATCCATTCTCTATTTTCTGAGAAGGTCTAGGGGAAAAGAACAACATATATACCTTATATGGTCTGGGCATTTGGGGCCTTTATGGTTGCATATAAAAATAAACAAGCATACTGTCATCACAGAGGCTGTTATATTGTAAAGCCAGGCAATTAAAAATGTGCTGATAGTAGCAGGGCAGCAGCCAGCGCTCCATATGTGTGAGGGAAGAATGAACTCGCAGCTGAGGTCACACAGGAGAGAACAGCACACGTGTGTGTGTACGTGTGTGTGTGTGTGTGGTGGGGGATGGGGGATTGTCTTCTGTTGTTTGTGCACGTTGGGTACGTGCATAGACCTGCACATTCATGACAGCCAGCCTGCTGCTGTGTTTGGATGTGTGTGTTTTCCTGTGTCTGCTTTACGTGTCCGTATGTAGAGGCTTAGCACTGTATATATTTGCGCGAGCGCATGTGTGTGTGTGTGTGTGTGTGTGTGTGTGTGTGTGTTTTAGCAGCATACCAATTACTGTAAGAAGACTGCCATTATGGTAAGGATTATGGGGTAAGTTCAATGGTTACACCATGACAGCTTAATAGGGTGTGAGCAGTCCTGCATTGTTTGGTTTCTACCAGAGTTACTCAGGCAGTATGAATGGTGTCTCTCACACACACACACGCACGAACGCGCACACACACACACACACACACACACACACACACACACACACACACACACTTGCATGAGATGTGGCGTGTGGGCTGGCTTAGTGCTCAATCATTCATCAGTAATGATGACAGGTTGCACGCACACATGCGCGCGCGCACACACACACACACACACACACACACACACACACACACACACACACACACACACACACACACACACACACACACACTTGGGCTAGAGCCTCTCAAACAATCCCCATGGCCTTCCAGAAAGAGCAGATTTAATACCTCACACTGTATTACAAGACCTAGCAGGCTCTGTCTGTGAGGAAACTCCTGTTGATACTGTAAGACGAGTAAAAACCTTGTTCATATTTTGTGTGTATCATTGGTTACATGTCATGCTGGTGATAATAAACAGTTCCAGGTTGGAAATATAAATTGTTCTATAATCACTTTCTATTTTACTGCAATGATATAGAACTTTTATATTTATTTTTATTTATTTATTTATATTTCCAACCTGAAACAGGTATCACTGACCAGCCACAATGAAAATGAGGCAGAGGAGACTAAAAATGACCACAAATGAATTAAATTGCACTTCTACATAACATACTACGAATATTGATAGGCTGCTCAAATTTATTTATTATTAAAAAAAAAATGTATTTTGGTGTGAGACATTCCTCAATAGGTTATCTGGTAAACAATGGACGCATTATTAAAATTATTGTAATGTGTAACCCATCTAACAGTAAGTCACATAATGTGAAACCCTGTTTTATGGTTGCACTGTGTACAAAAATTAATAAATAATAAATAATAAATAAATACATACATAAATACATAAACGACGGAATAAATAAATGAATGAATGAAGAAATAAATAAATAAAACATTTTAAATAATGCTGTGTAGGCTACTGTACAAAGACTTCTTATTGTTCATTGAAAGACTCCCTGCAAGGTCACAATCATCACCAACCCTTGAAGTTTACAGGCAGACACACGCACGCACACACACACACACACACGCGCGCGCGCATGTGCGTGCGTGCACACACACACGCATGCACACACATACACACACACACACACACACACACAGGCCCGCTGAAAGATCTCCCTAACAACCAGAGGTTACAGAGGTAACTGCAGCCCACAGCGCTCCTCTGAACACAGTGAACTCATCCTCTTGCAAATACATCAGCAGCTCAAAGCAAACCAAACAGAAGACTATTGGTGTTTCTGAGAGTCCTGTGCTCTCCAGAAACACACTCCTGTTTGATAAATGATGTCACCGAAACTCAGCCTGAGGAAACTACCAGGAGCAAACACTGATGTCGTGCAAAGGGAAGGTGTACACACACACAAACACACACACACGCACACACACACACACACACACACAAACACGGACGCACACGCACGCACACACACACGCACACGCACACACACAGATGGGTCCGTGGCCCTCATGACTAATGCCTTCCATGTTGTGGTGAGGTCATCAGGTATTCCTGCGCCCTGTGCAGCATCCCAGGAGGCTGTAACTTCTCTGCTTATTTGACCTCTTCCTTTACCATCATTTGAGGAATTTAAGAGGTTCACCATTGGAAAAAAGAATGAAAAATCACATCCCGGTATTAATATAAAAGAACTGATGGTTTGACAGTGAAAAGTGTGGTATGTTATTAAAGTTAGTACAGTATGACATTATCATATAACTACTCTCTATTGCCAATTCATATTATGGTACACACCAATGATTCAACTGACTCCGTTTCCAGTTCATGACAGCTTTGACTTTTTCTGTGTCTTTCCCAAGAAAAATACTCCCAGGAAGTGATGCGTTTCGTGTCTCCAGTAGCAGCAGCAGCGGTTTGTTTGGAATAAACAGAAGAAGATAAAAACAGAAACTCAAATGACCTCATCAACAGAAAATCCAAGGAAAAAGACATCACAGTATTGGACACATTGTTTTGATTGACAGGTGATCTAGGCTACAATAAGTGCGATGCAGAAACACCAGAGCAGTGAGTGCTTAGTAACAAAGATGTTGCCAAAATAAGATAAAATAAAATAAAGAAAAACAAGTAAATCAAGGATTGCACTATTAGGCTTTTGTTTACAAAATACTTAGCCAAACATTTTTAAATATTGAGTAATATAAATACTAGAGCCCGACCGATATATCGCTCCACCGATATTATCGGCCAATATTTTTTTATTTTGTATTTTTTAAGTTAGACAGCATGTTGTGTATATTTGAACTTTTTTCTTAACTCAAGTTATATTTTATATTTGTTCTATTTGTGTTTTTGTATTTCTAGTGATTTATAATTATTAAATTCACAGTTCAGTTTACTGTTTCATTGCATTGATGTCATTTTGGACAATACAGTTTATTGATAAGCTGTAAAATATTCTGCCTACATTACATATCTCAAGTCACATCAAGTCATGTTTAACCCTGATGAAGACGCGTTGCGTCGAAACGTTGGTGCACTTAGCCTATTAAAAAGAAACCATCTCACCAGTGACCCGTGTGCTCCAGATTCTTCCTTTTCTGTCACATCAAGTCATATCTTTGTCAAGTGTTTATTTGAGGGATCACTGCAATTTTTTTTATATAATGTGTATATAATATAAGAATATCGTCCGATATATCGATATCAAACAGAACAGAACAGAACTTCAACTATGTTTAAGTATGTCTAAAGTATGTACTGTACATGCCATGTGCACCTATGTGCAGTGAATATGCCACTGTCTTTGACTTGTCTTATCACTCTACTGCCTTATTGCTTGTTGTGTCTCTTGTTGTTTTCCTGCACCCACCCATATGCCCTGTTCTTTTGTACTATGTTGTAAACGGAGTCCACAGCACAAGAATTTCACACGTGATACTTGTACTACGGAGTGACAATAAAAAAATCTTGAATCTTGAATCAGATTTTTTTTACTCCCTAATATCGGTATCGGCATCCAGTATCGGTCGGACTCTAATAAATACCCCCCTCCAAAAATGGACAGTGTATTGTGTTTTGGAAGGAAACCCTTGGCTTCTTTTCATTTCAGTATGAAGGCAAAGAGGAGGTGAGTGGAGGGACACACTTTGGACAAAGCGCCGGCCCGG
Source organism: Poromitra crassiceps (assembly GCF_964638095.1). Taxonomy (NCBI): domain Eukaryota; kingdom Metazoa; phylum Chordata; class Actinopteri; order Beryciformes; family Melamphaidae; genus Poromitra; species Poromitra crassiceps. The sequence continues at coordinate 32,063,477 of NC_139624.1, forward strand.
TCGTTTGTTAATGTCTGCGTCCCTGGCTGCCTGAGCGTATAATCTGCAGGGTGGAGTGCTAGAGGGCTTCGGCTTCCAAGAGCCTCTGCCCTGCTTCTTATTTCATCTAAAACGCAAAGAAACAAGGATGACAGGGAGAGCAGAAGAGACTTTCTCCCCTTGTGGTTTAGCACATTATGACAGGGAGAGGAGAAGAGACTTTCTCCCCTTGTGGTTTAGCACATTGTCGCTGAGGTAAAGAACCCATTGGCTTAATTTATCTGTACAGCATTGGTTATTGTCTTGCCAAGAGAGACAAAGGCCTCATTTGCCTTGCAGTTCGTCTGCCTACAAGGGTCAGAAATTAACGGCTTGGGGCAAAAACGCCCTTAAGAGATCATAAGATGCATAGGAAATCACAACTTAAAAAACTGACCACAATAATTAGGAGTATTGCTGCTTGTTCTTATTTTATTCATTCACTTGTCATTTATTCAGGTGTGAATGCGACTACTGACCCCAGAGGGCCAGCGTAGATCAGAGAACTATGACTGAAGGATTCTTTCCAGTGCATTCCAATTTCACATTTTTTAATCGGAGAACAAAGTATGCAGTCTGAAACACTGTCTCTCGCTGTTACTCCGTTGATATGATTTAAAATAAAATAAATTTTAGACGTACAAAGTGAATGCTTTTGCTGATATGCAACGTATTCTTTCATTGGTGAATAATTTTCATAAATTTGGTCCTTGATAGAGGGTAAGGCACAACTTCAGTTTCTTGTGGACAGGTGCGTAGGATAAGTCCAGAAGAGAGGATTCCAGCACACTGTCCTTTACTTGCAAAAAACTTTTGTTTGATACAATGTTTCGGTCCATAATTACACCTTCATCAGGTTAAAAAACAAGAAAAACAGTTAAAATTGGCCCTAAATTGGCCATAAAAATGAGATTGAGGGTGAAAATGTTTAATGTCTTACTTTGCTGCCTACATGTACAATATGTGTCTTCTAATAGTCTGTGGCCCCTATCGTTGCATCGGCGCTGTTTCTAGGCCGAGCGCCTGGCGCAGCGCAAATCAGTGGGCGTGGACCAGCGCACTTGATATCGTCGTGCTGGCGCTACACGCAGCCTAAAGCATTACAACCACGCCTTTTAACACATTCACTGCCAGCCGTTTTTTTTTACTGTAGGTAGGTTTTGCCAGAGGGTTTTTTTGAGGATTCTGGCTCATTTTACAAGAGCCGAGGATTCTTTTCTGCTTTGACTTTGTGAACACAAAGTTCACAAAAGTACTAATAGAATGTGTGCTTTCTCTGTCTAAAAGAGTTAGTTTGTAGAGTTAGTAGTTATGTAGATATTAGCCGTTGAGTACAGCATGGTTTCAGCGTCTGAAAATTTATTTTGAGATAAATGGCTTTTTGTGAAATTCGATAGAACAGTCACTTTAACCATTCATTTTTGGCATCAGTAAGACCGTCAGACATCTAAACAATAGTTTAGACAGTAATTTCCTCCATAACAGCAGGAAACACCCCTCTCCCTTCAAACTCCTCCCTCCGTGTGTCTTCTCCTCCTTCCTCCTGGCTCTGCAGCGGGCGTGTCAAGCGCGTTGCTGCTGCTGCTGCTTGCCTGCCTGCGACGCTCCTTGTGCGAGTCAAGATGGGCCGGGGAATGCGTGGGCGATGGGCAGATGTTGATTCTGGCCTTTCTGCTGTGTTTCAAAGTGTGTTTCACCTATAATCTATTATGCAAATCGCTCTCCGCTCTCTGTGCTGCTGCTGCTGGCGCGGCCGCTCGGGCAAGTCTGGATGACTGTAAAATCGCCAAGCAATTTCCTTGAGAATGGCTTCCTCCCGCCGCTGTTTTTTCTTTGCTTTCGCTCGTCTGGGGGGAGCACTGTCAACACTTAGTGGGTCGGTAAAATAGATTATACACATTCAATACCTCCAATAATTGTATAGGAGACGTAAAAGGGATTGATCAACGCCCCACCGTCAAAAAAAAAAAATCGATTTTTTTTTTTGACGTGTTAACACGTCGTTGGCAGTCAACAGCTGGATTCTGAAAACGTGTTAACACGTCATTGGCAGTGAACGTGTTAAGCCTAAAATTATGCACCGTCATGCTCATTGGATAAGTGCAATAAACGAATCGCACGCTTGCCTTTTTAGCTCCAATTCCAGTGGTCCCGCAAAACCTGACGAAAGCCAAGCGCTCTGCCCCCCCCCCTCCCTTCATCCAGTCTGTCTGTCTCCATTATAGGCTATTATTCCATATTATTATGCTTCTCAAACCAATCTAACTGCAGTTTAAATACTGCAAGCATGTAAATATGCTACACTATAGCAAGATCAAAGTGAAAAGAATGTTCTAGAGGCATCAGCTAGAAAAATATAGCCTATCCCTATATGATGAGATTAATTTTATATTGGTGAAAGTTTGTCCAGAAAGATATCGTTTTCTCTCCCCTGCTGCCAGGGCCGTAACCAGGGTTCTGAAATAGGGGAGGTCCAGCAAGGGGAGGTGCATTCGGTGGCGCCCACAAGGGCGCCGCCGAAAAAAATTTGAGGGTTTTCCCCCCCCTTTTTTAGCCATATTTAGAGTAATATATCATTTTAAATCAACATTAGGATTATACTGTTGTGATGTCATTATTCAGTATATTCTCTTTCATGTCACCACCTGCTCAGCTCTCCTGTCAACATAATTGTAACTAACAAACACAAACTGTTTTAGCCAAATTCATATCAAAATGACACCTACAAACACAGGTACACAACCCAAGCCGTACACAACACACAAAGTCATCATCGATAATAAAAAAAACATACAGAGGGACATTTATTTATTCCTGATAGGAACGATTGAAAAATAAAATAAAATATATTATGTTGTTTTTAACTTTACACCACCTCTTTTTGTTACTTATTGGGTCATGAAACTGAAACCATGCATATAGCCACCTGCATACCTGACTTCGGGAGCTTGGCAATTGGCATCATGCATGATTAGCCAGTAGCATCCCAACGTGTCACACAGGTAACATTACTTAAGAGACAGACTAGACACTTACTTTCTTGGTTGTTGCTAAAAAATCTGTCAGTGTCACTCACTGTCTGTCGTTCACTTCGCTCACTGTCTCGCAGCTCGCTCACCTTCAATTATCTCGCCAGGCAGACAGACAGTCATCACTCACCACCATGCTGCTGCTCTCTCGGAATCAAGTTACCGCGGACGCGGCGTCAGATGACTTCCTGCCTGACCTGCCTTTCGTTTCAAAATAAAAGCGATCCCGTGTTTTTCATGCTTTTCCATGCAGATTGTTTTATTAAAAAAAAAAAAAAAAAAAAAAAAATTCCTCTGAAATATTAGGGGAGGTCCGGACCTCCCCGTCCTCATAGCTAGTTACGGCCATGCCTGCTGCAGGTAGAATGATGCACATAAATATACCCTACATTATGTAAAGTCATTGCATAAATGTGTTTTTATTGTAAAACTAAATGTGAAGTAGGGCCAAGTTATTGGAGCGGACATCACAGTATAGCAGATGACAGTAGGAAGCGCGTTCCGCTGTCACTTATCTAAATCACGTTAAATCGACAAGGGATATATATAGCCCCAGGAGGACATATATGTTTCACTTAGGGTGGTGTTTTAATTTCGATGTTTTATTTGGTCCAATATTGAAATGTTCTACAATTGCAGGCTGTGTTACCATTACACATTATTTTAGATCGACCTTTTATATCTATTTCGCCTCATTTGGTTGCTATTTAGTAGCGAAATGGAGAAGCACAATGCATGCTGGGACAGGCCAGACAACTTACAACTTATTTTTCCTATATGGGAAGTGTGTTGTGCCTGTCTAAGCGAGGGAGTCAGAGAGAGAGAGAGAAGGGTGACAGAGAAGAGGCAGAAGAGCACTGGCGCACTGAATAGGCCTGGTTTCAGAGAGAGACAGAGAAGGGTGACAGGGGAGAGGCAGAAGAGCACTGGCGCACTGAATAGGCCTGGTTTTCAAAGGCGCAAAGCGTTAAATTTACGCCAGGTGCGAAGATATCAGTACGCCGAGATTTAAGGCCGACACGCCCACTTTGGCCCATTCTGGGACTGCGCCATGCCCATTCGGCCTAAAGCGCATTTGGCAGCGTAAAGCCATATTGATATCGTCCCAAAACAGGCGCAAGGCACGTTTTTTTGCGGTTAAGGCCCGTTTTAGCGCCGAAGGCCTGTGGGAGAATAGGGGGCACGTCTCCACAGCCAGTACCTAGACTGGCTAGGCTCCGGGTTAAAGCAGCTAAATATGGACACACTCACGTCAAGTCTAAATTTCATACACCGATGCAAATCTTCCAGTTGGACTTTGGAAAATCAATCATCGCTCACTCAAAGGACATGGAGGGATGAGGGAGAGAGGGAGGGAGAGAGAGAGAGGGGGAGAGAGAGACATGGAGAGAGAGAGAGAGAGAGAGGGAGTGTGACCACAATTAAATCAGGATCTTTGTAGAATACATTTAGGCTACCTGAAGTCATTTCCCCCTTTCCAAATTAGACGAGTAATTTATCCTGCAAGTGGCTTCAGACTAGCCTGTTATACCAGCCCGTCGCGTGAACTCACATTTCATTTGGTTCTGGTGACGGTCTGGCCCCAACTCTTCACCCAGTCCTTAGCAGGGGCGGGCATAATTGCCTTGACAGACAACTCCTTCAGCCAATCAGCGTCGGATCCAGTCAAACCCAAATCCACTCGGGAGAATGACAAAAACATGTTTTCCGCCGAGAAACTCTGCGGTTGCGGCGATACTCCTGTACTTGTTTAATTGTTGTTATTGAGCCTATTTCTGCAATAACTGCACTTTATGGCTGTTCAAACTAGACAAACGCTGACATTTCTCCTCGAGGTGGACAGGCAGGGAGGCGGCCATTATTGTTTTGTTAGTGCAGTGCTAGTGGCGTTCCTGATTGGCCAACTTGCGCTGTCAATCACAGCGCAGTCGCTGATTGGCTCTTCCGCTTTGCAGCTTCTGCTTAACACCCTCCCAGCCAGGCCTTGGGGCCAGACAGTCTCGCAGAACCAAATGAAATGTGAGTTCACGTGACGGGCTGGTTTACCAGGCTAGCTTCAGACGTGATGAGAGGAGGAAGGGGAGAGAGAGAGATTAGATGATGAGGAGAGGAGGGAGAAGAAACAGATGATGCGGTTCAGTATTTCTGAGCATCTACATCTGACTTTCTCTGTCTCAGTCATTCTGCATGTCTCTTATAGCTCGGACTCCTTTCCGCTGTATTTATGTTTACATTTGAGCCATTTATGCTCCATTCCAGAGTGACTTGAATATGCATACATTCCTAGATGGGCAGCATTACAAGTACCCAGTATTCAAGAGTGCAAGGGTTTAAAACGACAGCAGCCTAAGAACAGATGCAAATAAATGGAAGCCAATGGAAATGGGAGAAAAGTTTTATAGTAAAACAGGAGTATTTTCAGATCAAACAGAGGGGATAATGGTGTCAAAGGGGATCGGAGGATCTCGCGGCAAATTCAACGGCCTATTTCAATATAAGACTCACGGCAACCTGTGGTGGTCTCAGCCAAAGACTCCTTAGCGTATCCACTGCACCCAGTTGGAGCATTTGGCGTAACACTGCAGTTAGAGCATTTGGCGTAACACTGAAGTTAGAGCGTTTGGCGTAAAACTGCAGTTAGAGTGTTTGGCGTAACACTGCAGTTAGAGCATTTGGCGTAACACTGCAGTTAGAGTGTTTGGCGTAACACTGCAGTTAGAGCGTAACTGCGCGTAATTGATCCATTCTATCACTGTCTCTATCTGCTTCTCTCTATCTTTCTCAAGCCTTTACTTACTCTTTGCTCTGTCTCACCCTCTTCCCTCCTCCCTCTCCCCCTCTTTGCTCTGTCTCACCCTCTTCCCTCCTCCCTCTCCCCCTCTTTGCTCTGTCTCACCCTCTTCTCTCCTCCCTCTCCCCCTCTTTGCTCTGTCTCACCTTCTTCTCTCCTCCCTCTCCCCCTCTTCGCTCTGTCTCACCCTCTTCCCTCTCCCCCTCTTTGCTCTGTCTCACCTTCTTCCCTCCTCCCTCTCCCCCTCTTTGCTCTGTCTCACCTTCTTCTCTCCTCCCTCTCCCCCTCTTTGCTCTGTCTCACCTTCTTCTCTCCTCCCTCTCCCCCTCTTTGCTCTGTCTCACCCTCTTCCCTCCTCCCTCTCCCCCTCTTTGCTCTGTCTCACCCTCTTCTCTCCTCCCTCTCCCCCTCTTTGCTCTGTCTCACCTTCTTCTCTCCTCCCTCTCCCCCTCTTCGCTCTGTCTCACCCTCTTCCCTCTCCCCCTCTTTGCTCTGTCTCACCTTCTTCCCTCCTCCCTCTCCCCCTCTTTGCTCTGTCTCACCTTCTTCTCTCCTCCCTCTCCCCCTCTTTGCTCTGTCTCACCTTCTTCTCTCCTCCCTCTCCCCCTCTTTGCTCTGTCTCACCTTCTTCTCTCCTCCCTCTCCCCCTCTTTGCTCTGTCTCACCTTCTTCTCTCCTCCCTCTCCCCCTCTTTGCTCTGTCTCACCTTCTTCTCTCCTCCCTCTCCCCCTCTTTGCTCTGTCTCACCTTCTTCTCTCCTCCCTCTCCCCCTCTTTGCTGTCTCACCTTCTTCTCTCCTCCCTCTCCCCCTCTTTGCTCTGTCTCACCTTCTTCTCTCCTCCCTCTCCCCCTCTTTGCTGTCTCACCTTCTTCTCTCCTCCCTCTCCCCCTCTTTGCTCTGTCTCACCTTCTTCTCTCCTCCCTCTCCCCCTCTTTGCTGTCTCACCTTCTTCTCTCCTCCCTCTCCCCCTCTTTGCTCTGTCTCACCTTCTTCTCTCCTCCCTCTCCCTCTCTTTGCTCTGTCTCACCTTCTTCTCTCCTCCCTCTCCCCCTCTTTGCTCTGTCTCACCTTCTTCTCTCCTCCCTCTCCCCCTCTTTGCTGTCTCACCTTCTTCTCTCCTCCCTCTCCCCCTCTTTGCTCTGTCTCACCTTCTTCTCTCCTCCCTCTCCCCCTCTTTGCTCTGTCTCACCCTCTTCCCTCCTCCCTCTCCCCCTCTTTGCTCTGTCTCACCCTCTTCCCTCTCCCCCTCTTTGCTCTGTCTCACCCTCTTCCCTCTCTGCTCTGTCTCACCTTCTTCCCTCCTCCCTCTCCCCCTCTTTGCTCTGTCTCACCCTCTTCCCTCCTCCCTCTCCCCCTCTTTGCTCTGTCTCACCCTCTTCCCTCCTCCCTCTCCCCCTCTTTGCTCTGTCTCACCTTCTTCTCTCTTCCCTCTCCCTCTCTTTGCTCTGTCTCACCTTCTTCTCTCCTCCCTCTCCCCCTCTTTGCTCTGTCTCACCTTCTTCTCTCCTCCCTCTCCCCCTCTTTGCTCTGTCTCACCCTCTTCCCTCCTCCCTCTCCCCCTCTTTGCTCTGTCTCACCCTCTTCCCTCCTCCCTCTCCCCCTCTTTGCTCTGTCTCACCCTCTTCCCTCCTCCCTCTCCCCCTCTTTGCGTGCCCAGACCCGTCTCTGCTTTATAGGCCTGAGGAAAGGGGTGTCAGGCTCTCTCTCTCTCTCTGAACCGCAGGCAGCACACGCGACTTCCACTCATCCATTAATGCCTGCAGATTGAGAACAGGTGGTTAATATAATTCCATCTGAAGGCTTTTCCAGTGCTTTGCTGCACGCTCTGTAAGGAGGCCTGAAGTGTGTATGTGTGTGTGTGTGTGTGTGTGTGTGTGTGTGTGTGTGGTGGGGGGCTGGGGGGGATATTTCTGGCAGTTATAAAGATTGTGTGAGCAATGTTTTCAGTGCCTAAGTGGGCATTATGGCATTAAACGTGTTAGACACAGTCTAGCTCTTTTGATTTTACATTGATGTTTCTAGTTAGACAATGGACATGTACTGATAGAACACACAGAATAAAATGTCGGTATTGTATGTTTCTGGAATCGACGTATGAACATCTCCGACTGTTAAATATGCTGCATATCACGTTAGGTTAGGTACGTAATATTAACTCATTGAGTGCCATGGACGTCTTTCGACGTCCAATTAAATAGTGACGTAGAGTGCCACGGACGTCTTTCGACGTCCAATGCGTTTTTTGACGGTGGGACGTCGATCAAAGCCTTCCGCATCTCCTGTACAACTATTATAGCTATTGGAGGTCTATAACCTATTTTACAGAACCCTTAGGTGGCGACAGTGCTCTCCAGGTTAACAGAAAGGCAGAGCAAAACAGAGAATAAGTCTTTGGGGAAACGGAAATCGCATCGCATCCGTATGCATCGATATGCATGAAGCGTTTTAACGTTAGATGTGCCTACAGCAGCAGCAGCCAATCTGCTCCCACAATTGAGCTCCTCCATGTCCGCTGCAACAGCTAATTCGCATGATCAGCCGTGGATTTGTTATTATTCTCAACTGGAAGCATAGGAGCCGGTGACAAACACACGCGGAAGCTGTAAAAAAGCTGGATGTCGCGCACATAGACGGTCGCGCACCTCACAGTGCAGAGCAAACTCAGCAGAGAGCCACCTCCCATAAGGAGGAGTGTGCAGTTGAGGAGTGGGAGGGGGGGGGCACGCAGAGCAGCACACAACACACAACACCCAGACAGACCCAGGCAGCAGGACATTAGCTTCAGAGTCAGTGATGTGTTTGAAATGTTTAATTTCACAAAAGGGCCAATATCTCAGCTTCTAGAAAAAAAAGGCTCTTTTTTGTTAAATCAAGCTATCTTCTCCGGCTGATAACTAAAGAACGGAAAATGATATCAATAAACCTGTTTTTGCTGATGATAGAAAAGAGTCTCATCGTTCTTTTTGCGTGTTCATTGTTTACATAGTAATATCACACAATATTCTGTGGGCCTCGAGAAATCACTGAAAAAAGCTCTGAAACTCTGGCACAGGGAGCGTCCGTTCTCCAAAAGTGGCTGGCACTCAATGAGTTAATGTTAAATATGCTGCATATCACGTTAGGTTAGGTACGTAATATTAATGTTAAATACACTGCATATCATGTTAGGTTAGGTATGTGAATATTAACGTGAAATATGCTGCATACAGTATCATGTTAGGTTAAGGGACCGTTCGTTATTTAGGGAAGGGTCCACTGGAGGAAAATAGGGGAGGGTAATTTTGTTTTAAATTTAGTCTGAGGGAGGGTACACTCTCTTTAATTTGAGTCCAGGGGAGGGGTATACAATGTTGATTCGATAAAAATATATAAACTTTTTTTTGTGTGTGTAATGTTTGCTTTTCGGACTTCAACAACTACTGAGTTGCTTCATTTACACCCCTCCTGTCCAAACTGTTTGGTATGTCCCGGTGCATTGTTTCTCTTTGGCGGTCCTATCTGTCAATCTTTGTGCTTGGCCTATCCAGACAGTATCTGGCGAATCGGTGGCGCTTTTCTGGTGATAATATGGAAGTACAATAACCCACTGGAACAAAGTCGAGCAAACAAACAGACATGGCATCACAAAATATATATGGGCTCTATGCGCAGATAAGTCGTCTTAGGAAGTCACAGTAGAACCGAGTTACGGCTCACTCATCTCCTAAATTACGTTAAGTCTACGAGGGATATTTATACCACCAGGATATGACATATATGTTTCACATAGGGTTGTGTTTTTACGCACAATAATAGAACCGGCGAACTTTTTTTCCATCAGTCATTGACCGCTATTTAAACACAAATATTGATATACACAGACTGAAGATTGTTTCACAAGCGAAAATAGCATTATGTAGCGACCGGAGGAGGCGGTCACTCTGATTGGTGACAGTTCTGCTCTAAGCAGCGCAAAGGATTATGGGAGTTCCATGTTCTTGTGGGAAGCCTGTTACTGTACAGTTAAAAACGTGGTTTAGTGATGTTGTGCTCATGTTTTGATTGCATTATGTGGTATGGCAATGTTTGTGTGGCCAGGATATGTTTAGTTTTACTATCAATGTAGCCACCATGACTGAGACTGTTAGTGTGTTCGATCACCTCTGGCCGGAGTTTCTGCAAATGTTAGGTTAAAAGTAAGATATATGTGTCAGTCTGCATTCTTCCACGCAAGCTCGCCACAATATTGTTTGGGGAGGGTTAATTGTATTTTTCAAATCGCTTTGGGAGGGTCAAGGAAAAATATATTTTGATCAGGGAAGGGGCACAGCTTTTTATTTCAGAGCACACCAAATCCCTCCAGTGACCCCCTTTCTAAATAACGAGCGGTCCCTAAGTACATGAATATTAATGTTAAATACGCTGCATATCACGTTAGGTTAGGTACGTGAATATTAATGTTAAATACGCTGCATATCACGTTAGGTTAGGTACATGAATATTAATGTTAAATACGCTGCATATCACGTTAGGTTAGGTACGTGAATATTAATGTTAAATACGCTGCATATCACGTTAGGTTAGGTACATGAATATTAATGTTAAATACGCTGCATATCACGTTAGGTTAGGTACGTGAATATTAATGTTAAATACGCTGCATATCACGTTAGGTTAGGTACGTGAATATTAATGTTAAATACGCTGCATATCACGTTAGGTTAGGTACATGAATATTAATGTTAAATACGCTGCATATCACGTTAGGTTAGGTACGTGAATATTAATGTTAAATACGCTGCATATCACGTTAGGTTAGGTACATGAATATTAATGTTAAATACGCTGCATATCACGTTAGGTTAGGTACGTGAATATTAATGTTAAATACGCTGCATATCACGTTAGGTTAGGTACATGAATATTAATGTTAAATACGCTGCATATCACGTTAGGTTAGGTACATGAATATTAATGTTAAATACGCTGCATATCACGTTAGGTTAGGTACATGAATATTAATGTTAAATACGCTGCATATCACGTTAGGTTAGGTACATGAATATTAATGTTAAATACGCTGCATATCACGTTAGGTTAGGTACATGAATATTAATGTTAAATACGCTGCATATCACGTTAGGTTAGGTACATGAATATTAATGTTAAATACGCTGCATATCACGTTAGGTTAGGTACGTGAATATTAATGTTAAATACGCTGCATATCACGTTAGGTTAGGTACGTGAATATTAATGTTAAATACGCTGCATATCACGTTAGGTTAGGTACGTGAATATTAATGTTAAATACGCTGCATATCACGTTAGGTTAGGTACATGAATATTAATGTTAAATATGCTGCATATCACGTTAGGTTAGGTACATGAATATTAATGTTAACACATTCACTGCCAACAGTTTTTTTTTTACTGTAGGTAGCTTCTGCCAAGGTTTTTTTTTGAGGATTCTGGCTCATCTTTCAAGAGCCGAGGATTCTTTTCTGTTAGGATTTTGTGAACACAAAATATCTCAAAATAACTAATAGAATGTGTGCTTTCTCTGTCTAAAAGAGTTCGTTTGTAGAGTTAGTAGTTATGTAGGCATTAGCAGTTGAATACAGCATGGTTTCAGCGTCTGAAAATGAAAGGTGAGAAAAATGCCTTTTTGTGAAATTCGATAGAACAGTCACTAACCATTTATTTAGGTTAGGTACATGAATATTAATGTTAAATACACTGCATATGACGTTAGGTTAGGTACGTGAATATGAATGTACACGTCATTGACGTGTCTCATGTTGAAGTACGTCGCGGACGCATTTGGGAGTAGGGGTGGGATTGGTGGACCTGTAGCTTCCCATCTTAAGCAAGAGAGTGCCAGTTTGACTCTAACCCTAACCCTAACTCAAACCATAAGCCTAACCTTAACCAAGTTGCTTTAGTTGCCTAAACCTAATCAAGTTGCTTTGTTGCCTAAACCTAACCAAGTTGTTTTGCATAAACATAACCAACGCTTTTATTTGCATTTAACGTTGGAAAGGCAGCGAGGTTTTCAAATTTACATTGAGATTGTAGACATAAAATGCAGATGTTTTTGAAACATATTTTTGTCTGCTTTTTGGTTAAAATGTATGTTGATATTGCAGTATACCCTTGATTCTAACGTGTAAAATGTTTTATTCTGGAGATGACTGAGAGCAGCATGGCTTTAATGGTTGTAATCAGATAGTTGTTTTTCCAGTACATAACTCAGATAAAAAAAGATCTGCATCAGTTTGCTTGGTATTGGGTTTCCTTGTGTTACGTCTATTGTGTCTATATCAAATTAGCACAGTATCAATATGAATCAGGAAGCAGACCTCTCTCTTCATCCTGTCATCCACACTCACTCATGGAAAATGTCTCAACCGCAGCATCTGTGAATAAGCAGGAGATGAACCTCAAAACTAAGCTTGGCATATCAGTGATTACTGTAAAACAATGTTGGATTTATGAGCATGAGCATGTTTTTCATATTGTTATGGTGACTCTGAGCATATAATGCTACCTCTTTGTTTGCTATTTGTGATCGAAAATCTTCTGAACATAATTTCCACCAGTCTGAATTCTATCCTTTTTTATACAATTATTCCCTCTCTTGTTTTGTATATTTCCCTTGTATTTAATTAAAAAATAAAAAATAAATGGTGACGCTAAAGCTGAAGTAGAATAAATGCCAACACACCTCAAGCTATCTTCTCACATTACCATAAGCTTACAGTTGGCATATGTTGGAAGGTGAATTATTTTCCTGGGAGTTAGATAATAAGTCTGAGGTGTGTTTCCAAATATTTCCAGGTGATGTGTCTGGTAGGGTGGCCTAGTGGTTAGAGAGCTTGAGAAAAAGGGGTATTCTGGTACAACTTGGTACACTGAAAGAGGCATGGAATGGACAGGAAACACTGGAAAAGAATATAGATTCCAGGCAGCAAAAATTGCAGTACTGAGATCAGATATTTCTTAGTCAAACCACTAACCAGTAATACTAATAACTAGTCACAGGTCTGAGCCATGTATTTGCAAAGTGTCGTGTTTATGGCTAAACATGGAAAAGCCATCAGACCTACAGTAGGTCAGTCAGGGGTGATATAAAATGAGACCTTTGTTCCTGTGTGACTACAGCCCATGTTGGCTAAGGGAAACCTCCAAAGTGAGTAAAGTAATGCCAAACACAGTGCAACAAAGCTGATGTAATAATGTAACAATGGTCTTTGACTGTGTTATTATAAAATGGGAAAAACATGCTTTCTTTGTTTTGCAAATTGAAAAAAACGAATTTCAACCGTTCATTACATTACATAATTTGGCAGAAGCTTTTATCCAAAGCGACTTACAATATCACATTTTGTAGAGAAATCAACTATGCAACACAATCTATGACAGCTACAACTTTTTGAAGGAATAAAGTAGCACTTGTAGAAAGTACATTACCTTACATACATTACATTATTAGCGCTTTTGTCCAAAGCGACTTACAATATCACATTTTGTCAACAGTAGAGAAAACAATTATGCAACACAATCAATGACAGCTAAGACATTTTAACTAAAGTAACACTTTGTAGAAAGTAGCATGTAATTTTAGTAAGTAGTTTGAGAAGGAATAAGTAACATTAGTAGTAGATTTTTTTTATGAAAAGATGTTAGTTCAAGAAGGGCCCAGGTGGAGCCCTTCTTAGTCTCCGCCGGAAGATTGGCAGCGATTTGGCCGTTCTGACCGAAGGGGGGAGCTCATTCCACCATTGTGGCGCCAGGAACGAGAGGAGTCACGATCGGGACGAGCGACTTTTGAGCCCACGTAGCGGTGGAGGGGCGAGGCGATCTGGACGGGTGGAGGAGCGAAGGAAGCGATGAGAGGTTTGGAACCTGGACATAGATTGTAGATACAGAGGAGTTGTCTGGTGTACTGCTCTGTAGGCCAGTACCAGTGTTTTGAATTTGATGCGTGCCAAGATGGGAAGCTATAGTGAAGGTCATGGAAGAGGGGAGTGACATGAGAGAATTTGGGTTGGTTGAACATTAGACGGTGCAGTAGTCCAGGCGGGAGATGACAAGTGCCTGGACCAGGAGTTGTGTTGCTTCCCTCGTGAGAAACGGACGGATTTTGCAGATGTTGTACAAGGAGAACCCACAGGAGCGGGCAGAGTCGGACAGCTGGTTGTCTAGGATCACGCCGAAGTCCTTAGCTGTTTGAGAGGGTAACACAGTAGTGTTGTCAATGGAGATGGAAAGGTCAGTGAGAGAGCAGTCTTTCCCTGGGAGGAAGAGTAGCTCTGTCTTACCAAGATTCAGCTTGAGGTGGTGGGCAGACATCCATGCACCAATGTCTTTGAGGCATGCAGCGATATGTGCACATCGATTTGGGTGGGTAAGGAGAGGTAGAGCTGAGTGTCATCGGCATACCAGTGATAAAGTAGTTAAAGAAAGATTTTTTTTAAGAGAGAGAGATGTTAGTTCAAGAAAGGCCCAGGTAGAGCCTGAAAAGGTGTGTTTTTAGTCTTTGCCGAAAGATGGGCAGTGATTCGGCCGTCCTGACCGAAGGGGGGAGCTCGTTCCACCAGTGTGGTGCCAGGGACGAGAAGAGTCGCGATCGGGATGAGAAACTTTTGAGCCCACATAGCGGGGGAGGGGCGAGGCGTCCTGCACTGGTGGAGGAACCTGAGGTTTGGAGCCTGACCATAGATTGCAAGTACGGAGGAGCTGTCTGCTGTACTATCCATGTAGGCCAGTACCAGTGTCTTGAATTTGATGCGTGCCGAGATGGGAAGCCAGTGAAGTTCCCGGAAGAGGCGAATGACATGAGAGAATTTGGGTTGGTTGAATACCAGACGGGCTGCAGAGTTCTGAATGAACTGAAGCGGTCGGATGTCAGAGGCAGGTAGGCCGGCCAGAAGCACGTTGCAGTAGTCCAGGCGGGAGATGACAAGTGACTGGACCAGGACTTGTGTCGCTTCCCTTGTGAGAAACGGATGGTTTTTCCGGATGTTGCACAGGGAGAACCTACTGGAGCATGCTGTCGCAGTGATGTAGGCCGAGCAGGACAGCTGGTTGTCAAGGATCACCCCAAGGTTCTTAGCTGTTGAGAGGGAGGCACAGTAGTGTTGTTAATGGAGATGGAGAGGTCAGTCTTCCCTGGGAGGAATGGGCAGACATCCAGTCACCGATGTCTTTGAGGCATGCAGAGATGCGTATTGGGTGTCTGAGGGGGGGAAGGAGAGGTAGAGCTGAGTGTCATCGTAGCGTAGCAGTGATAAGAAAAGCCATACGATGACATCACATGGCCAAGAGATCTGATATAGAGAAGGAATAGCAAGGGGCCCAGAACTGAGCCCTCGGGGACACCGGTGCTAAGTGTGCAGGATCTGGAGAGGGATCCTCTTCATAAGACCCGATATGAGCAGAGAGAGATAGGAAGCAAACCAGGAGTGTGCAGATCCTGAGATACAGTACCTAGGTCAGACAGAATGGAGAGAAGGATTTGGTGGTTAACTATATCAAAAGCAGCAGGCAGGTCAAGGAGGACAAGGACAGAGGAGAGGGAAGAGGCCTTAGCAGTGTGAAGGGCCTCTGTGACTGCAAGGAGAGCTGTCTCAGTAGAGTGAGAAGCATTGAAACCGGTCTGCAGAAGGTCCAGGAGTTAGTTCTGGGAGAGATAGAGAGAAAGCTGCTCATTCAATGTGTTATGAAGAGAAGCTTTCTTCCCCCCTGTATTTACACACATTTGATCCCACATGTTTGGATGATTATGACCATGTTGTGACCCTGCATGCGGACAGGACAGAGAGAAACGAGGCTGACAACAGAGAGGGATCAGAATGGTGAAGTGATAGTGATGGAAAGGTGAAGGGAGCCAGAAAGAAACAGGCCCTGTGCTTTGGTTGGAGGCCGACCAAGACACTGAGCAGGGAAAACAGGGGCGGGGGAGCCGCTGTGAAGACGCTCGGGATATTATCCACACAGGACATGTATGGTGAGGCTGATTAATAACAGCAGTGTGGAACTTGGCAAGCTTTATTTTTCAATGAATATCTGTTTTCTGCCTTCTTCCCTCCCCCTCCCCCTCCCCCTCCCCCAACCGTACTCTGGATTTGTTTGCTGGATTGCACAGACTGTGCAGACGTTTTTGGCACGCGGTTTGCAAGAAAGTAATATTTATGACGTTGAATTGTTACGTCTACTTCCATTCAACAGGAAATTAAAATTCATTCACAAAGACATTTTTGTCAGCATTACTAATGTGACTGTCAAATCCAAAGGGCTTCAGAGAGCCCCACGTGTGCTCCCCCTTCACTCTGTGGTTTTGACGAGGCGTGCACTGACAGAGATAGCCACAAATGGAAACAAAACAGGTGCTGTTGGCAGGGGATGCAGCTGCACAGCTGAGCAAACAGCCCAACAACATGTTCAATAAAAACACATAGCTGAAGGCAACTTTCTCCACGGCACATACCAAAGACCAGAGTGTGGTTACCGCAATACACGCAACAGCAAATACAGTATCAATCGTGTGTCAATAATATGTCTCCATGTGTCAATGTATCCATATCAGAATCAGAATCATTTTATTGGCCAAGTTGCACATACAAGAAATTTAGCTTAGTGGTTGCTTTATTATGTGAAAATACATTACAGAGAGCTATAAAATGCAATATAAACCAATAAAACGGCAATCTAAATATAAAAGCCACAATATAGAAACAGTAGAAGATCAAATCAGACTCGAATAGAGAATATAAGTATTCCCCAGTATGTACAGTATGAATCAAACATGTGTGTCCTTGAGCAAGACACTGCACGGAACCCCCGACCTGCTCACTCACAATAAGGCAAATCAGCAATTTAAACACTGTGAATGGAAGTGTGAAAATCTTTAGAAACACTTAGAAAACATAATGAGAATAAAAAAGCGGGTCTTTCTATTACATGCAGTATGAGGCTTTTATCCAGAAAATACTTAAGTGTGTGTGTGTGTGTGTGTGTGTGTGTGTGTGTGTGTGTGTGTGTGTGTGTGTGTATGTGTGTGTGTGTGGGGGGGGGGGGGGGATAATATGGGAGGTCCACAGGGTTCATGTTAGTGTTCTCTGCGGACAGCTACTGACAATATGATCAAATGTAAACATTACACGCTGACGCATACTAGAGAGGGTGCGACAATAGAGACGTAGTGTTTGTATTTTTATATTATAAGAGTAAGTATCATGTGGTTTATTTCCCGACCTCCAGATGTCCTTTGCTAAACAATATCAAAGCCAAATTTCTGAGATGGTGTGTGAATGAAATTGAGCTGCTATCTAGCTACAGTTGAATGTTTTTGAATTAATGTAAATGCAAACATTGGAAGTAGGAAAAACATCATAGCAGCATTGCTGTATCACTGGAGCAAAGGAGGGGGGTACTTCTCCAAATGCTAACATGACTAAAGATGAGGTCGTGTTTTTCCGCCTTTCTATGAAATGGATTAGGATTAGGATAAGGTGCTGAATGAGAAAGGTTTATTGTTCGTTGTGTAGACGGCTAGACGCCCAAATGAGTCAGACCTGATGATAAGTCACAAAAAGTGGAATGGAACCGGTTGATACTCGGCTGGTTCTCAAAGCGCCAAAAAGTTAAATTTGAAAAACTCAACAGCAATGTCTCTTTCCGGAAATCATGTGTTTAGTTTCATGTAGTGCTGACCCAAATGCTTCGAAGCTTCAAGCGATGCCATTGGTAATCGATTTCCAAATCATTATTCGAATGCTTCGTTTTTCTTCTTAAATTGATTTCTAAATAGTAATCCAACATTATTCATTATGGAACAACAATAATTATTATTAATAAATAACACTACAGGTAAGAGGAATATGTATTTTTTATTTTGGGGTGAACTGTCCCTTTAAGAGGTCATGCAAAGAGCTGGAGATGAACGTCAAGACTTGTGATGTCGTGTACATTGTGTGCATGTACACACACACAAACACACGGGATGACTATGTAATGACTATACTTTTTAGAGGCTAGACGTCTCTCCTCTCCACCTTCCCCTCCAGCAGGACAACAACTGCTCTACCTTGGAAAACTGGATCATCTAATTGAATCAGCAGATTTTCCTAAGATGAGAAAGTGAGAAAGGCCAACCGGTTTAATCACATTAAGTCCCTGGTCGGGTAAAGTAATTGGTTAATCATGTAGAGAAGTATAATGTGCAACGCCTGCGAGCCAAAAGCAATGACTAAGGGCTGATGAGTGGAAATATCTATACAATAAAGGCAGAGTCCAGCGCTGCGCTTTCCTCCTCCTTCCCTTACTCGCTCTGTTTGTACTTCTCTCTTCTTTCCTCCTCCTTCCCTCACTCTCTCCGTTTGTTCTTCTCTCTTCTTCCCTCTACCTCTCCCTGCTTCCTTTCCCGCCTGCTCAAGTTTTCTTGACTTCATTTAACAGGCATGTGTGCTCTCTCTCTCTCTCTCTGCCTGTCTCAAGTTCTCTTTCTTTTACGCTCTCTCTTCTCTCCTGACAAACAGGTCTCACGTGAGCTCCTCTTCCAGTCCGTCTGCACACGCTCAGAAGGGACCCCGCCCTGTCTGGCCTCTGTGGCGACCCGAGCCGCCCTTGCGATTGGCTGAGGCCAAGGGCTGCAGGGAGAGGAACCGAGTGGCAGACAGACCCGGCATGTCTGAGACAAGAACACAGGGCGTCCTGCCAGCAGCTGGGCCCGAGGGCAGAGCGAGTGCTGCCAGCAGCTGGGCCTAATGGCTGGGACACACCAGAAGCATCTCAGAAGCAGCGCGTCACGGAAGCGTCGAGCAGGAGCCTTGCCATTCACACCAGAAGTGCTCTGTTAGGCTCTGCGCCTCGCTCTGTTTTACCCCACGTCGGTCACAACTTGTATTGAATTCATGCCTGACTGCACGCGACAGCTCGCGTCACCCAAGGGCACAGCGAGCACTGTCAGCAGCTGGGCCTGAGGGCAGAGCGAGCACTGCCAGCAGCTGGGCCTGAGGGCAGAGCGAGCACTGCCATCAGCTGGGCCTGAGGGTAGAGCGAGTGCTGCCAGTAGCTGGGCCTGAGGGTAGAGCGAGCGCTGCCATCAGCTGGGCCTGAGGGTAGAGGGAGCACTGCCATCAGCTGGGCCTGAGGGCAGAGCGAGCACTGCCAGCAGCTGGGCCTGAGGGTAGAGCGAGGACTGCCAGCAGCTGGGCCTGGGGCAGAGGGAGCACTGCCCTCAGCTGAGCCTGAGGGCAGAGGGAGCTCTGCCATCAGCTGGGCCTGAGAGCAGAGCGAGCAGTGCCATCAGCTGGGCCTGAGGGTAGAGGGAGCACTGCCAGCAGCTGAGCCTTAGGGCAGAGCGAGCGCTGCCAGCAGCTGAGCCTGAGGGCAGAGCGAGCGCTGCCAGCAGCTGGGCCTGACGGCATTAGTTATTACATTAGTTATCAAAAGGAGATCACATATAATAGCGTAAATGTGTAAGAGATAGTTCAGATACACAGTAGTTAAGGAAATGTAAAAGGGACTTTTACATTTTTTCCCACTTTGCCAGTCATGAACAAATACATTCAAGATTCAAGATTCAAGATTTTTATTGTCACTCCGTAGTACAAGTATCACGTGTGAAATTCTTGTGCTGTAGACTCCGTTACAACATAGTGCAAAATAACAGGGCATATGGGTGCAGGAAAAGACAAAGTCAAAGTCAAAGACAGTGACATATTCACTGCACATGGCATGTACATACTTTAAACATACTTAAACATAATTGACATTCTGTTTGCACAGGTGCAAATAGTATACCTAATTAAACATACAATTAACCATTAGACATACGTAATGGTAGCAGCTACAGTACAGTACAGCTACTACACTATTTGTGTATGTTAAGGAGTCTCGTGGCCTGCGGGAAGAAACTGTCCCTCAAGCGATTTGTGCGTGCTTTTGGGACCCTGTATCTCCTCCCTGAGGGTAACAGGGAGAACAGGCTGTTGTGGGGGTGGTTTGTGTCTTTGATGATCTTCAGGGACCTCCTGAGGCACCGCTGGTTATACAGTTCCTGCAGTTCTGGCAGCTCACATCCTGTTACATGCTGGGCCGCGCGCCTCACTCTTCTTAGCGCCCTGCGGTCCATGGTGGTACAGTTCCCGTACCAGGTGGTGAAGCAGCCAGTCAGCAGGCTTTCAATGGTGCCTCTGTAGAAGTCCCTGAGGATTTCTGGCCTTAGCCCAAATTTCTTCAGGCGCCTGAGTCCGCCTGAGTCCGTTGGGCCTTTTTGACAACAGTGGCGGTGTGGCCGGCCCATGTCAGGTCCTGGTGGATGTTGACTCCCAGGTACTTGAAGCTGTCCACCCTTTCCACCACTGTGCCGTTGATGGTGATTGGGGGGTTGCTTACCAGATTGAGCTTGCTTACCAGCCTGGAGGGTACTATGGTGTTGAATGCTGAGCTGTAGTCCACGAACAGCATTCTCACATAGGTGTCCTTCCCCTCCAGGTGGGAGAGGGCGGTGTGGAGCACGTGTGCTACTGCATCCGCTGTGCTCCTGTTGGCGCGGTATGCGAATTGTAGCGGGTCGTGGTCCGGGGGGAGTGTGGGGCGGATATGTGATATAACCAGCTTTTCGAAGCACTTGCTGGCTATGGGCGTGAGGGCTATTGGGCGCCAGTCGTTGAGGCTGGTCACTTTCTTCTGTTTGGGAATGGGGATGATTGTCGCTGCTTTGAAGCAGGAGGGAATTTGCCGGAGGGAGAGGGACTGGTTGAAAATGTCTGTGAATACGCCTGCCAGCTGGTGGGCGCAGGCCTTGAGGACTCGCCCTGGGATGCCTTCAGACAGACCTTTTCTGTGTATTTGGTGTAGTCTGAAGTATGTCAAGCTATCTCGGCTTAATTGTCGAGTTGCAACGGGATCAAATAACATAATAATCATGATGGGGGGGGGTGTCCAAACCTTGTCTGAGGGGAGGCCTCAGACAGACTTTGAAAATCATCATAAAAAGAGTTTTGCTTGGTCAAACCAAGTGATTCAGCTATATTCAGAATCAGGAGATTCTTTTGGTCTGAGGAGATTTACTCAGACCAAAAATAAAACCCTTTTTAAGTTTTGGTCCGAGTGAAATTATCTATGGACTCTCCTGATTCTGAATATAGCTGAATAGCATGTTTTGACCAGGTATAACTTTTTTTTATAATGATTTTTCAAAATGTGTATGGAAAAATGAATGGGGGATGAAGTAGTTTAGGTCCTATGCCGAACCCGGAAGAGGGTGTGACTTTGGCACTTTATACACTTTATATTGGTGTGGCATTTACAGTGTTAACCTCAAGTTCAATATTTCCAAAGTGCAGATGATTACATCAAGCATTTTATATGCAAAGATAGTCATATTCAGTAGGAAGTTTCACTTCATTTTGTAGAGAAGGTGATACTTTCAAATGAATATCTAATTTTGGAATGGATCCCTTCCCTGGTCGACTGGCTGGTGATACATTGGCTGTTTGTGAGTTCAGCTGAGCATGTAACCAGCTAGCCGACTGTCTGAGTGATTAAATGGCTGCTGATAGACTGGCCACCTACCTGACGACTGACTGGCTACTCTCTGAATATCTGGTTAATTGGCTTGCTGACTAAATAAATAAGCATCTGTCTGGCTGACCCGATGACCAGGTGGCTTTGTGTGGCTGGCTGCTGCTACTGAGGGAAGCAGCAGTAAACTGAGCAGTGGTGCATTCTGTCATGCAGCAGGGGCAATCCTGTACTGGTAATTGACTAATTAAGGCTTTAAATGAATTTGCTCTTTGAGTGACAAAGTGCTTCAAAACTGCCTATAATACTATATTATAATACTATATTATAATAATAATAAGGAAGAAACTCCATTAACACAATTAATCATGTTCAACCCAAATTTAAAAAAATCTACTCATTGTTTAAACAACAATCAGTTAAATACAAGTGAATGAAAAAGGCTTTGCAGTTGTGAAGCTGCAGAGTTTACAGACTGTTATTTCCTTAGGTTCTTCTAAAGCTATAGCCATCATCACAAAAGCTTGATGATGCTTTCAACTTTCATCTCGATTTTGAAACTGTCAAAAGGGCTTCATCTAAGACTCCTAAATCTTCTGTACACTGGGAGTTAAAACCTCCATAATCAAAGCTGTCTTCATGTTTTTTTATTTTTATTTAGACAAGCCAGGTTGGGTCGCCCGGGGGTTGATGAGAGAAAATTGACTTGCAGGGTAGCAGAAGAGATGATGCGGGCATCCAGACAGTCAGAACAGGACTGAACAGGAAGAGAGAGAGAGCGAGAGAGAGAGAAAGAGAGAAAGAAAGAGAGAGAGAGAGAGAGAGAGAGAGAGAGAGAGAGAGAGGGATATTTTGCAGACATCACATTGTCTCACTCTCAGCCATGGTCTCAGCTAGTCTCTCCCTGCCACACCCTGAATCTCTCTCTCGGCCCACTCTCTCTTTCTGTCTCTCCCTCTCTCTCTGTCTTTCCTGGTAATTAGCAGTTTCTTTTTTTGATCATTTTGTCTGAACCTGCCATGTTGGACCTGCTTTTCTGATATCAAAATTGTGTGTTATGCAAATACAGTACTCACCCGTGATTGGATCACATCCTAGGCCTAGGCCTAAAAGTATTTTATTTGGCACCAAAGTGGCATTGCTAGTGGTTAATTAGACAGACCTTCAACAAGCTGACCTGTGTTCAAGCACCGAGTTGGCAAGCGTTCCTCCATTACATTAATATTACATTAATCCTCTGTCCCTTAAAATGATAGTTGGTGCCACAATGGATTGGCCGGAGCGACGACTGCCTCCGATTGGCCTGAACCAACCTATGTAATGCAAGTAATGTCATAGTGTTTTATTTAGCAACTGTAATGTGATGACTGGAATTAGGAACAGTAATGCCTTACTACTCGTTACAGACAAATGTAATGTGATTACAGTAATGCCTTACTTTGTAATGCGTTACCCCCAATACTGGCTATAACACAAACAATGACACAGCTGGATGGCATAATGGCTAGACTAAATGATAAAACACAAGTAGGGGAGAGACAGTATAAGAACATCTCTTCTCCCTCACTCTGCTGTGTTTTCACCTAGCTAGACGGGTGCCAGGGGAGACTCGCTCTCTTTCACTACCTGCCAAGGTGCCAAACTGAGCGCCGTCTCCTCGTTTGATTAGCTCGCAGTTAGAACAACAAACACCATCATCTCCCAGACCATTACAGAATGGTGCAGGGGGTTGGAGCCTGTAGGCCATTGAGTTAAGGAGGGATTTATGGATGAATGGTATGTGTGTCAGTGAGTGGATTGTGTGTGTGTGTGTGTGTGGGGGGGGGGGGGGGGGGGGGGGGGTTAATGTTATATTGTAGCGTTTCCTCTCATTTCAAAGTAGCAACATCATCAAATCCATTCATCCTCCTTATATAAAAGGGACTAATAGCCATTTTGGAAAACAATAATTACCTATAATTAGCATCTCTAAATATAGACAATTGTTTGATAATGACATTGTGTAATAATTTGTGTTCATGTCTCATTTGGGAAATAAATGAAGAAGAATTAGTCACAGATGGTAACAGACATGACCATATCAACAACATTACTACATGTATATGTATTATTACAGTATATGCATAAGCTCAACGTTTATCTCTGAAGCACCACGATAAGGACTAATAATATTAATAGTCCATATTCACATGGACAATGTCAACAATTCTCTTACAAAGGACTTTACATCATGCCTGGACAGTTTTGGATTACAGCAATATATTGACTGTCCCACACACTCTAAAGGACATTTGATTTGCTTATTTCTGACCACAAGTTTGTATCCTGCAATGTCAACTTAACATTACCCAAAGCAAACCTGTCACGATCCATCTCATTCTGTAACATTAAGAATATCAACACATCAGCTCTTTCTAATGGAATCAATAACCTTCCCAGCAAAGACCTACTAAAATGATGGACTCCATAATCTCTTAAACATGCATGCACCTCTGAAAACCCGGTCTGTCTCTTTTAGCCACTCTGCCCCTTGGTTTACACCTGAGTTACCCCAGCTTAAAGCTAAAGGCCATCGTCTGCAACGTCTTTATGCTAAAACTGGCCTTGTGGTTCATAAAGACATGTATAATAGCCACATACTGTACTTCTGTATAAGGATGCCCTTTCCTCAGCTAAATCTACATACCATGCTAACCTAATTAGGTCAGGTGAAGGAAACACTAGAACCTTGTTCTCCACAGTTTTTTTTTCTCCAATATGTTTATTGTCATTTTTTCCCTTATACACAACATACATTGACAATACAACTTAAAAGACCAGACATTTTACAACATACACACACACACACACACACAATCAACCTGCAACAATTCAAACTAAATACCGATAAAACAAATCAAACACTTCCTCTATATTGCTCACACTTTTTTTTTTTTTTTTTTTTTTCAAACAAACTTTCAGGCAAGACCTCCGCCTCCATCTCTCATGAAACGCATGTATGGCTCCCAGAGCTGAGCAAAATCTTTTCCTTTGCCCTTAGCAATGTACGTTAGTCTTTCCAGGCCAATACATTCAGAAAGTTCCCGTTTCCACATTTTTAGTGATGGCGCATCCATATTTTTCCAGCAAAGTGCAATAGCTCTTCTGGCTTGAAGAAGTCCAAAGTCCAGTAGTTTAGCTTGTTTTGTTGTTTGCACAAAGTCTTTGTTCTCCACAGTTAACAACATTCTGCGACCACCGGACGGCGGACTCCCTTGCACCCCATCTGTATTCAACTGCTCAATGTAACACCTTCATGACCTTTTTCAATGGCAAAATCGAAAACATTCACCAGCAACTGACCTCCTCCAGCAGTACATCACTTCACTCGACTCCATATGCTCCCCTCTCTTCTCCCCTATCCAGCTTTGAACTTCCCACTGTCGCTGAAATATCTGGTCTCATCCGTAAATCCAAATCATCTACCTGCCAGCTTGACCCCCTTCCTAGTCACCTAGTTAAAGCTTGCCTACGCTTGCCTTTAATAACTGACATAATTCATTCCTCCCTTACTTCAGGTCTTGTTCCCTCATCCCTCAAAACAGGTGCAATAACTCCTATACTCAGGAAACCTGGTGCTGCTGACGCCAACAATTTGAATAACTTCTGCCCAATCTCTAACTTACCATTTTCTCTCTAAGATACTTGAAAAAACAGTTGCAGCTCAGGTCCACAAAATATTTTTGGAACATTTTCAGTTTGGTTTCCGCTCCTCTCACAGTACAGAGACAGCCATGGTAAAAATCACTAATGATCTGCTGGTGGCAGCTGACTCTGGCCTCTTAACCATCCTCATCCTTCTTGATCTGACTGCAGCCTTTAACACCATCTCACATCACATCCTCCTTGACAGATTAGCTTTCATCGGTATCACTGGCACCTCCCTCACCTGGGTTAGATCTTACCTCTCCGGCCGTACTCACTTTGTCCAACTCAAACACTTCAGATCACAGTCCCTTCCAGTCTCTAGCGAAGTTCCACAGGGCTCTGTCTTGGCGCCCCTCCTATTTATTATCTACCTCCCAACTCACGGCCATATCTTCAGGAAATACGGCATCCAATTTCACTGTTACTGTACGTGGATGACACCCAGCTACCTTTCCACCGGCGCTGCCCAGGGCGGTGTCCTCTCTCCCTACTTCTTCGGTCTGTACACCAACAGCTGCACCTCCAGTCACCAGTCCGTCAAGCTCCTGAAGTTCGCAGACGATACCACCCTCATAGGGCTCATCACAGTTGAGCCCTATGAGAGATGAGGCGGAATACAGACAGGAAGTTGACCATCTGGTGACTTGGTGCAGTCAAAACAACCTGGTGTTAAATGCTCAAAAAACAATGGAGATGATTGTGGATTACAGGAGGCACAAAGCCCCACCTTCCCCCATCACCCTGGGTGACTCCCCAGTCAACACTGTGGAGTCCTTCCGCTTCCTGGGGACCATCATCAGCCAGGACCTAAAATGGGAGCTGAACATCAGAGCTCTCACCAAGAAGGCACAGCAGAGGATGTACTTTGTGCGGCAGCTGAAGAAATTCAAAGTGCCAAAGGCCCCGATGGTGCACTTCTACACCTCCATCGTTGAGTCCATCCTCACCTCCTCCATCACATCTGGTATGCTGCTGCCACTCTCAAAGACATCAACAGACTTCAGCGCATCATCCGCTGCGCTGAGAGGATAATCGGATGCAATCTGCCATCCCTCCAGGACCTGCATGCAGCCAGGACACTGAAGCGGTCTCGCAAGATCATGGCTGACCCCTCCCACCCTGGCCACAAACTCTTTAAGACACTCCCCCAAGGCAAGAGACTGAGGTCTGCCAAGACCAGAACCACCCACCACAAGACCAGCTTCTTCCCAACCGCCATCAGCCTCACCAACAAGGCCCGGAAACCCCTTCCGCCAAGGGCCTCACCAACAACCCCCCGCCCCACACACACAAACTCACTACCTCCTCCTAAACTCAACTGAACTCCCCCCCGCATAAAACTGGAACTCATATCTAATTTAATGCCTGTCTAACTGGGACTGTAAATTCATGTAAATTCCCTGCACATTAATGCCTATTTAACTTAGCCTGTAAATTTCATGTAAATCCACTGCCTATTTAACGTCTATTTAACTCAGTCTGTACAGGTAAATCTCACGTAAATCCAACGTAAATTCATATTTATCATCCAAAGAACACTTCACCACTCATGTACATATTGTATATATTTACTCGATTTGATTGCACTTGCAACTTTGCGATTGTCTTTAGTTATCTTCCTACTTCTTATCTCTCTTCTTATCTAACACTAAGACAAATTCCTCATATGTAACTTGCATACTGTGGCAATAAAAGTGATTCTGATTCTGAAACCCACTTCCACTCTCCCGTCCACTTCCCTTTCCGACTGTTTACTGGAAATCAAATCCTGGTTCTCATCCAACTTTCTCAAACTAAACAGTGATAAAAACTGAGGTTCTTCTCGTTGGCTCCAAGTCCACTCTGGCTAAACCTGACAATTTCTCTCTAACCATTGACAACTCCCCAGTCCCCCCCCCCTCCCCGCCTGTCGCTTAGACCCAACAGCACCGGCATTCTCATCCATGCCCTGGTTACATCCTGTATTTACTATTGCAATTCCATCCTCTTCGGCCTTCCTCACAAGTGTCTGCGTAAGCTCCAACTGGTCCAAAACTCAGCCGCCTGTATCATTACCAGAACTCCTTCCATAGACCATATCACCCCCGTTTTTCAACAACTCGATTGGCTCCCCGTTAAATACCACATCGACTTCAACATTCTGCTTCTCACCTTTAAATTATAATGTTTGTTAACATAAATTCATTCTTTTTCTTTAATCCTATAATAAGAATGAGAATAATTATTGATATCAGCAAATAAGACACTACAGCATCAAATTAGCAACCCATAGATTTATTAAAAAAAAAAAAAAAAAAAAAAAAGGGGGGGGGATTTCCCGGGATTTTTCTTCATTTCCTGTTTCCCACTATGCCTCATTTTCAGGAAAAATATTAAACCCTACTACATACAGTACATCAAGTTTAAAAGCCTGTCATTCAATGAGGGTGCAATATATCATCAGATCATCAAAACGACTTCTGCAAACTTCCTGCATTTCTTAAAACTTGAATAACCCCCACAGGACTCCTTGTGGCTCCAGATTCGCCGCAACAGGATATGATGCACGATGATGTCACCAAATTCCCAAAACGTTCCATAAACGGAACATTCCTGCCACTGGAATCTGAGGAACGTTCGCCGTCAGCTGGTTTTCCCCACAGGGTTATCAGGAGGTGACTAGAAATAGACCAAAGGCTTCACAATGGAGCTGAAAAAACCCAAATAACATCCATCCATCCTGTCAGTGGTGCGTCTGTTCCTAAAGACCTGTGGGGGTCAAAGGGCACCGGGGTCAGGTGCGATGTACATGACAAGTGGCGGTTCAGAGACAATGGGAGGATCTGTAGAATGAAAGCTGTATCTGCTAAGTGTGGCCGGGGTGAGGCAGATCAAAGTGAGAGCTCTTGACCCTGAATATCGAGTAGCTCGGTGATCTCTGTGTGTCTCATATTGCACGCGTGTGTGTGCTGGGTAAAAAGTTGAGTAAAACTGTTTTCTTTTCTCATTAAACACCATGCAATGCACACACACGCAGGCGTGGAGGACACACGCATGCACACTAGTTACAACACAATGCACACACACGCAGGCGTGCAGGACACACGCATGCACACTAGTTACAACATGGAGTTGCTGCATCATGCATACACTTTTCTCATTCAACACCATGCAATGCAGCTTCTATGGTGTGGCTAGACCACAGAGTCGTGCATGAAGAAAACAACGTGGGCTCTCAATTACTATGAAAGATATTGAGATAGTGGGGTATATTTTTTGTTGATTAAAACCTTTAGCTAATTGCTGTGGATGGACAAATGGGCTGTTGTGAGAGTTTCTGCAGGACATTAACAAAATATTTCTGATAACCACCAATGTTGTTAAAGTGTGTCTCTTTATTTATTCACGTGGTGCTGCTTGGAAATGCCATAGCGCCGACTCTAAACAACAAACAAGATGCTATTTTCCATGTGTGCATATTTGGAAGGCAGAGGGCGGGGCTAACCTCAAGTTTCCACAACTCCTCGCGTGACTCACGAGCCAATATGAGCCTCTTCCTCCTCTCCGCTCTCTTTGTTCTCATTTTAAAAGGCTGACATTGACAAATAAATAACCTCTCCTTGGGCTTTCAAATGAGTCAGCGGTGCCTTTCATCACACGCCGATGTGTCGATGGGTTCAGACGTCTGCAATGCCATGGCGGCTCCGACCCTTGACCCCTAGCCGGGCTCTGCATCCTCTCATCTCCTGAGACGCCTAAACGCTGCCAGGCGTCCTGCACATCTGAACGCACTTGCCTCTGTCCTCGCTGTGCACCCTTGGGATAAGGGACGGGTCCCAAAAAGTGTCCTTTTGACTGTTGGACTGCATCTCTGTTTAGCTCTTGTTCTGCTGTTTTTGTTGTTAGGTTTACTGCTTTTCTTTCTTTCTTTCTTTCTTTCTTTCTTTCTTTCTTTCTTTCTTTCTTTCTTTCTTTCTTTCTTTCTTTCATCGCTCTGCTTATACTCCCTCCTCTTAGGTTAGGAGCAGCATGTTTATGATTAAACCATCCTCCTCAAACCCTTCTCCCTCCTTTTACCACTGCCCCCCCCTCTCTCTCTCTCTCTCTCCCAGTTACATGTGTTTCCATGTTAGAAGACAACAGCGAACGGCTCAGCTAAACCTCACATACGTAGATACCTCACACTCCAACACACGCTAACTCTCACTCACTCTCTCTCTCACACACACACACACACACACACACACACACACACACACACACACACACACACACACACACACATCAAAGACAGGCATTAATGAGTTACAGCCAGCAGAGGGACAGCAGTAGAGAGGGACTGAGAACAGCTGTGACAGATTTATGTGGCTCATGCCTGTCATTGCCCAACAGACTAATGACCACCATTTTTACTTAAAGGGATACCTTGACATGTTGAATTGTACAGTTCACGAGTTATTTGGTTAAATTAATGAGGGTCGAGTGTGTGCTGACAAGGCATTTCTTTGGAAAACTGACAAAGCATTTTTTAATTTTATTTTTTTACTGCAGGAACAGGAGTTCACATTATGAATCGTGCACAATGCATCCGATGAAGACAAGTCAAATTAGGTCTGGGCGATAATTCAATATTATCTTCTTTCAGTGGAATCATATCGTGACATTTCTGCCGTCTAAATTGATGATGACATTGATGAGACATCACGTTAGCATTATATTCACCAAATCTTGCTTCAAACGGCCCAAATCTTGCTTCAAACGGCATGTGTGCCGGCATGTGTGTCCGCGTGTGTTGGCCAGGCCTGCATGGTATCTAATGCCCGGCCTGAATTATGGTCCCAGTCCGCCCCTGCCGTCAGGTCACCCGCACAGCCCAGGGGCTGAAGCCAACGTCTCCGTCTGGTTCCTCCCCGATTCTACATACTTCTTCTTCTGTGGTGTTTTATGGCAGCTGGCATCCTTTATGTTGCATTACCGCCTCCTTCTGGATTCATCCATCCACTGTTTCTCTACACTCTCGATCCTTCCTCTCTCTCACTCCTCCCCTATCTTTTCGTGCGTTCCTTTATCGCAAAATAACTGGGATGTGGAGGCTAAATGACATCACATCCATTTTGTTAGCGTTCCATTTGCAGAAAACTTGAGCTGGGAAGTTCACTGTTCATTGGTCAGATCCAGTCGCTAGCCAGGCTAGCCATTGTTAGCAATAACAATTGACAACATGGCATTTTGCGGCATTTTGCGCATACAAACACTGCAGCCTCATGTCCACACAGATAGAAGTTAGGCAGTGCTGTGTGTACAGCTGATTTAATGAGACACAAACAAAACAGAAGTGCTAAACAACATTACTAAGATTACTACTACTGTTGTTGCGCGGCGCAGCCATCTTGGATTTGTGAGGTTGGGGCTGCTGAGGCTCCTACGAGTTTGGAATGGGAAATACCAGCTCTGATGACGTCACCGCCCAGCTCATGACCTTTGAAGTCGTAAGATTACCAGTCCCCAGTTATAAAGGAATGCACGATAAATCCTGATTCTACCTACTTCTTCTTTTTGGTGTTTTATGGCAGTTGGCACCCTTAAAGTTGCATTACCGCCGTCTTCTGGATCCATCCAGCTTCTTTTTTGGTGTTTTATACTCTTCCTCTTCTCCCCCAGACACAATTGTCTGAGTTTGCCCAAACGCATCCCTCAGTACTTCATCTATCTCTGCTTCAGATACACCCACCTCATCCAGTAACAGCATCAATCCCATTCCCATTCCTCTCCGTCTTCCCACTCAAACATCTTATAACCACTGCAATGAAGGTCATGAATTGCTTCTTGTCCATGCAGATCACATCACTCCGACCAGGTCCATCCTCCTTCTCCAGAGCCTTATGTAATGAACTTCCATCCTTTCTTCGTTTCTTTCCCCACCCCACTTCTTAACACATTGAGTGCCAAGGACGTCTGTGGACGTCCTAAAAAAAAGTAACGAGGAGTGCCAAGGACGTCTGTGGACGTCCTAAAATCATAATTCATATTATTCCATAATTCTGCTGTTTAAGGTCGTACCTAGCCAGTGAGCATGAATCCCTTCAAGGGATCACACGGCGCCACCTTAAACATCGTCACGGGAGCTGCTCCACCCACCTCAGATCCTTTACTTTGTACAGGAGACAGCAGGGAAAGACGTGATCAAAGTGGAAACCGATGCATGCTTCAGCCAGAGCCGTATTGATTGCTCTGTCTGCAGCGGAGCGGACAGTTGGCTCGGCTGCATCCGTGCCCACAACTGAGCTCTTCTGCTTATATCTATCTTCTATCTATCTGTTTCTCCACATGATTCCCTGCCAGAAAGCCAGCACCCGAAGCCGAACGGCCAAGCCCTTTTCGTTCAGTCGCGTTTGGCACTTCCTTGTTGCGCGCTGGGATCTGTCCGGGGCAAAAACGGAGTCTAGACTCTGTGCGTGTGGGGAGGAGCCCGCAGCTCGGGGGTGGAGGGAGGGGGGTGGAGGGAGGGGGGTGGGGGGAGCAGGCTGCACAGAAACCACACCACACCACCACATCAGAAAACACCAGCCAGAGTCAGTGAATGTGCTCGAAATTAGAGTGCAAAAAGTATTCATAAAAGTCACTATATCTTGAAAAGTAAAAAAAAACGGCAGAAAACCCTTGAAAGTGCACTTCTTACAGAGGCTGTCATTTCATAATGGAACTGTCTAGAAACAAAATTTCTTCTTTGGAAGAAGCAGGAGTGTTCAATGTTTCATTAGAGTCCAGCCCTCTCAATATAGCTCTAATAGAAAAAATTCTATAGCTGTTTTCAACTGAATGGAAGTGAATCTGGCACAGGCTCCAGACAATTTTACTGAAGCGCTGTGGCACTCAATGTGTTAACAGCCTCAGCATATGATAATTTCCGTTCTTCTCTGATCTTGTTCACTTCCCTTTCCTTGTTTCTTCGTGGACACTGAGCAGACCCTGCATCATGACTCCCCCCACAGTGTAGACACTTGGCTTCCTCCTTCTTTACATCGTACATTTCTAACTTTCCACACACAGTCAGTCTTCCCACATCTCGTCCTTCCTCTCATATCCTCCCTCCTCCGATCCAGATCTTCTTTCTCTTCCCCTGTCAGCTGACGGCTCTTCTCCTTACTTCTCATTCCTCGTATCACCTTCCGAGTTCCAAACCCACCGTTTTCAAAAATAACAACGGCCTTTTCTCCTCCTTCCTCGTCGTCCAATATCACTTCCGAGATCACTAACCCAGTAACTTTGTCTCGATCTCCACTTCGTGGGGAAACCACATCCATCTTCTGGTGCACGTTCAGACTCCGACACTGCTCCATTCTCATCAGCCACCTCCTCGATCCAGTCAACTTATACTCCCATATATCTATCTATCTATCTATCTATCTATCGAGATATATCTGATCTTCTGATCTATCTGAATTGTGACATCAGTGATGTCAGAGGCATTGTGACATCATCAGTGATGTCATAAGAGGTTGTGATGTCATCAGTGATGTAATAAAAGCAGTTGTGACATCATCAGTGATGTATTAAGAGTCACACTGATGACCTCATCAGTGATGTCATAAGAGCCGGGGGCGAAAGAAGTGGGAGTCTGGCTTCAGACCCCTGTCTTCAGATAGATAGATATTACTTGAATATTTCTGTTTTGTTTGACATCACACCAATGAGATGAACATTATTTTGATTATTTAACGTGATTTTACATACATGTACCATATTGTGATATACATTGATATCCAGAAAAATGATTATCATGATATTGATTTCAACCATATCATCAGCAGACACTCATGATTATGCATGCAGTCTGGAGACGAGCTGCACAAAATGCATCCTGAGAGAGTTGTCTTTGGTTTGTGTGTGTGTGTGTGTGTGTGTGTGTGTGTGTGTGTGTGTGTGTGTGTGTGTGTGAGAGAGAGAGTGACTGAGTGAGTGAGTGAGAGAGCGAGAGATGGGTGATAACTGCTGTCTAGTTTTGCTAACCACAAAGGGCTGTGAAACCACTGCTGAGGTCTGAATAATGAGGAACTATAACTGTCAAGTAGAGACACAAAGACCTCACACACACATACAGTACACACATGTACGTCGTGGCGTGTGCGCACACACACACACACCCCAAACCTACACTCCAAAACCCTAACCCTGACCTTAACACTCACAACTTCATACCAAACCCAAAGCTAACTCTGATTTCAACACTAACATGAAAATGTACATTTCTGTGACCCTACGGGATACATTCATGCGGTGTCTCGTCATAGACGCGTGGTCAATGGGTCAGCATGGGGGAAATCCCCCCGTTCTTCCCAGCCAGCATAGTTAGCATTAGCTGCTAGCTCAGCCCAGGCAGACAGGATCGCGGATTCAACCACCACAGTAAACACACATCTGAACAGACATCTATGTACCTGCTCTTGAATCCCCAATCCTGTAGTGTAGAGCCACAGCACCGTCCTTTGGTGAGTCAGCCCATTGAGATATATGGGGGGTTTTCCCCCACCGTCTAGTCTCACGCGCCAGCCGTAGCAACATTTTGTGGGCGCTCCCACACAGACTGACTGTATCTATTTGTTAGGACCTTTTGAAGTAAAGTGGTGATTCATGATATTTAGAGACAGACATCTTTGGTGCTCATCGCTGTGGCATTGCACTGCACTTCATACAGTAGATCTTTTTCCTTGGATTTTTGTTGATGAAGTTTGAGTATCTGTAGGTGGCGCTCTTTTGTTTGAGCTATCGCTGCTCATGCTGACTACCTATTCTTCTTCTTCTTCTTCTATTTATTCCAAATAAACCGCTGCTGCCGGAAAAGTACGAAGCATCAATTAGATTAACGATTAACACATGCATGTAGCCACACCCACAACACATGCATGTAGCCACACCCACAACACATGCATGCAGCCACACACACACCCATGCTACTGTAATGTGTGATTACAGTAGCACCCATGCTACTGTAATTCACTCTCTTGACAAGGCACGTCCTTCCTCTGAGGAGCAGCTCGGACGGAGCAGTGGGCAGCTTTCGAGCTGTAATTACAGTGCCCGGGGCCCATCTTCATCGTCATCGTCGCTGGTCAGTGGGGGTTCAACTTCATATTGGAAGAAACGGCAGGCAAGCACGGGGAGATCACGCAAACTCTAGACCAGTGTTTCTCAAACGGTGGTCCGCGGGCGCCCCCTAGTGGTCCGTGAGTAGATTTATATTTTTTTCCTTTTTTTACCTCCCACTATCCAATCAGAGAAATGTTTACATTTTCTGGGAAACTCAAGATCAGATCACGAGGCCTATAAAGGATTATATTTATTTTTTCACCCCGAATCCAATGCCACCACCCCTGACTCTCTACGACTTACGGTTCCGGAGATACGTCCACTCTGCCTGCAGGGCTACAGGAGAGAGACAGAGTACAGCGGGTGGTTGGGAGTTCCAAGTTACTGACCAAACACTCTATTTCAGTAATTGCTGTCACAATATAGAGCCATTTAACACCTATTTGAACACAAAAACATCACTGAATGCAACTTGAAGATGGCAAAAGATAGCCTATTTGACTTTGGCAACATTGTGCATTTATTGAACTTGAAAAAACTTTCTTTGAACTTTGAATATATTTGAACTGAACAGGAGAAATAAATGTAAAAAAAAAAGAAAAAAGTAAATGGACTAACTAAAATAAATTACATATATTTTTTATATCGGTTATCTTGTTTTCATAATTGTGGGAAGCCAAAAATTTGATTAATTGTACTATTTGTCATTTAATTAGTCTGTAATTTGTAATTTACAGTTGAAGTAGTAGGCCTATTGTTTTTGGGGATGTTTTGGGAGTTAGGTGGTCCCCGAGTTTTTTTCATTGGTTTAAGTGGTCCTTGGTCTGAAAAAGTTTGAGAAACACTGCTCTAGACAGAAAGGCCCACCTGGCACTAGGCACCGAAGATATGGGGGGACACGCCCTCTGCAACACAGCATCCCAGGTGGGAATCAAACCCAGGACCTTCTTTCTGGCGACGACACCCCTACCACTGCGCCACTGCACCCTCTCACTTCATGTGCACCAGAGGATAATTCCCAGTCAAGACTTATCAGATACCGGGTGCTGAGAAGTGTATATATTTTTTTTGTCTTTTATTATAATTTTTTCTGATTTCCCCCTGATTTTCTCCCCAATTGTACTTGGCCAATTTCCCCCTGCTGCCCTGGTCGCTGCTCCACCCTCTGCCGATCTGGGGAGAGCCGTAGACTAGCACCATGCTTCCTCCGACACATGCGTAGTTACCAGCTGTTTCTTTTCAGATGACAGTGGGGAGCTTCACCGGCTGGACACAGAATATGGGAGGATCATACTATTCCAACCAGTTCCCTTCTGCCCCGACCAGAGGAGGCGCTAGTGCAGGGACCAGGACACATACCCCCAATCTGGCTTTCCACCCGCAGACACAGTACAGTATGGACGCCAGACCAAGCCAGAGGTAACACGGGGGCGCAAACCTGCGACCCTTCTGTTGTTAGGCAGATAATCTACTGCTACAGCTACACTACTCGGATGCCTGAGAAGTGTATATGAATCGAATTTGGTTGAATGTTGAGTCATTTGGCAGTAGAGAACAACAAAAGAAAATGTGGGTTATTTATAGAATATGGAAATGCTGTGGATTATTACTTTACACCTGGTTTGTGTTATTTATAGTATAAAATGCTGTGGATTATTACTTTACACCTGGTTTGTGTTATTTATAGTATAAAATGCTGTGGATTATTACTTTACACCTGGTTTGTTTTATTTATAGTATATGAAAATGCTGTGGATTATTACTTTACACCTGGTTTGTGTTATTTATAGATATGGAAATGCTGTGGATTATTACTTTACACCTGGTTTGTTTTATTTATAGTATATGGAAATGCTGTGGATTATTACTTTACACCTGGTTTGTGTTATTTATAGTATATGAAAATGCTGTGGATTATTACTTTACACCTGGTTTGCGAAGAAGAGAGAAGAGAAGCTGAAGACAGGCAAAAAGGAGGAGAGTAGTAGAACCAAACAGAGAGAGAGGTAAACGAGTGTGTCGAGCGGTTGCATCACTCAGATGTGTCCTGACCAGCCCTCCCCCATCAGCCACTGACACCTGATTGACAACACACACACACACACACACACGACACGCGCACACACTGTACACTACACATGCCAGGCAATACACTCTCACACAGTCTGCTGATCAACACCGCACGAGCACACACCCTTACCCATGCCAAGGCACTCTCGCACATGACTCAGTACACTCTCTCTCTCTGGCCTATATTATTAAAATTGGGAACATGGTAGACGTGGTGAAAGAAATGGCAAGGGAGGAGGAGGATGAGAGAGAGAGAGGTCGATGGGTTCATCCACGCTCCACTGACTGGCCATACCACAGTATCACTTCTAGCCTCTCTCTCTCTCTCCCTCTCTCCCTCCCCAACAGACACGCAGCCTTACCACACACTAACGGTCTGACTCAGAGAGCGGGCCGGTTATGAAATCCAGGTTTGCCACAGCGTCCCTGCAAGCCGTACAGAAAGTCAGCTTTGTCTCTCAGCACCCATCCCAACTGCAGCACCAAGCTCATTCACTGCCTTTACATCCCGTGACAAAGAACAGAGACACTATGGAGACATCATAGACCAGTGATACTCAACTTGTGGCCCCTGTGTGGCCTGCGATGGAATTGCTTTTTTTTTTTTACAGTGCACCTGAACGCAACATGCAAGATACCCGCCGAATAAGTGTCCAAATGTTCATGTCATTCTGGCCAATACTCCACTTATGTTATAGCATTTCAGTCTGGAATATGGAATATATTTCAATAATCTATGATTTAGCTGCTAAATTGTCAAATACTGCCGTCTGCTCGCTACCCAGGCACTTATGTACTGTATCATATGTACTTAATCTAACTAACTTATGGAGTTAGTGTGGTAACTGAAGTTCAGGAACACAAGACCACACCATGTAATTATCTGCGCCTCACTAAGCTATTTCACCTGCGCTCCGTCCAATCACTTCACCGATGCACACACCTGTGTGCTGTCAACTCAATCACTCGTAGCATATATAAACACAACCTATTCCATCTCTCCCCCATTTGTCTCAGTCGTCACGACCACTGATCTCTAAACTCCTTCAGCAGAAAACCGAAAGGAAAATAAAAAGAAAGAAAGAAAGCCAGAAAAAAGTAGCAGTTAGATATAGTTATTCACCATGTCAGACAGGGAGTTTCAAATCCTCGCTTCTGACGAGGAGCTGTTTGGCAGCCCAGCCATGGTGTCCGAGTCCCCCCGGTCCGTCGCCTCATCTGCGGTGGGCTTCGGCCGCGCTCCGTCATCTGCGCAACCACCAGCTCCAGCCCATCTCCTCTACCATCGCTGGATTCCCGGGGCCGAACACCACATCGCCTCCCTCCAGCATAGGCGTCCCACGCAGCATATCCCCAGACGGCCGCATTCTCCTCGCAGGCGCCGAAGCCCGGCGAGAGACGACCATCACGCCAGACACCGCACTGGCCCCCGCGCGCCCACTGGCCCGTCACCCCAGTGCCGCACGCCCGCTGGCCCGTCACCCCAGTGCTCCGCCGGCCACCGCCCCGCTCATCAACCTCCCGCTCCCGCCATCTCCGACTGGACCGTCGTCCGCCTACAGCAGGCACTCTGGGACAGAGGGGTGCGCTTCAGCAGAGCGGACAACAAGGCCACGCTCTACCACCTCTACTCGACCTCCGCATCGGTGCCACGGCCAAACGTTCCGGCGGTTTCCGGCGGGCAAGTTCCGGCGGCCCCCACCGCCCAACCCACAGCCACGGACCAGGCTGCTGCAGCCCCCGTAGCGGGCCAGGTAGTACTCCCCCCACCCCTTCCTGTTCCGGATGCCTCTAATGCCGACGCAGCATCCCTCCTATATCTTTTCCTGTCCTCCTTGTGTCCACCCGCACAGAGCGCACTAGCCCCCCGTGCACACGCTTCCACAACACCCCCCCCCCCCCCCCCCATCCTCTTCTTTCAGCCCTTGGCACCGGGGCCCCGCTAGCTCCGCCCGCCACCGCAGCTCTTTACCCCCTACCTACTTTCCCTCCTGTTCTAAACCCATTCGGCCCCCTCCCCCTCCCTCCCCCAACCCTCGCCCCCTCTCCCCCAACCCTTCCCCATCACCCCAATGTAAATAACTCTTCTGTCTTAACATCCTTGTTTCCACAGGCCGCACTAGGTTCCGACGCACACGCCTTCTCTCGTCCCCCCCTCCCCTCCCATCCTCTTCTTTCTGCCTCCGCGGCTTTTTACGCCCCCCATCCCCCCCCTCCCCCACCTTCCGCCACGGCCTCCGCGGCCCTCATCGCCGTTCCCTTTCCTCCTGCTCTGGACCATTCCGATCCCCTCCTCGTCCCCCATCACCCCAACGTAATTCTCGACGTGGTTCTTCCCGTTCCGTCCCCCCTCTGCTCCGTCACCGTCACGGCATACACCCTGGCTTCCGCTACTCCCCCCGTCCAGCCCCAGCAAACCACACCTTCTCCCGTTCAACCTACACTCAGGCAGCAAATACTGGGAGGTAGTTACATAGACCTAGCCTCACTTCTTCTACCATCCACCGCCGACACCTCCCACCCACGGGAGCTCGTTACACCTTACGGCGTAGGCCGCCCAGGCCGGCCCGCTCCAGGGAACTCACGGTGCCTGAGTTTGCCTACGCCTTTTCTTTGTACAGAGATGTCCTTTGCACAGTTTACCCCGGGCGCAGGGCAGAACTTGACGCATACCTGACAATCATCTTGGAGTTGGCCCTGCGTTTCGGCGGTACCGCCTTTTATCAGTACCACGTGCTGTTCGCTTCCCAGGCCGCAGGCCATATACAACAATTCAATCAGGGCACTTACTGGGGCACCCTGGACGCGGAGCTATACTGCTGCATGTTCGCTGCACGCGCCTCTCTCACTTGCAACTCATGTGGCGCGCCTTCCCATCCAGCCACCATCTGCGTCGTCCCCACCCCATCGCCCTATGGCCTCAACCGCTCCCGCCCCCGGCCCTTCTGTGTTCTCGCGGCTCAGCGCCGCCCCTCCGCCCTCCATCACTCCCAAGCCAGTCGCACCACCACTTCAGGGCCGTGGTCCGGTCTCAATTCTCAGGCAATTTCGACAGGCAGGGGCGGCCTATCCTCTTCCAAGGTCGGCGAATGATCTGCAACAACTTCAATGAACTGGGTTGCAACCATTCTGGTTGCCGCTTCCTACATACTTGCTCCTTCTGCTGCGGCGCCCACGCCAGGCCCACCTGCCCCCATAATCCCACCCCGCTTGCCTCCTGACTAGACCGCTACCTCGGGACGCCAGTAAACATCTGCGTCATGCTTTAC
The DNA here is from genome assembly GCF_964638095.1 of Poromitra crassiceps. Classification (NCBI taxonomy): domain Eukaryota; kingdom Metazoa; phylum Chordata; class Actinopteri; order Beryciformes; family Melamphaidae; genus Poromitra; species Poromitra crassiceps. Next base: position 32,102,921 of record NC_139624.1, read on the forward strand.
GAAACCACCCAGACCCAGAGTTCGTACACTACTTAATCAACGGCTTTACATCCGGCTTTCATCCAGGCACCGTGGTCTACCCTGACTCACCCTTCACATGTCCCAACCTTCGGTCCGCCCTCACCGAGCCGGACACAGTGGACAGGCTCCTGGCCAAGGAGGTCACAGACGGTTTCATGATGGGCCCCTTCCCCGCCCCTCCCTTCAGTAACTACCGCATCAGCCCCATCGGGATCGCTACGAGGAAATACTCAGGCAAGAAGCGCCTCATCATTGATCTTTCCTCTCCCCACAATTCAACTACTCCCAGCATAAATAGTCTCATCCCCAGCCCGGACTTTTCCATGACCTACACCACGATCGCCCACGCCACCAACCTCATTCGCCTCGCCGGCCGCGGGGCCTGGTTGGCAAAGGCTGACATTACAAGTGCCTTCAAGGTCCTGCCCATACGTATAGGTTATTTGGCGTGTTATGGAAGGGCTCCTACTACTTCGCCGTCCGCCTCACATTCGGGTGTAAGAGCAGCCCTAAAATCTTCAACTCCCTTTCCGAGGCACTCTGCTGGATTCTGATGAATGAATACAAACTTCCGTTCGTCGTCCACCTCCTGGACGATTTCCTCACAGTAACCCCACCATTGGCACCCCCGGCACACAACCTCTCCACCCTCAAGTCCGCCTTTCTAGAGCTTGGGGTTCACTTGTCCCCGGAGAAGACCGAGGGGCCCAGCACGTCCCTTGAGTTTCTCGGCATCACCCTGGATTCTGCCACCTTCCAGGCCTCCCTCCCGACTGAGAAGCTCCATCACATTTCGCTCTACATTTCAAACCATCTCCTCGCCCGCTGGTGCACCAAGCGCCAGCTTCTTTCACTGCTCGGGCACCTAAATTACGCCATCCGCATCATCCCCCAGGGCCACTCCTTCATTTCCCACTTGTTGTCCCTGGCCGCCGCCATTCCCTCCCTGCACGGTCACACCACCCTGGACGACGAATGCAGGACCGAGCTGACACTGTGGCGCGACTTTCTTTCCTCCTGGAATGGAATTTTCTTCTTTTACGAGGACTCTATCACCCACCCCGAAGACATTCAACTATTCACCGATGCTGTCCCCTCCATCGGCTTTGGCGGGTACTGCGGCGGCCGGTGGTTCGCCTCCGCTTAGCCGCCGGAGATTTCCCTTCTCGATCCATCTTCCGCACTCTTCGAGCTTTACCCAATCATCGTTGCAGCCATCCTTTGGGGGCATGAGTGGTCCACTAAAGTCATCCTTCTCCACACAGACAACCAGATCACAGTCGACATCAGGCCCGTAGCTACCATTGAGGATACCGAGGTCATGACCTCGGTATTTTTTTTTTTTTTTTTTTTAAATAGCTCCGGTCCCCAGATCTATTAATCTGTCATTGATGTTTTAATGCGACAGTTGATCGGAAATGCAACAATTTGCTTCCTCTCTGTGTGCTATAGAAGGAAGAGAGATAACTCACAACATTCAGATTTTGCATTGAGGCTAGATTGGGGCTAGACTTTGGGGACAGTTCTATTGAAGTGAATGGGTAAGTAACTCCCCTGTAAGTGATGTTTGTGTAGATGGGCCATTATATTTAATTGAGCAGTATTCTGCCATGTGACCTGTATGCAGAATATAAATTATATTATATGGGGAGACATTTATTTTTGGTATAATTTTAAAGCAACAGCACAGTAAAGAGGATATTAATCTAACATGATGTCTGTAGTTCTTTATAGATCTAGCCTCTTCATTTTGCTTTCAAAGTGCACGAGATTGAAGCATTTTACTTTAAAATGGACACAATTTTTTATCCGGGGGGGCACAGCCTCCCCTGGGCCCCCCACGCGGGCTAAAATGACGTTAAAATGACCTCGGTATTTCTCAAACCCTGGCTACGGGCCTGGTCGACATCATCAACAACGGTCGCTCGCATTCACTCCACATCATGAAACTCATCCGCAGGCTCACCTTTCAGCAAAACACCAGTTCATCGTCCGAGCCGCCCACATTCCCTGCTACCAGAATTCTATAGCTGACTCCCTCTCTCGTTTCTCCTTCCAGAAGTTCAGAACCTTGGCAATAGACTCCAACCAGCATCCAACTCCGGTCCCACCATTTTCAGCAACTATCTTCCCCTGAACCCTCATGTCCTCCACCTGGTCGCCACCACACAGCAAGCCATTCTGAATCGCCTGGCGCCTAAAACCCTATCATCGTACTACTCTGGGTGGTGCTCTTTCAAAGCCTTCCACACCACACACCACCTTCCATTCCCTTCGGTCGACATTATCTCCCTAACAAGCTACATCACCCACGCCCACTCAGTCCTCTGGATTAGAACATCCACCATCCGAGTCTATCTCTGCGGCATCAACTTTTTCGTTAAACTGATCACCGGCGCTTTGGCTCCCTCTTATTTCTCACCCCCACGTGACCATGCTCATTAAAGGCCTTCGCAAGGACGAACCTTGGCTTCCGCCGCACCGCCTTCCTCTGACGACCGACCGAGGACCGACCTCCTCACCCGGTGCGTCCAAACCCTCCACGCCGGGTATTCTACCCCCATCATCAACTCCACCCTGGAATCCATGTTCCTCCTGGCTTTCTTCGGCTTCCTACGTTGCTCAGAATTCACAACCAATTCTTCCACCTACGACCCCTCACGGCACGCCAGTCTCTCCGACATCTCCATCCACACCCCAGACACCCTCCGATTCAACCTCAAACGAAGCAAAACCGACCAATCCGGACTCTCTCATCCCATTTTCCTTTTCCGTCTAAATTCATTTCTGAGCCCCTACGAGCCCATTCTAAACTATGTCAACGGGAGACTAGCGCAACACTCCTCTCCCCGAGATCCTCTCTTCATCACAGAATTGGGCAAAGTGGCTACACGTTTCTGGTTCCACCATCACCTCCGCCAAGTCCTCCTCAGATCAGGAATTTCTCCAGATCTGTACTCCGGCCATTCGTTTCGCATCGGTGCGGCGACGACCGCCTCCAGTCAAGGTCTCCCGGACCACACCGTCCAAATCCTAGGCCGCTGGTCTTCCCAAGCCTATCACAGCTACATCCGCGACAACCTCGACGACATCCGAAGAGTCCATTCACTTTTATGTTGAAGCACTCTTTTGGGGGCTGATGGAGCCGGGACTCCATCCGTGAAGCTGAGCTGCGCTCAAGAACCGAGCTTCACCCAAAGATGCTACCCCCACTCTGAGTCTCAACCCCCGGGTTCCCGTCACTGCCGTACCACCCTCCTGAAGAGATGCTGCCGCACCTTGACCTCACGCAACCAAACACTCACAATAAATTATCTTTTTGTTCAAACAATGGTGTGGTCCGTGTTAGTGAAAACCTAACTAACTATCTGGTGTGCACAACATTGTTAGACTAAACTCCGGCTGACACCCCAAAAACCTACAATCCGCTACAGAAAAATTTATATTGTTTATTTATTAACTGGCCCCTGGCCTTCTATCATTTCACGAAAGTGGTCCCCGGGCAAAGCAAGTTGAGTATCCCTGTCATAGACCATAAAGAACAGAGACACTATGGAGACATCATAGACCATAAAGAACAGACACTATGGAGACATCATAGACCATAAAGAACAGACACTATGGAGACATCATAGACCATAAAGAACAGACACACTATTAAGACATCATAGACCATAAAGAACAGAGACACTATGGAGACATCATAGACCATAAAGAACAGACACTATGGAGACATCATAGACCATAAAGAACAGACACACTATTAAGACATCATAGACCATAAAGAATAGAGAGACTATGGAGACATCATAGACCATAAAGAACAGAGACACTATGGAGACATAGACCATAAAGAATAGAGACACTATGGAGACATCATAGACCATAAAGAACAGAGACACTATGGAGAGACATCATAGACCAGGGCTATTCAACTAAATTGTTCAGGGGGCCACATTGTCAGAAACCTAAGGGGCCGGGGGCCGGACCGTTCCCCGAGCTATTAATCCCATTATGTAGGCTACACTTGACACAACGTGCCACCAGTTTCAAAACTTAATTTTTATTTAAAAGTGCTTAATTTCTGTGCAACAAAAGCTGTGTTAAAGTCCCAAAAGTACACATTTGAAACAAATCTAAGTATTCTACAACACATGTCAGCCATTTTAAATATAATTTGGTCAGTTCTGACATCTCTTAGCTACACCACAGCATTGTAAACATGTATAGTGCATCAGGAAAGGAAAAGGGTAAACATTCTTTCTTGCTTAGAACCTAGCACAGTATTAAATACTACCGAATAGCTCATGAAAAACTATTAATATTGCATCTTTTGTGTTTACGTCTCACAGCATTGTAACATTGTAGTGCAGCAAGAAAGGAAAACTACTGTAAACATTTTAACCATATTTATTGTTTAGAACCTAGCTACATCACACATCTCCTGAAAAAACATTTATAATGCATCTTTCTTGATTAGCTACATCGAGATTGCCGCCTGGGCATTACACAAGGTGATGTGTGTGTGTCTGTGTGTGTGTGTGTGTGTGCGCGCATGCGTGTGCGTGCACATGCGTGTGTGTGCGTGTGTGGACGTGGGCCTGTGTGACTGCGTGCCTGCCTGCTTGAGGCCCAGTTGTTGATATACGCTCCATTTAACTTTCATTGCTCAGCTTGGTCACAACAAGCTGGCCGAATAACTTGAAGTGCTTGGCACACGTTCAAAAGCAATATGGACTGACATATATATCATAAACATAGATGGCGCGCACAGTAGATATTACCACTCAGATAGAATTTACGGTGGGAGAGAGCATTGTTGGTTTCACTCCGTTATTCTTTCTGTGAAAAAAAGGGTTCATATCCAAGTGTTTTGCACGGAAACGTGCAAATAGTCAAAGTGGCGCGTGTGGGGGATTTCGGAGAACATAATCAAAAGCATGAAGGAACATAGCGCTCCTTTATACAAATAAAATAAGCTGACCACACAATTAGAGTGGAGCTTTTGGGGTTTCCTTCCTGTTAGATAAACAGAGGAGAGTAAAAGAGCAATGTAGCGGGCATCATTGCACACATTTATTCTCTTTAAAGTTTACATGATGGTGTAGGAAAAGTTTCCCATTATTTTCTGCATTCACGTTTTCTCTGGAAAACAAAATTGAAGCCTGAAATCTGCAGCGATGATGTGAAGAGATTGCAAATGAGCTGAAAGAGATACCAATAATAAGACTTCAAATGCATACTTTACCGCGTTCCCCGACATAGTTAGCAGCTAAGAACTATAATTAACCAATAATTACAGCCTATGTTCCAGTTATAAAAGAGCACAATTGACAGTTATCACGCTTTATTTTATTTTATTTTTTGCCTTGAAAACATGTTTTTGAGCAGCCTCTGCTTGACAGAGACTGTGAAGGTCACAGGTTCAATCCCCAACATGTCCATCATCAGCCGTGTATCCTGGCAGAGTGTCCTGGAGCAAGACAACACATCCCGCTGGCTACAGTAAGTTGTTCTGGATAACAGCCCCAGCTAAATGCCTAAACATAATGTCATGTTAAAGAGACAAAGAGAGAATGACACAACATGCATGAAGAACCTCACTCACAGGACATGTCTTAACCCATATCATCCAATAATAAATGCCCCTTCTCTTCTTCTCATGTACTGTCATGTGTTGCTGTCACTGGGCCTTTGACCTTTGACCCCAGGCAGGCATAGACAACAATACACTAATGACAAAAATGACAGTGTTCCATCAGTTACAGCTGTGTGTGAAAGGGTCACTCCAGTGTGCATGTGGGTATATGTGTGCTGCGTACATATATATGCATAACGCATGTGTGTACTTCTGATTGTGAAACAGCATGATTTCTTTAAAGCCTATTGTAACAAGTTATATAATTAATTGCATTCAGCTGCAAACAAACAAAGATCAGCGAAAAGTGTTTTGGGGTTCCAATGACCCCCCCCCCCCCCCCCCCACTCCGATTTTTTTATCCAATTTTTATCCCCCATTAGTGCTAATTTCTTATTTATTTATCCTGGTTGCTGCTCCACCCTCTGCCGATCTGGGGAGAGCCGAAACTGGCTCCATGCTTCCTCCGAGACATGGGCAGTTAGCCAGCCGCTTCTTTTCACCTGACAGGGGAAGCTTCACCGGTAGGACATAGCACGTGGGAGGATCACACTATTCCAACGAGTTCATCTCCCTCCGAACAGGCGCCCTTAACGACCAGAGGAGGCACCACTTCAGCGACCAGGATATTGCATGTTTTGGTGAGGGGTTCCTATACTGTATGAAGGAAACCCCCAGGGGGCACGGGGAGAACATGCAAACTCCACACAGAAATGCCCTTTTGACGACCCCACCCGGGCGGTGGGCACTCGAGGATATGCGGACGGGCGGGCACGCACTCCTTCAGCGCTCACAGCGTCCCACGTGGGAATCGAAACGAGGACCTTCTAGCTGTGAGGCCGGGGTTCCGATGATTTTACTTGTTTCCAAAGCACTGTCACGCAAACGGATGACAATATTCAAATAAGCAAAACACGACCACTCTTGTTTTCAAGCAAATCCAGCTTGATGCAAGGAAAGTTGTTGAAAGTTACATGGGAAACAGGTGAAATGAATGGCCCAGTACTTGTACTTTTTTGTAAATGTTTTGCTTACTTGCAGGTTTTGGTGATCCATTTATAAAGCTGCATTTGCTGTAAGTCACTCTGGGTAACAGCTTGATCTGCTGGATGATACAATATGAATATAAATGTGAAATTAACTCCCTCCACTAGCAGATGTTTTTGCTTGTTTTAGGAAAAACAAACGTTTACGACTGACTGTGAAATGAAATGACTTGCACCTTGCGTGACCTCACCATCCGGAGGGGATGCTACTCTATATTCACTACCAGCTCAGCTCACTCACTGGAAGGAATCAGCAGAAGATGACACAGAAGATGTGAGAACGGCGAACGGGCCGCTGGGTACAGCAACCACCACCCAAAGAGTACAGACTCACTCTTTCTCTCTAACTCTCCCTCTCTTCTTGAAACTTTGATCCCTACACTACTATTAAATTATGCAAAATATATGCAATATATATAGCCTACATTTGCAATTATTATGCAAAGAAAATCAATTATACACTTCCAAGATCTACTTTACCCATGTACGTTTCCTGTACCCTACCCCAGTGGTTCTCAACATGGCGTCCCACCACTGGTCCTTGAGGCGGTCTCAGGGGGTCCCAGCAAATTGATGGAGTGTTATACTTCAGCATTCCCTTTACAAGAAGTTAGAGAATGTAGCAGAAACTATGGTGAAAATAGTTGACCATACAGTACTTTTGCTTTTACCATAAACCTACAACAGATCGTCATGGAATTCTGGAAAAAATATTCTCAAATTTAGTTCTGAGTAGGGCTGCAACAACTAATCGATCAAATCGATAAAAATCGATTATTAAATTTGCAACGAATTTCATTATCGACTCATTGGGTCGCGATTAGTTGGGCAGCAGAGCAGTCTGTTTTGTTTGCAAAACAGCTGACCACAGCTCAGTTTCTGCAGCCCAGAGCTGGCTACGCTGTCGCGGAGCATACTACGTCACTCGCTTTCTCCTCTGTTATGAGCGGCGCTCGCGCCAAGGGACCCCTCGCCCCAAATCATAAAAAGTATGGGAGCACTTCACGTTAACTAAAACTCAAAAGACTGTTACGTGCAAAATGTGCAAAATTGATCTTGTATGACACAGTTACCAATGCATGAACACCTGAAACGAAAACACGTTGGATCCATGAATGATGCCAGGTGAAGGGAGCTCAGCTGGGTAAATTAATTTAGTGTTATGCTACTAGTACTACAAACTCGATAGGGAAACTAATGTTACATTATTAGACCCATGTGCGTTGCGTTTTGAAGTGTGGAAATATTCGTCTCACAGCAGAGATAGTTTGTTTCGTTTATCTAACGTTAATATATAGTTAATAGCCGGTGTTTGCTCGCCACCCAGGTTGACAAGCATGGCTTGTGTTTACATTAGCCGACTAGCTAGTTAGTTACGTTAGCTGGCTAACATTAGTGTTAGAGCCGAGGTGGTATGTTAGTCGAGCAAGGCTAGAAAAAGAGACACATTTTTATTCAGTTGCATTTTAGGTCCACATATCTTTCAATCTGTTCTCATGTCTATGATTAGGTATCTTGTCCCTATTGTTGATGGCGTGGAAATGCATTTCTTTGTGTGTGTGTGTGTGTGTGTGTGTGTGTGTGTGTGTGTGTGTGTGTGTGTGTGTGTGTGTGTGTGTGTGTGTGTGTGCGTATATGAGAGGAGAAAGTGTTACTGCAGAAACAATCTACCTTCATATAGTCTGTGGCTTGTTTAAATTGGTAGCCTATTAAGTAGTAAATCCTGCTAACACTTAGATAGTGATTTACCTTTAATTTTATTATTATTTATAATTTTTCATTATTGTTTAGACAGCTCTGAGGCCTGTACCACGAAGCCAGATTAGTGGCTTAGCGAGGTAACTCTAGGTTTGCGACTCCAACATTCACTTTGGAAACAGGCGAGTTAAATTCACAGTTGAAGACTTGTACTCACTTTGCGCTGAAAACAGGAAAGAACGTGAAGTTTCTTTGTCTTAAAAAGTGTTCACAACACAGCCGACTTCTCACGCGCTGGGGAACCCCCGGCGACATTAAACAATCTAACCCAGTTCAGAGAAGCAGTGGAGCGGAGGAGGGGGAGGAGGGGGAGTGGAGGCTTTCCTGAACTGAACTGGGCGCGCTTGTTTAATGCCGCGGCGCGTCCCCTGCGCGTCACGGTAAGTGGACTTGGCCTTTTTTATTATTAAAACGGCACAATTTTAATTCGAACAGATAATTAATTACGATGATCCGATGTAGAAGGCTCAGAGGTCAATGGGGGGTCGGCCCATCACGATGGTTGATGCCATCGTCCATCGTGCCAACCCTAATCACCATAGCAACTTATGCTCTACAGCTAACCTGCTTTGTAGCAGGTGAAGTTCAGAGGATAAGATCAAAACCCATGAAAGACCCATCTTCTTACCAATCAGCTCTCTGGAAACAGCGAGTTGCCATTCATATGGTCCCCATATGAAAAATACATTGCATTCAAATTCAAAAGAAAAAAGAAAAAATTCCATATGGCTCCTGTTGAATTAATCGAGGACTGAAGTCTTGCACTTGTTGCAGGCTACATTTAAATTAAGCCCTACTTACTAGGGGTGTCAAAAATAATCGATTATAAGATGCATCGCGATGCGGACGTGCACGATTCTGCATCGATTAACAAATATCAAAAATCGATTATTAAAAAAAAAAAAAAAATATCAAATAAAATAGAATGTAAGTACATGCAGTTGTTTATTTTAATTATGGATCATAATACAATGCAATTCCAAATGCACTTTTATTTTAAAGGTAGCCACACAGTGAGAAATTAGAAAGTGAGAAAAAATAAATCATGTATTGCGGAAAAAGTGATGCATCGATTTAAGATGCATCGCGATGCATCGTGATGCATCGTTTAATCGAATCGAATCGAATCGTTGACAGATGAATCGTAATCGAATCGAATCGTGAGGCCAGTGAAGATTCACAGCCCTACTACTTACCACTTTGGAATATGTTTTTATATATTCATTTTTGTGCTCTCAAGTAGGCTAGATACGTTTGACCCCGCCGATCGATTGCAGCTGAACGGTGAGTGGAGAAATATCACTAAACCGGTGTAAAAAGGTTACATAAACATCTCCAAAGCGCACAGTGCTGTGTGCGCAATGGAGCTGAGGCTGAGGCTGGTTTGGACATGGTCATACATGCCAGAATAGCCTACTACATCTAAGCAATTTAATATGGGATCGCCTGCACACAGATGATTCATATCTAGGCTACTCCTGCATTTTGCAGCTGGCCTGTATTTTTGCATACAGGCCTTTTGGATAATGTATGTGATTGAACTTCATATTTCCAGCATAGTCCTTGTATGAAATATGGAGATATGCGACTCTGCTGCCAATAGCCTATATGTGACCACAAAATAGGCAATTTTTTATAAATGAAATCTCTGCCCGGCGCCCGCACATACCGTGTCGATTCGTTTCAGCAACCTTTTTTAACTCATTGAGTGCCAGCCACTTTTGGAGAACGGACGCTCCCAGTGCCAGAGTTTCAGAGCGTTTTCAGTGATTTCTCGAGGCCCACAGAATATTGTGTGATATTACTATGTAAACACTGAACACGCACAAAGAACGATGAGACTCTATTCTATCATCTGCAAAAAAAAGTTTATTGATCCCATTTTCCGTTCTTTAGTTATGAGCCGGAGAAGATAGCTTGATTCATCCAAATACAGCAATTTTTTTCTAGAAGCTGAGATAATTGGCCTTTTGTGAAATTAATCATTTCAAGCACATCACTGACTCTGAAGCTAATCTTTTCTAATGTAGTCACACCTCAAAAATAATTTCCTTCAATAAAACAGTTTAGGCCAGGGAATTTTGTTTGGCAGAATAATATTTTTAGCTACAACCAGCAGCGCTGGCCCCTGCGTGCGCTGCTGGTTGCAGCTTCTTGCTGGTTTTGATTTGCTGCTGGTGGGTATCGGATATTCTGGCTTGCGTTTGTCAATCCTGTCCTGCTGCCTGGGTCTGTCTGGGTGTTGCGTGCTGCTCTGCGTGCCCCCCCCCCCCCCCCCCCGCGCCCCGCCCCGCCTCGCCTCAACTGCACACTCCTCCTCCTGTCTGTGGTGGCTCTCTGCTGAGTTTGCTGTGCGCACAGTGAAGGGTGCGGAACAGCCAGGCTTTTTTACAGCGTTCCGCGTGTGTTTGTCACCGGCAACGATGCTTCCAGTTGAGAATAATAACAACTCCACGGTGTGGATGTGCAGATGTGCTGTCGCAACCGACACGGAGCGGCTCAATTGTGGGAGCAGATTGGCTGCTGCAGGCACAGCTGCAGTAACGTGCTTCAGCATATCGATGCATACGGATGCGATGCGATTTCCGTTTCCATAACGACTTCTTCTTTGTTTTTTCCTTGCCTTTCTGTTATGTGGAGAGCACTGTCGCCACCTAAGGGTTCTGTAAAATAGGTTATAGACCTCCAATAGCTACAATAGTTGTACCAGAGATGTATCAGGGATTGATCCACGTCCCACCGTCAAAAAACGCAATTGACGACAACCGTCGTCATTGGCACTCTACGTCAGTATTTGAATTGACGACAGCTGTCGTCATTGGCATTCAATGAGTTAATGGTATTATAATTTTTTTTTTTTTTTGATAGCCTATTAGCTTAATAGGCTATCAATAAAAAAATTATAATATTAGCCTATAGGAATTATTCCATCAGTGCGACCAAACACATCATGAGATCATTATTATTCATTGAGCCTAAATCACACATGGGCAATACGGCCCGCGGGCGCCCCCTGGGTGGCCCGCGATGGAATTGCAAAAAAAAAAAAATTACAGTGCACCTGAACGCAACATGCAAGATACCCGCTGAATAAGTGTCCAAATGTTCATGTCATTCTGGCCAATACTCTTCTGTTATAGCATTTCAGTCTGGAATATGGAATATCTTTCAATAATATTTATGACTAAAAGGCTAAAAGTAATCTCATGTGTAAGAAATGACTGTTCTACATTGACGTAGAAATTTAAATAATTAACTTGTTGGTTTTGGATTTATTTAGCTTCAAGAGTGCATTTTTGTTCTTGTGTGACCCTCAACACAGGCTTTGAGAATCCCGGGCCACTTACTGATACTTATGCTTAAATTAACCCACTCATATTCTGGTTTATTTCAAGAAAAACATTTCGGCTAGTGGAAATTCTAATTGGCTGGTAACTTTAAAATCTAGCAGCCATATTGGCAGGTGGTGAAAAAAGTTAATTTCAAGCCCTGCAGGGAGAGCAGGTGGTCACATAGGAGTGAGTGAGAAAAGGATCAAATATTGAATAATGACATCACAACTGTTAATTTAAAATGAGTTATTCCTCTAAACCTGGCTTAAAATGCCCCAAATCTTTCGCGCTGGCGCCGTTCAGCCCTCAGCAAAATCTGGTAGCGAGGACAATTTTTTGTGGCCCTCTCTATCATCAAAGTTGCCAATCCATGGGTTACGGCATGACAATATTTGTTCGGCCCCGGCAACAATCTGGCTTTCTCATGTGTCCCCCCATGAAAAATAGTTGCCCACCCCGCCCTAAATGGACTTAGACTGAGATAGATTACACATTACTTCCACTCGCAAAAAAGACATGCAGGTTTTATTGAGTTTATTGAGAGGGTGAATTGAGCTGCTGTAGGATACGTGGAGGCAGAAACCGCTCTTCAAAGAAATGACTGATGTGAATAAAAGCGGTAACTTTAGACAGTCATTCGGGAACAGACTAATAATATCCAACGCGGATTTTGATTCTGACTAGTAAAGCTTCACGATTTGCGCTTTGAATGAATGAGGAAATAAATGAGCTGTAAAACCTAGAGCAGTCCATATTGCATTGTGATTGGCTAGCTGTTAAAACCACACCTCTTTTGCAGGCACGAGCTCCTGTGCACGCTCTCAACTTGATTAGAAAAACCTGGATCCACTTAACGAGTTGAGAACTACATTCGTGGTATGAGTTAACTAGAATCCAGATAGATGGCAATTATCTGGTTAAGCCAAACCAGATCAAGGGACAGATCTTATCCAACATTCGTGGTGTAGCCCACTGGTCCAGTCAAGCAGCACCTTTGTGGACTAATATTGTCAATTGTCAAATTTTGTTTTTGAATAAAATTGTTGAAATAAAATCCATGCATTTGTTTTCATCCAATTAATCGATTAATCAAAGAAATAATCGACAGATTAATCGATTATCAAAATAATTGTTAGTTGCAGCCCTAGTCCCGAGAGACAAAAACTCATAAAAAACGGGTCCGTGGCCCTAATGTGGACTAAACTAGGGGTCCTTGATATGAAAAGGTTTGAAAATCACTGCCCTAACCCATGAAAACGGTCGAGTTCAGGTATAAGCTCTCGCAGCACCCTCGGGTGATCGTGATCCCAGCCCCTCTGAATCACAAAAAAAGACTCAAAAGTGACTCATGGTCCTGTGAGTTGCGTGGTCTTTGGCGAACCCTCCACCCACTCCCCATGAAACTCAGTTCATTAACCCTCCACCCACTCCCCATGAAACCCAGTTCATTAATATGCGTCTCTTCTTAGAGATGTTGTCAGGGCTGCTTCTCCGTTCTGACAGCTTTACAGACTCAAGGTCACTGAGGATCACCGGATAACGAGCACCACCCCATCAAAACAACACTGAGCACATGCACAGCCACTTTTTGTCTGGGGAGGAAAGCAAGAAAACAAGGATCTTCTACCGCTGTCTCGCGCCCAGTAATTTTCCTTCAGGGCACCCGTGGGAGCCATACATTTTGGCATATGGCAAGCTGAGTCTGACTTTTATGAGGTGAATTGTTTTGGGATTCTGTGAGAAGAGAATGAGTGAAATTTTTAAATGTCTGTGGCCAGAGAGAGAGAGTAGAAGAAAGAGAGGGAGAGAGAGAAAGAGATGTTTTGATCCTACAGCTTTGCTGTTGTGACATGAAAAATGGTTCAAAGATATTGTGAGAGTGGGGACTGAAGACTTTGCTGTTGGTGTGAGTTTCTTGGACATTCTCAGAGTGATCCTGCCTCTTGCATGCACGCGCACGTGCACACACACGCGCGCACGCACACACACACACACACACACACACACACACACACACACGGTTAAGCTCAGGTCAGGGCTGCTGCAATGACACAAATGTCTCTTCATTACTGAGACTGCAGCTGAAGAATTTAATTCCAAGATTATACCATTAAATTGTATCAATAGTTCAAGTCTCTATAGTACATGAGTCCAATCTTAACATTTTTTATATATTGGACAAGCAAAAGTCCTAACTTGAGAGATACGAATTTTCCCAAATTATTTTCTTTTCTTGGAGATAGTAATTTTCTGAGAGTAGGTGTCACTTCATTTCTCCTCAACTACGTATTATTTCAAGGCTTTAGACTTTGGCTTTAGCAATTTATAGCAGTGTGAAAAGCAGACAGGCTTGAATGCACTGCCCCCTGCTGGACCTTCAAACAGAGGCCAAACCATTTGTCTGAGATGAACTGGTTGAAAGGACCTCATCAACTTAGAAATATCTTAATTACTCACACTTTCTCTTATTAGCTCATTCTCAATGTACCTTTAAAGAAAAATAAGTACCTTTTAGTACTTTTAGTACGTTTTATTTATTTATTTCCTTTGCATGTTGAGACATCTACAACATATGGTGGAGAGAGAGAGAGAGAGAGAGAGAGAGAGAGAGAGAGAGAGAGAGAGAGAGAGAGAGAGAGAGAGAGAGAGAGAGAGAGAGACAGAGAGAGAGAGAGAGAGAGAGAGAGAGAGGTGCAGGCCTTTCTCATGGCAGTGAGTCATTTTGAGCTTATGTTGCACTTGGGGTGGGAAACTCTACTGGGAAAAGCAAGTACACCCCAGTTGGTATTATGTCACAGATCTCCACGGAAAAACATACATGTATTAGGAAGGAATTGATCCAAGGGATATATTTAGTTTAGTTTAGTTTATGAGTTTATTTGACAGGGAGCATACAATAGACATTAATCCTCACTCATAGGGGAAGAGATGTATTGTAACAGATTTAGCCATAGGCTAATTTCTATCTGGAGTCCCTGGGCAGGTGGATTCAGAAGCCATTCAGAGTTAAGAAAACACAATAAAATACATAAAGTGAAAACATGCAATATCTATATCATAGGTTAGTACAAGAGATCACAAGATAAAATAATATGGACAATAAAGTAAAAGAAATGTAAAAAAAAAAAAAAAAACACATCCAGAACCAGACAGCAGCAGGCAACAGACATCCGAGTATAGAATACATACATGCATACATCTATACAGATGCCAAAAATAAAACACCACACACACACACACACACACACACACACACACACACACACACACACACACACACACACACGCACACACACAGTACCACCATGTGGTTACGATTTCGATTCCAGACGGACAAGCCCGTCTTTTATTGTCACACGAACACTTCAACACATGCATGCGGCCACAACACACACTCGTGCTGACGGTGGCCGGTGAAATTTGTCCTCTGCATTTGACCCATCCAGGCTTCCAATGAACTCTGACCAACTCTGACTGTCTCACACTCATTGCTCACGAACTCTGTACAACATTCTGGACTCACTGTTTACATGCACTACTGAACAGTCACTAACTCTGATGCCTTTATAGAATAATGTATTTATTTATTGTATGTATTTATTATTTGGGCCGATGCACTTTACCTTGGTGTTTCACTGTACGTCTCAGGGAGATGCTTGTCTATATCTCGTTGTTGGAGCAATTTAACAATGACAATAAATATACTTGAACTTGAACTTGTCCTTTCATCCAGGGGGCAGGCCAGGAGCAGTGGTCGCTTTTTCTTTCCAGCGCCCGGGGACCAACTTTGGATGTTGTCGTCACTGGTCGGATGACGATCTTCTGCATGTTTTTAGTGGGGGGTTATGTATGGAGGAACCCCCTGGGGAGCACGGGGAGAACATGCAAACTCCACACAGAAAGGCCCTTTCGACGAGATAGCCCACCTGGGCAGTAGGCACTGAAGATATGGGGGGTCACAACTCCAGCGCCCACAGCGTCCCAGGCGAGAATCGAACTCAGGACCTTCTAGCTGTGAGGCGACAGCGCTACCGACTGCGCCACCGTACCCCCTAACCGTGGGTTAGTGCTGGCAACACTGGTTGCTCAGGAACCACTTCTTCGCTTCATGGGAGAAACTATTGTAGGTTGTAACGTTTTTTATATTACTGGGTAACTTATTCCACTCCTTTATTGCTTTAAAGGAGAAAGCAGTCTGGGCGAATACAGACTTTCTCAGAGGAACGTTACAGTCCCCTCTCGATGCAGACCTTAGTGCTCTAGTTCTTATCTCAGAGCAGTGAATGTCATATATTTGGTTCACCTGTAATACCCAGGCCTCTGTCTCGAAATGCCCTGATTAACTTCACCTGTGAGACTCTCCCTCTCCTGGTAATCAGCAGTGATCATGGGCACCTGGTTAGAGACTATATAAATGTGTGTGAGTCTCAAGGCCCACACGCACAGGGAGCGTCAGATCTCAGCGTTTGGAAGCCCACCCATTGTTTTAAATGGCCGAACACGCACCAAGAGCGTTTTGACGCGCGTCAAACTGCCTTGACGCCCGTACACCGAAGCCGTTTTGATTTTCGAGCGTCAAATGAGGTTCCAGCAGCGACCAAAGCCTCTGAGCTCCCCCCTCCCTCTCTGCCCACTTCCATCCCCGTCTCTGTCTCGATAAGTAGTGCTCCTCAAACTCTCACGGCAGTTTAGCAGGCATTAATACGCTACACTAGCAAGACTACAACGTGAGAATAAGGTTCTAAACACATCGGCTAGCAAAACATAGCCTATCCCTGGATGTCATGATGAGATTTTGAGTTTGAGAAGTTTGGACAGAATTGCATAATTTCCCCCCGCAGCGCTGCCTTTTTTCTCTCCCCCTCTGCACGGCAGACCGACAGACAGGTAGGATGATTCAACAGCCTCTATCTCAAGCTTGCCCAGAATGACGTGCCGAACAAAAGGCTATATTTCCTGCTGCAAAGTCGATCTCTGAGAAGAATACTAGAGGAATAAATGCATTCGAAACATTGATACAGAGGAGAGAATTGTAGCCTATTTTGTACCCTACCTTTCCTCTGCAGTAGGCAGCAGCACTGTGCTCCAAACCGCGCGGGAGCTTCTCCCCATGTTTAGAAAGTGATTAAGTGGTTTATTGAGTCATGTCTAGCAGGGTAACTGCGGCGGATAGTCGGAGACCTGATTCTACGGTTATAATCCGCAGTTCATGTTTAGAAGAGGTTTATGACAGGGGCTCAAAATTACGGTATAACAACTTTTTTTTAATCGGTCAATTGTGCCTGATTACATATAAATGAGTGGCCTTTTCCCCCAAATAGTGATGGTTCTGTCATTCTGTGGTGTATACATAGGGGCGCTATAGGGGCAGAAATTGACGAGCATCAAGATTCGCTCCCTGTGCGTGTGGGCCTTCAGGCTCACTGCTGATCATAACATTCTGTGCTGCTGTGTTCCTGCTCAAGACTCTGGTGTTCAAGACTCTGGTATTGTACAAGTTTCTTACAGACTATTCCTGGTTTTAAGAAACTTGTTAGTTTAGTTTGTTGGCCGTCCAAAACCGTTTAGGCCAGGCTCTGTTCTTTTTGTTGTTTGGTTTTTTGTTAACCCTTCAGTATCATTAAAGACTTAAAAACTGCTTCTACCTCTGTCATCTCTGCTTTTGGGTCCACACTCACACTCACAGCATTACAGTATGATCAGCCAAAATATGGACCCAGCAGAACTTGACAGAGTGCACTCCGCCATTCAACACCAGGGCGGGACCATGTCTGGTGGGTTGGAAATAATGTTGAAGTTTGCCCACTTTGCCCGGCAAGCAGCATTTTCAGCTGGTAAACAACCTCCTTCTCTCCAGTCTGACATTACCCGCCTCACCGTCGCCTACCAGCAGCTGCAACCTGCACCGATGTTGCCCGTGGTGAAGCCGGCTTTGGCCCCCTGCCTGACTTCCCCGAGGTCCAAATCCAAGCCCCAGCGTCAGCGGCGCCACAAGGGTAAGCCCTCACTGCCCAGTGCCATAGAGCCCTCACTGCCCAGTGCTACAGAGCCCTCACTGCCCAGTGCTACAGAGCCCTCACTGCACAGTGCCACAGAGCCCTCACTGCCCAGTGCCATAGAGCCCTCACTGCCCAGTGCTACAGAGCCCTCACTGCCCAGTGCTACAGAGCCCTCACTGCACAGTGCCACAGAGCCCTCACTGCCCAGTGCTACAGAGCCCTCACTGCCCAGTGCTACAGAGCCCTCACTGCCCAGTGCCACAGACCCCTCACTGCCCAGTGCCACAGACCCCTCACTGCCCAGTGCTACAGAGCCCTCACTGCCCAGTGCCACAGACCCCTCACTGCCCAGTGCCACAGACCCCTCACTGCCCAGTGCTACAGAGCCCTCACTGCACAGTACCACAGAGCCCTCACTGCCCAGTGCCACAGAGCCCTCACTGCCCAGTGCCACAGACCCCTCACTGCCCAGTGCTACAGAGCCCTCACTGCACAGTACCACAGAGCCCTCACTGCCCAGTGCCACAGAGCCCTCACTGCCCAGTGCTACAGAGCCCTCACTGCACAGTGCTACAGAGCCCTCACTGCACAGTGCTACAGAGCCCTCACTGCACAGTACCACAGAGCCCTCACTGCCCCGTACTACGGAGCCTCCAGTCTCTGTTCCCTGTGGTCTCCTGGTCCTGGTGCGGCCTGTTCCTGGGCTGCGGGAGCCACCGGTTCCGGCGCCCCGCAAGCTTAATGTTCCTGTGGTGCAGGGGCCACCGGTTCAGACACCCCGCAAACTTCCTGTTCCTGTGTTGCGGGAGCCACCGGTTCCGGCCCCCGCAGACTTCCTGTTCCCGTGCTGCAGGGACCACCGGTTCCGGCGCCCCACAAGCTTCCTCTGTTGTGGGAGCCACCGGTTCCTTCACCCCGCAAGCTTCCTGTTCCTGTGCTACGGGAGCCACCAGTTCCTGCGCCCCGCAAGCTTCCTGTTCCTGTGCTGCGGGAGCCACCGGTTCCTGCGCCCCGCAGACTTCCTGTTCCTGTGCTGCGGGAGCCACTGGTTCCCACATCCCGTAGACTTCCTGTTCCTGTGCTGCAGGGGCCACCGGTTCTGGCACCCTGCAAGCTTCCTGTTCCTGTGGTGCGGGAACTTCCGGTTCCTGTGCTGTGGGTGCCACTGGTCCCGGCGTCTTGCAGGTACTCTGGTCTTTTGTCTCCCAACTCCAGTCCTGGCCTTCCACCTCCTGGCTCCGGTCCTGGCGTTCCGCCTCCTGGCTCCGGTCCTGGCGTTCCGCCTCCTGGATCCGGTCCTGGCGTTCCGCCTCCTGGCTCCGGTCCAGGCCTTCCGCCTCCTGGCTCCGGTCCAGGCCTTCCGCCTCCTGGCTCCGGTCCAGGCCTTCCGCCTCCTGGCTCCGGTCCAGGCCTTCCGCCTCCTGATTCCGGTCCTGGCGTTCCGCCTCCTGGCTCCGATCCAGGCCTTCCACCTCCTGGCTCTGGTCCTGGCCTTCCGCCTCCTGGCTCCGGTCCAGGCGTTCCGCCTCCTGGCTCCAGTCCTGGCGTTCCGTCTCCTGGCTCCGGTCCTGGTCTTCCTCCAGGGTCTGGTGGTTTTCCTGGCCGTCCCCCTGACCTTCTCTGTCTGCCTTGCAGTCCGCCTGGCCGTCCGCCAGACCAGCTCCGCCAGTTTGGCCAGCCCCCAGGTCGCCCACCTGAGGTAGCCGGCGCCGCCCATTCCTCTTTCTGGTTCCTGTGTCCCGCCTCCGGGTCCCCTTCTGCCCACCCTGCTCAGTGTTTCAGGGAACGTCTGGAAGCCGTTCCTAAGGAGGGGGCAGTGTAACACCCAGGCCACGGTGTGGCCTCTGTCTCAAAATGCCCTGATTAACTTCACCTGTGAGACTCTCCCTCTCCTGGTAATCAGCAGTGATCATGGGCACCTGGTTAGAGACTATATAAATGTGTGTGAGTCTCAGGCTCACCGCTGATCATAACATTCTGTGCTGCTGTGTTCCTGCTCAAGACTCTGGTGCTCAAGACTGGTATTGTACAAGTTTCGTACAGACTATTCCTGTGTTTTAAGAAACTTGTTAGTTTAGTTTGTTGGCCGTCCAACACCGTTTAGGCCAGGCTCTGTCTCTGTCATCTCTGCATTTGGGTCCACACTCACACTCACAGCGTTACATCACTATAGCTGTTTACTTCAAAATGTCCACTGTGGAAATCATGGAACTAATGGCAATGCTCCATATTACGTAATGTACTGTATGACCTTGTTCGACCTCACTGGTGAAGAGTACGAATTTCAACATCATTTTGTCATTTGTCTTTTTTTATACTTGAGAATGAGGGTTTTTGGAGCTTGCAGGTAGGTAGGTAGGTAGGTAGTTTTTATTTCTGTGTCATGCCATTTCTGGCCCATCCCACATGGGATTACAAGACACCAAATTATATATAAACATAATCATAACATAACATCCGGTTGTACAAACAAAATAAACAAATTATATAATATATACACATATGCATGAAATATACATACACATATACACACTTACTGTACATACATACACTTTTTTTTTCTTCTTTTTCTTTTTCTTTTTTCTTTTTTTTTTTTTTTCCTTGTCTTACATTGCCTTTTCCTGATAAAGAGCTTTTTTTCTCATGTCCCAAGCTTTTTCCAAATAACTATGTCTTGCAAGCAATCTCCAATAACAACCCCCCCATTCCCCCAGACACAAGCACACTGTACACACACTGTTTCTTCAATGTCACAATCAACAGCAGTGTTGGGCAAGTTACTTTCAAAATGTAATATACAGTACTCCATATTATTATTATAGTTACAAAATTACTGTTTGTAGAGTAACTCATTACTTAATTATAACACTACTTTTGCATTACTTTCACCAAAATAACTGCAGTAGCAGAATGACATCACCACCCCGGAACCATCCCGAAAAATAATTTATACCATCTTCAAATCAGTGTAAACTGTCCAAAATTCTAAAATGTTATCGTTTTCCTTTGCTATTGTCATCTATAGTGGTTATTTGCATAAAAACACAATTTGATTAGGAAATGATTGTATCTTTATTTAAATATGTGCTTTGATTTTTTTTTTAAGTAACTCAATTTGTAACTTGTGTTACTTGACAGAGTAACTGGTATAATATTACTGAGATCATATTGAGAGTTATATTACTGCTAAAAGTAATATATTACATGTTACTTTTGTAATGAGTTACCCCCAACACTGATCACCAGTGGTATTTCTGCTTAGGGACATGGTTATAGGCTGGTTGTCTGTTGTCTTTAACCGCCCTCTTGTCTCATGTGCATTGTTGTGTGCTGTTTGTCTCCAACTGTGGCGTTTGTTTTTAGGCTGTTTTCTTAGCCAGGTCTCTCGAAAAGGACACTCCTAATCTCAATGGCAATGAAGGTTAAATAAAATTCCCCTCCCTCCCTCCCTCCTTCCATCCCTGACTCCTTCCCCTCCGCACTAAAACAACCTGTAAACGTCTGATTTATTGTTATTGCAGCTGTTTTGAATCACAAAGTGGCAGGGGCAGAGGGAAGGCTGTGAGGAGGGAGGGACGCGGCCCGGGGCAAAGTGCTTTTTAACGGGAATGTTTGGTGCGTCGCTCTAACGCGTCTGTCGCACTGACCCCCGCTTCCTGTTGTCGTCTGGTAGGAAATCAAACTCCTGTCAAAGGTTCAAGATTGGTGTGAGCTTTGATAGGGATCACTTTAGTGGTTTGATGAAGAAACACATTGTTAAAAAGATAATTCCTATCCCCCCTGCTGCAAAAAATAAGCTCCCCTCATATTTTCAATTTCAGTCCACCTGTCTCCAACCTTCTCCCTCGTTCCTGCCTTGCTCTGCTTCTGTTGTCTGCCTCAGTCAAAAAATACCAGAAAGCTGAAACATTTTGGACAATTTATGATTGGTTTTGTCAGAAAATCAAGAGTATACTGAAGGCAAGACAAAAGCACATTGAAATTATTACGTATTCATGAGCGTTATGTGCATATAATCATGCATTTTTGTCAATGCCATCTTGCTGGAACCTTGGAATAAGACAAGTCAGATGGCACAGTGGTGTAGTTCAAAAGTCTACAGTGATAATTGTCCAGATGTTTCATAGTTTCCCCCTCCTTTCAACATGATACAGCCATACACAGCCTGCTGATTGACTGACTAATTCACTTAACAAAAACCTGCTGACAATATGTTTGCAATCAAAATGCAAAATCTCTTCAATATGCTTAATAACACTTCTCGGTTCACTGATGTTTCGGCTATCCGGGGAATTTGTATTTTGTTCGCTGATGTGAAAGTCCATCAGCCAAAAGCCATTAGTGTGTGTGTGTGCGTGTGTGTGTGGGTGTGAGTGAGAGTGTGTGAGAGAGACATACAATGCTTTTTTTCATGATGCCAAGCTAAAGCCATACTGAAGGAACTTAAGTGAAATTATGAGAACCACCAAAATGTGAGATACTGTATAAGCTTTCCATGACAACGGCAACATGAAAGCATCTATGACAAATATAACAATGCCACTCTGTAGTGAAAGATCTTCATTGGATTTCCGTAAGAATGGCATTTGCCCCAGCATCCACCTCCTTGCCCCAGCAGTGCCACTCACAGGAGGGCAGGAAGGAGGCGCTTCTTTCAGGCCAGATTTCAACAGTGGTAAAAGCACAAATTAATGAATCACCTCCGTTTATTTTTAAAATTCAGTGATCACATGACTTCGGCTTCCCGTTTCCATGTCATTGTTTCAGAGAAATAATATATTTCTTAAACGTTGTGCAGATTCATGGCTGTTCCACCATCTTGGACTGAGCCAGCTGAGCCATGTTGACTCTGTTGTTAATATAATACTTCTGGAGCTGACTAAGAAAACAATCTATTTCAGATGTGGAACAGGGCCTGGTTGGGATGTGAATGGGGAGGTTGATTAATTGTCTGATGAAAACACTGAAGAAAGTTATGTTGTTTTTGACATCTGCATTTTGGACATTACAGCCTTTAAATTGATTTCAACAGTCCAAGAGTTAAAAACATTTACTCCGCATTTATAGGATCGTGTAACCTTTCAATTCAAATGAGAGATGAAAATGAGAGCAGAGTGGTGAGGTTTTCTATAAGCAGAACACATGGTTAGTGAGCGTAACACTGTTGCACTGTGTCCCCTCGACCTGCTGTTTCCTGCTCTCCTCGCGCCCGGAGTTTCACACGCTAGATTCCCACCATCTCCTTTACTGGTTTCCCTCTCCTCCATGCTACGTTCCCACCATCTCCTTTACTGGTTTCTCTCTCCTCCATGCAACTGGCTCCTCTTGCCCGATCTACATACTGCCTCCTTATGCACCTAAATCCCTCTCACTTCCTCAGCTCTCTCCTCCGTCCATCACTCCTACCTTTACTATAGTGTATGTCTCCTTCCCTCCTCTCCTCTTCCTCCCGCCTTCCTTCCTTCCTTCCTCTTGCCTCCCTTCCTCAGGCGTTTCCCACCATGCATACTGCACACCTTCCACCCTCCATGACTTCACCCATCTCTCTCCCACTATATGTACCTTCCACTCTCCTCCTCACCCGTGAAATCCAAGTCCAGCCAGAGCAACCAGATGGCACCAGGCGGGACCCAAACATCTGCGGCGACACGCTCGACTCAAGACCAGCTCGGAAGGATATGCAGCTGTACAAACATGCTTGTGTGTAAAAATGTGAGCTATGCAGCCCAGCACAAGGGTCCTCGCTGGTCGCTATGAAAAATATATATATTATTAATAATCATAATAATAACAGAGTGAATACCTTAGCTGGGATACGTGACTGTGTGGCTGTGTTTGTGTGGCTGTGTGACAGTATGGCCTGGGAAAGGATGACAGTGCCCTTGGGATGAGATTATAGAGTTATACTGCATCGGAAAGATGCACGTCGTTCATACATACACACACACACACACACGCACACACACACGCACGCACACACACATTAGTGGCAGGGTTGGGTAGGTTACATTAAAAATGCATTCCATTACAGTTACTTTCTAACATAATCCCAACTCGGTGATATAGAAATTACTTTCAGACTACTTAGGCACATTTCAGGTATAAAGGTTATATTTCAGGTATAAAGGTCGAGCTAAATGACAAAGTTGAGGAAATGTAATTCAGGGGTGCTGCATACACACATTTTCATAGGTGCCACATTTGATAAAGGCTAGAATATTGCATGCTACACGTGCTCATTTCTAGCTTCTCGCAGTTGAGCATTCTGAGCAGCCTTGCGGCGCTCCGCGGCACACTGCGTGGAAACCCCTCCACCTTATAGTAGTGAGATGTAGAACATCATGCCACTATTTAAATAGCATTCTGAGTCTCTTGCTTTCTATTCACACTTGGTCCGTTTCACCCTCTCAATTGGATTCAGTCCAATGACTCAGCAATTTGTTTGTGCATAATGTGAACAGGCCAAGTGAACTCAGACCCATCTAAAGCAAATCAAACTCAGACCACCCTGGGAGGTGGTCTGAGTTGTGGGCCGTTTTGTGGTCTGCTTGATTGGTGCAATGTGAAAGCAAAGCGGCCCTCGGTCCGTTTGAGGAAGAAACCCACCCATTCATAGTTCTATCAAAGTTCTAACGGGGTTGTGGTGTGAAGAACAAGTGGTCTGAGATCTCATCAGTGCTTGACTGCATGTGGAGTCGACCAGAAAACAGAGCTGAAAAAGGACTCCGTTCAAATGCAGCTGGTTCACCTTTTGGTTGTTTTAAAAGGGTAAATGTGACTTCCCACAAGTAATCCTGTAATAAGATAAGCTAAGCTAACATACAGACAGTTGTATTTTAGAATACATAACTCTGTTGCAAG
Source organism: Poromitra crassiceps (assembly GCF_964638095.1). Classification (NCBI taxonomy): domain Eukaryota; kingdom Metazoa; phylum Chordata; class Actinopteri; order Beryciformes; family Melamphaidae; genus Poromitra; species Poromitra crassiceps. The sequence goes on from NC_139624.1 coordinate 32,127,576, forward strand.
GATCTTTACTATTACTACTCAACGCATCTTGTATAATACTGTAGCTATGAGCTGACCCACACAGGTAAGAATCCAGTCAACACCAACACAAACATTCACACAGACGCAAACAATGACACAAACGCGTCGAGCCCAAAAACTCCCATCGGGTCAAACTCATAGTGCACACAAATTCCAGGATATAGCGCAACAAGGGACGGCATGTACAACAATGATTAAACTGAGGCTGAGCTTGGCTAAGCTCAGGCTAAACATAGGCTTAGTTACATGTAGACCGTAACATAGAAAACTATTGACATACGCCCTATCAAAATTCAATAAACGCCCCATCCGTCTTGTGAGCGTCCAGTCTTGAGTTTTAACTTTTGAGGACAAGTAGCTTCAGTGTTTGTGTGTGTTGAGTGGATTATAATAGCTTATCTCACAGGGAGCCATTGGCCTATTCTCTCTGGCTTCAGACTCCAAAACAACACTCAGGCCCACTTGAGAGTACTCCGGACTCTTGGATGAGCACTGCCTTTGGCACAAGAACCTGGCCGCCGTCCAAACACAATATTTGTCAGCCTTGTTTCAAACTTTTACTGTTTATTAGATTGTGCAGCCCGCGTCTTTCTCTCTCTCTCTCTCTTTTTAAATCGGCGATGGGGTTTCAGATTCAAACTCGAGATTCCAGCGCAAAGCCCTTTCATGTTTGTAATCACTCTACAATGTTCAAAGGGTAAGTGTTTTTAATCAGTCTGCGCAGCTGTAGAGACTGAAAAAAATCTATTAATTTTTCATTTGCGTCATATGGTTCAAATCATTTTGATTCAGTGCTGCTCATAGCTGGACTTGAAGACTTACGCCTTCGCATGACAGCCCAGCGAAGAGTAAAGATGTAAGTAATCTGGACTTCAGTGCAATTATAGACCACGCTGCAAAACAAGAGATAACATCTCAGCCAGTCAGTACATGTCGTTTTGAGTCTTACATTTAAATTTTTCTACCAAATCTGCCAGCTGGATGGGAGAATTTCAATCAATTCCACTGCAACTCAATTGATCTCAATCAGTTTCTAAAGTGATATTATCTTTAAAAATTTGGAGCAATCTAGCTTATTTTATGTTATTGCCACTTGCTTTTATCAAGAAAACTCTTGGGGCAAGTGAAACTGCATTGGCATGCGGAATTAGACTAGAGTATTAGCCTATTTCACATCCCACCCAATTCACCCATTGTGTGTCTAAAAGGCAGGAAGTAAAACAGATGCAACCAAGACATTAATTAAGGTTTCCAACTTCCAATCCATTTAGGTGTTCCAGTGCCAGGGCTCTAATTAGTATCTTGCACCTGTTTTACTTCCTGCCTTTTAGACTCAAGATGGGTGATTTGGTTGGGATGTGAAATAGGCGAATAAGTTAGACGACGAGGGGTTTTCAAAGTCTGAGACTATGGGCCTCTCCTCAGACAAGGCTTGGAAAAATGCCCCCCCCCCCATCCTATAGACCAAATCAGCGGGATGTTTACATTTACTTCCGGGTACCCCTGAGGTCCACACATTATAATGGCGGTGGACGGCACAAACTGACGTGTTGAAGACAAAAACAGACAAAGAAGACAAAAATGGTTCGTCCGTGTTGTGTTGTTGTTTAATATCATTCATAACAACACTTTCACTAACGACCAGACTAGCTAATTTACCTGTTGGACCAGACCAGAGTAGACTTGACGCTAAATTAAATTAACGTGGCGTCAGTAGCTCTGTTTGTAACGTTAACGTAACCTCGCGTCACCAGGCTCTTCTACGTTAATGAGTCTGCAAAACAGCGAGTTTGACAGACAAACAAACGTTATTAGCTAGCTAACACTACATAAAACAAACACAGAAGAAAGGCTAGATACGTTGGACAAGCATGTTTACCAACCGTTTAACCAATTAAATTGAAAGTAGTCGGCCGAAAACAACCAGAGGGTTTGACAGCATTTATTTGACAACACGCACATTTAAACCTGCCGCCTTCCCCAAGTGGTACCCGGAAGTAAATTTGTTTACATGGTGACGTCACGGTGATTTGGTCTATATAGACACTCTCACGTCAACAATTGAGCCAAGATAATCTGATGCTGTTTGACATACTTCAGAGTTCAGACTATAAGGACTATTATTAGGTTCTGACTCTTAGAAAGTGGGGAAACTGTCAAATTCCACAAAAGTACTGTATCTCTGAATTATCTCTTTAACCAAATCACACACATTTAGGCGACTCTATGTGATCTCCTCATCCTAACTAAATGGAATAACTAATGTCACATTGTTCACTTCCATTCACTGAGCCTCCCCTGAAACTGTTTGGAGCCCCACTGAGGAGGCCCTCCTCCCACTTTGAAAACCTCTGAGTTAGACTATATTAAAGCAGGCGAAGATCTGTTGAGAAGAAGTTAGGCATTTTTTGCTGTGCAACCTTGGTCATTTTTGCCTGAATCAAAAGTAAACTGTGCAAATGCTCTGAGCCTTTCCTCTGTAGAGAGAGCAGGCTTTCAAGTGGAAACCCCAGAGACATTTGGCTGGCGGAAGTAGTTGGCTCCTGTTCAATAGAATGCGCTCAAAAACATCACAGACAATGCAACGGCCCTTTAAAGTCAACACATTGGGTTGAGTATCGAAAAGCAGCATGCGAGTAGCGTTTAGCGCTGTCAGTTTCCTGCACCTGCAAGCTCAGCTGCATGGCAGAAGTCTGGACCTCCCATGATATCTAGGTCACAACACTGCACCAACCAAGTTCACCCCCCCCCCCCCAAATCTTTGTGTGTGTGTGTGTGTGTGTGTGTGTGTGTGTGTGTGTGTGTGTGTGTGCGCGCGCGTGTGCGTGTGTGTGTGTGCGCGTGCGCGCGTGTGTGAGCGTGCGTGCTCCTCGGAAGTCATGTTCTCTGTTTAAATAGACTTATTCATTTGACTGCTCTTTGAGCTGCATGAAACCACTTTCAACACGTCATCTCAAGAATCTCACGCAAATAATTTCAAGAGAAATTTCAGCAAAATGATTCACCTACTGTAGCCTATATATAGTATCTAGTCAGATGGCAAATTTTCTCTTGAAACGAAACCTTAGTGAACACTATTTTTCTCCCCCATGTTTTTTTTTAAAGCCTTCTTCGCTATATGTTAGTGGTCTCACTGGCATTGTCCCTAATGGATAAAACACTCCACAGGACCAGATTATTGTGTCTTTTCAGCAAAAAACATCAAACTGCTTTTGAAGATCAAAGCGGTGTGCGTGCCTTGGCTTCTGACTGTGCGCCCCGCACGTCTCATGCGTTTCGTGTTGTTCCAGGTCCTTCCTCTTCACTTTGTGCCTACACACTGTGGATGGCAGGCGGCCACGGCTCAGGTGCTCCATCATAAAGCAGCGGAAAGCCCTCTGTCCATTGTTTGAAAGCATTCCCGATGGCACACGGACCGCAGGCCTCGCAAATGTTCTGTGTAACGTTAATAGAAAACGAGTGGCGAGTTCTCCCTTGAATGACTTTCCAGCACATTAGCACCAGGAAGCCGTTCATTTGAATGTCAGCGGTGTATTAGCGCTGCTATATAGTGTTTTGACTGTAACTATCCCAGCATTTACTCTAAATATACACACGGCATTCTTCTTCTGCCGAGCGTATCTTTAAGGCATAGTTAAGTAATTACTGCGGATCTTAAAATAAACACATCCGGTGCACAGACCCGGTTCTGTTAACAGGACGACGGTTACTATGCCTTTCATGGTGCCGATCCAGCACTGTATAACACTTGAGTCCGTGCCCAGAGATGGTGCAGCGGTCGGGACCCCTGAGGTGCGTGAGCGCGCGCCAGTTTTCAGGTGGTTTCTTTCCTGCATCTCAGCTAGAACATACAGTACTCTTCATCATTCAAACTGTCTCAGTCAAAGAACTTTTCATTTCGTATTGTCCTGGTGGTGACTCTGGCATGCCTGCTATGTGCTCGCAATGGCTGGTTCAAATGCGGCTCATGTCACCCTCCTTGCACTTTAAGATGTCTTAAAAAAACATCTTAAAATAATCTTTGAATAAGATGAGCACAGATGACTACCCGATTATAATGAAAAACAGGACATATAGTCAGAAAAGGCCAATGGATGGGTAAAAACCAGTAGGCCTTACTTAGTATTGTAGTACTCAAGATCGGTCTTGAGACCGCATTTTGATGGTCTCGGTCTCGGTCTCGTCTCGGACTCACCCTCCCTCAGTCTTGGTCTTGACTTGGTCTCAGACAAGCCAGACTCTGGATTTTATTCCAAGACCAGTCAAGACCACATAGAGGCCCATTCTGAGCCAGGAAAACCCCTGTTTTCCATTGTGTGAAATTATTTTCTACTGCAGACCAACAGGTTTACATTTCAAATAAATGTTTGTTTCTACATAACCACTATAGAAGCTTCTGTTATTTAACCGCATACTCCCACATACTGCATCATCATACAGGTAATTACATAGATAGAGTACTGAATAATTTACCAATCAGTTTGGGGGAATCATAATTTAGCAGCACTAAGGTGTTTTTACACTTCATTCTGTCCACTGTGTTGACCCTTTCAGGTCAGTGATATGGAATTGCAGTGTTTCAGAGCCTTCTGTCACTGAGTATATGTGTCCGTGTCTGCGGGTGGGAAGCCGGATTGGTCGCTGCAATAGTGCCTCCTCTGGTCGGTCTGTTCATGGGGAGGGGAACTGGGGAGAATAGCATGATCCTGCCGCGCGCTACGTCCTGCTGGTGAAACTCCTCACTGTCAGGTGAAAAGAAGCGGCTGCTGCGCTAGTCTTCAACTACTGGATCTTAATGCATATTTACAAGATATTTTTATTTCCCATGCATTCTCCTAATCTGACAACGAAAAAAAGATTGACCCCCAGTTAATTAAAGAAAGTGTACCTAATTAAAGTGCAATTGCAGTTAGTTCTATCACGGGGTTGGTGGATACTCTGCATTGAGAAACAACATTTGAAGGCCTCATTGCTATCTGTTAAAAGCATTGCCTCCTCAGTCAGCGTCGTCTGTAAATTCATTGTCTTGGTATTCGGCCTGGCATCCACCACACACAGGCCGATCCCTCCAGCTTGGCACCAGTCAAAGGTATTAACATCCTGTCCTTTTTTCACAAGGAACGCTTGTTTTGGCATGATGTTGGCTGTAAGAACATATTAGAGGCTATAACACACTCAGTCATTGTACTATCTGCCCTCATTAATGACTGTCAAAACAAGGGAGGAGAGCTACACTGCCAGATGTACAGTCATATACTTGCCATCGCTTCTCAGCTTCCCTTGCTTGAAGCACCCAACAGAAGTAGACAAAGAGGAGTACTGTCACAAATAATATATTGGACACCACTGATCGGATTTTGATGAAACTTATGGAAATGATGTGTCTCATTACTCAGTTCTGGCATTTTTAAAAATTACACTGATTGCCCGAGGGGGGGATTGCGACAATGTTTGTTTCTGTGTGAATGTCACACATTATCTCAGATGCCACTGATCAGATTTTTCCCAAACCTAAGAGAATGATGTGACTCATTGTGGGGTGCCACAGCATTTACTTGTCTCTATGTCCCACACGAGATGTCAGACGCCACAGATGGCATTTTGATGACACTTAGTGGAATGATGAGTGCAAGTCGGCTCTCGAGTCCCCAGTGTTCGAGTCACCAGAGAAGAGTCCCCTTTACCTGAGTCCGAGTCTGGAGTTACTGAACATGAGCGTGAATCCACATGTATGGAACACACATGTCTGGCCTTGCAGGAAATGGATTGAATAATGTCACGGTAATAGGTATCAAGATCTTATGGCTAATTATTAGGGCCTATTAAAAAAAAGTCTATCAATTAACAGGTAAAGAGTCCTCGTCTCATATTCATGAATGCAAATTGACAGGCATGCTTTATCGCCTTTAGCAATGAGTTCAAAACAATACATTTGTTCAATTCAACACCATCTAAAACAAAAAGCAATCAACACTGTAACAGCTTGTACTGTGTTTAAAATCTTTATATAGATCATTACCCCCCCCCAGCATATTTTATTTTATTTCTTCTTTTTTAATTGTCTATTTGTTCGTACATGAATGCTGCATTGATACTAGGATACTAGGCGGCCGACTGTGGTCAGCCAACTTAGTCCGCTTTGCTGTCTTTCGTTTCTGGTCAGCTGATTCTTTTGATAACGTATGCTTCCCCTGAATCTGTACTGGCTTTGACCTGTTCCATTGGAAGAACATGGTTCTGTATGTGTGTTATTCATTTTTTCTTATTCATCACTGATCATCAGTCTCGTCACAATGCCTCCTTGTGTGTGTGTGTGTGTGTGTGTGTGTGTGTGTGTGTGTGTGTGCTCGTGCGCGTCCTTATGACATCACTTTTGACATCATCACTGATGACATCATCACTGATGACATCACTGATGACATCACATCATTAGCTAATTAGCCTAATTAAAAAATCTGGCTCCGTCAGGTCACCCGCACGGGTGCCCTTTACACACCCTGACGGTTTCAGCCCGATCGCACCTAAAACGGCATAGCTGTGGCCGAACACAACTTGAAACAAACAAACATTGCCCACATACTACATTTTATATAGATAGATAGAGATAGATAGATAGATAGATAGATAGATAGATAGATAGATAGATAGATAGATATTAGAGATGCGCGGGCCGCAGTTATAACCGCGCTGACCCCGCGGGCGGGCCAGATCATAAAAATAAACATTCTGATTAATAGCGGATGGGTTGCGGGCGGTTGAAACGATGTATCATTAATGAGGAAAAATAATATTAATTACGTTCTCTAGTCTATGAACGTATTTTAAGCTACGTTTTTAGTCAGGCACATTCTTAGTCCCCTATTGTAGATCCCCCCCAAAGGACCCACGGCGGTAAACACAACAACAGCCATGTGCTAGGTCGCAAGCAGAGCCATATAATAGAAGAGTTCCGACATCTCCATTCACTCCAATGGACCAGTTTTTTACTCTCAAGAGTTCCAGGAAGTAAGGTCCTGGATTAAGCAGCACTGTCGAGTTGCAGCAAAATAGACAGTTTGTGTTGTACTCTGAAAGGTTTTTTTCCCCCTTGAATCAAATTGTACATTATCAGCTTTATTTTAGCATGCAAAAGTAGCGCGAGACCCATTCCTGACTGTTCATTAGCTAATGAGTTTCGCAATTTGGTCCTCCGCTGACGCCACTCTCTCTCTAGAGGACACTAGTCGCAAGGCTACACTTTTCGTCCATATATGGTCAATGACGTCACCGTCAAAAAGGAATCTCCGCTGAAGACGTGTTTGAAGAGAAGACGCATTCGTATTTTCCCATACAATATGAGACAATCAAGTAAACTAAACTTAAAGCTATATAGCGTTAGCCGAGTAAGCTACATGAGGGCAAGTGGTGGACTGGATATAATACAGCATGGAAGTTTATTTGGAGTCTTGGACTGCAGCGATCACACCAACGGCAGCAGAAACCGTAAGTTCGCTCCATTTATAGCGTTTATAGCGTCGGGTGCATGGCGGGCGCAGATCTATAAATAGTATGAAATAATTTGCGCGGATTTATGGCGGGCGGACGGTTCATGCATACACGCGGATTAGGATGGTATAAAAGCTCATCCGCGCATCTCTAATAGATATACATGTATGTTTGGTGTCTACTGTACTTATAAAATGCCTTACTTGATATGTCATGTAAGATAATGTTTGCTAATAAAAGAAAGTCCTCGTCTCCAAGTCTTCCGCGTCTGAATGCATGAATGCTGAAGTCCTGAAAATGGAGTAGTACAACACTGGCTCTTACATTTTCAAAATGGCACTGATTGGCCTAAAGGGAGCAGCACAATGGTTAACGTCTGTACATCATGCATAATACATTGGATGGCAATGAATGGCTCCTCCTTTTCCTCTTTCCCTACTGCATACAATCAAGAAACATGCGGGAACATATTTTCCACTTATTGAATGTTGATGTGTTTTCTGAAGTACCTGTTCTTACTGAATTACCTTAATTGACTGGAGGGCCAGGGAGTGTAATTATTTCCTAGAAGTGGTGAAGTACCATTGATTAAAAGACAAGGAAATGTGACTAGACCTCCCAGGCATTTCCTCTCAGCACCTGCATTTGAAAACAGTTCTTTATCGGGTCAGGTTAATTTGACCCGACACCCCCCTCACATGTGGTGGAGGTCCCACCAGCTCCCCTAACTGCCTGTGACGGCGGAGGGGAGGGAGGGGAGGGGTGGAGCATGCCATTAGCTCGGGAGTGGGGCGGTAGGGGGCGTGGGGTTGGCCAACCACTGTTCCTGCTGGTAATACGTAGCCTATAGGTCCATAAATCATGCATGGGGCTGTAATTAAGTGTGGCTTGTCTTTAATTATTGTCCTTTGTTCTTTGATTGCAGATTTCAGTCCTACTTTTCTCTCAAAAGACACTTTTAGAGTGAAATTTTCCAACCGGAAAATGAATAACCCTTATATAATGATGAAATAAAGATCTTCAACTGCGATGTGCTCACATGTAATTATTTTGCTATTTTATCATTCAGTGCTCTCATTCCACGCCCTAAGACTGTAGCACCCTATATGGCAGATTAGAGCAACGATTAATCGAGTATTAGTCGATCGACAGAAAATTAATCAACAATTATTTTGATAATCAATTAGTAATTTTCAGCTTCTTAAAAATAATCGCTGGCCCTGGCTTCCGACTGCAAAGTTTACAAGCGATTCTAAATCCAATGTATGTGAAGCTCATTGTTTTAAGACATAAACTACCAGATAATATTGATTCAAGATACACCACATTTTTTGCAATTGATTCTCTCAGCTCTGTTTTCTATTGCCATTCTAATGAGCTGGTCCAGGGCCCAAACCCTTGGGAGATGTAGAATCAATGTTTAATGAGCTCAGATCAGGACCAGTGCTAAGAGCTGGAGGACTATTGGAGAGTTCCCCCTTATGAGCTGAATCAGGACCAGTGCTTAGAGCTGGAGGACTTGGAGAGTTCCTTATGAGCTGTATCAGGACCAGTGCTTATCGTGCGTTCCTTTATCGCAAAAGAACTGGGATGTGGAGGCTAAATGACGTCACATCCGTTTTGTTAGCATTCCATTTGCAGAAAAGTTGAGCTGGGAAGTTCACTGTTCACTGGTCAGATCCACTAGCTAGCCAGCCAGCGCTGGCTAGCTAGTACAATGCTAGCCATTGTTAGCAATAACAGTTGATAACAAGGCATTTCGTGGCATTTTGCGCATACAAACACTGCAGCCTCATGTCCACAAAGATAGAAGTAGGCCGTGCTGTGTGTACAGCTGATTTAATGAGACACAAACAAGACAGAAGTGCAAAATAGCATTTATACGATTATAACTACTGTTGTTGCGCGGATCAGCCATCTTGGATTTTTTACGTCGGGGCTGCTGAGGCTCCTACGAGTTTGGAATGGGAAATACCAGCTCTAGTGATGTCACGTCCCAGCTCATGAACTTTGAACCGGTAAGATTACCAGTTCCCAGTTATAAAGGCATGCACGATTAGAGCTGGAGGACTTGGAGAGTTCCTTATGAGCTGTATCAGGACCAGTGCTTAGAGCTGGAGGACTTGGAGAGTTCCTTATGAGCTGTATCAGGACCAGTGCTTAGAGCTGGAGCACTTGGAGAGTTCCTTATGAGCTGTATCAGGACCAGTGCTTAGAGCTGGAGGACTTGGAGAGTTCCTTATGAGCTGTATCAGGACCAGTGCTAAGAGCTGGAGGACTTGGAGAGTCCCTTATGTGACTGCAGGCCTTACCTGTTACCCCAAATGCTCCCTTCACCAACATCTGGATTGAATGGCAATAAAACAGAGTTTGTGTGACTGTTAAGCCTGTATTATCTTTGGCCAGGTCAGCTCCTATTAATCAGTAAATTGATTCAAAAATAAATAAATAAAAAACTGCCACATTGTTCAATTGCTTCGCTTGAGTGTGTTAACAGAGTTTTGTTTCTAGATGAGTCATACTACATTTAAAGAGTTTGTTTAAACAATATGACATTTTCTCTGGCAAAATGATCGCTAGCATTTAAGTAAAACTATTCATTATAACTCAAATCATTATTACCTATCATGAGGGGCTATGAAAAACAGGTGGCATATTTATTTCTAAAATAGATATATAGTATTTTGGAATAAACCCCTTCATTTCTACGCTGTAAAAGGAGACACAGTTCACCTAAATTCATACTAAATGATCTCCAAGTCTTTGTGCATCTGTCTCTCTGTAGTCTGACTGCCTGGAAACAGGCTGGGGGACTAAGCTCTGCCATTGGTGCCAACCATTTCAGTTGGCGGCGGAAGAAAATCCCTTTTCGCTCCCTGCAAGCTCTGCCATTGGCTCTGACCGGCTCTGACCATTTATGGATTTCCTTTCCGCTCCCTTCGTGTTGCTCGATGGTCGCTCTCAAATGCCTCTGCCGCTGTGACACAACAACAACAAGGCTAGCTCATTGCTACACGCTGAGAATGGCAAATTTCAACGAAGATTTGGATTGTGGAATAAAGCAGGCCTGCTTGGTACTTTCGGTGGATGGTTGGAAAGATAACCACGCCTTTTTTCCCCGCTAGCCCAGAGTGAAAGTAACACCAGCCAGACTCTCTCCTGAGCGCGGGTACAGTGCAAAATGGAGATAGTCTGGCAAGCGAGACTAGTCTCTCTGTTACGTACACAGAGTCTGAAATGGGTCAGGATATTATATGGTTCCTCCTGACTGGAAACTGACTGGAAGGAGACCCTTCCCTGGAGGCAACTCTCCGAGAGACGGCCGGCCGAGACGTATTTAAAGGACAGTCTGTGTTTGTACAAGTGTTTCACATAGGGCCTGTCCCCGACATATTTCTGAATGAGTGTATGTGACGGACCGTTTTCGGAATCGCCACTTTTTCCTCCCTCAGGGTTCCAGGCTCCGGTCAGATTCCAAGGTCTCTAGAAACGCCTGCCTCACTTCCCAGGAATTCCCCTCAGGCGCTGCTGTGCTACACCTGTTTCTTTGCAATACAGCTATAGGCTTACTGAAGGCAGTTAGTTGATGCTCTTATCCTCGCAAAGAGTGAGCAGGTAGGCATCAGGTTCAAGGAGGACAGGACAGGTCTGCTGATGGACACATATACAGGGATTCAGGTGAGTTCTCTTTGGTGCCATATTGGAGAGCCTACTTCAATATAGGCTACCATTTGCCAACAAAATTGCAAGGAGAGTATCTTTTGTCCGTTTCTCTGTTGCTTAGCAATGAAAACGTTTTGGATGAGAGATAACTCTCAGCATTTATTTATTTATTGATATTTTTTGTAGCATGGTCATGGTGTAGCATTTTTTATGCATGGTGGGAAAGTCTGGCATCTGGGACTTCCAAGTTGGCTGCTAAGCATTACATTCAGGTGCTATTTTGTCAAATCAAACCCGGAAAACATATGGAAGAAACATAAACAGTCACTTTAGCAAGGTGGATATTTGCTTAGTAATGAAGGTCTTCGACTTTCTGTGCAATTTGACTGGAGAGTAGACTTGCTAATTTCGCCACTGGTATTCACCTTATGTTCAGACGCGGGGGTGGGCCAAATTCTTCCGGGTCGTGTTAACACTTCCGGCGGTCACGGCGGGAAATATAAAAGAATGTCGAGGAAGAGAGTTGTTTTTGTAGCGGACAGTGCAGGGGGTAAAACAAAGAACGTAGCCTACTACTTTGAGCTTGGTACACAGCAAGCAAGCAGAGTATCCACTGTTAGCCAGGTCAGATAACGTTATGGTCGACAATGACGAGCACTTTCTTGTAAAACATACCTGGACTCCAACAAAGAAAGCTTCAGATGGTTTTCTCTCCTCCGAGCGCAGCTCGAGCCACTTACGTCTATAAGACCCGCAGACGTTAACGTAATTCCCTGGAATGCGAGAATTAACGAGCCAGTTACATGGCGTTGCATTCTTATACATTGTTGCCATTTGCTTTTATTTGGTATGTTGCATACAATTGGTTAAATTATTAGTTAATTGAGAGTTAGATGATATTGGAGCAGCCAGCCATTTTCTTTTTCTTTTTTTTTGCCGGAAGTCATCACACGACCACACAACTGGGTCAAATGGGCGTGGCTAAATAAGGTGAATACATCTGTACACATCTTGTCAATGTTGTGTTTCGATAATCTCAGCTTGCTAACTAGTTAACAGTTGTGTATATTTACTGCTACGCATATTTTTTTCTTCTTCTATTCATATTTAATTATCTATCTATTTATGCAGTATATTCTACTGTCTATTTGTATTTTGTGGCTGCTGTAACAGAGGGATTTCCCCTTGGGGATTAATAAAAAGACCTACCTACCTAACCACTAGCAAACACCTGTACTAGAAGTTAGTGTAGTAGTTTATGCTTTGCTAATTAGGCTGCTAGCTAGTTAGGCAAAGCAAACAACGACAATGACAACTGTTTCTTTAGTTTAACTGAGCTGATGCTTGTCAAGCTACATCTTGTAGTGCTTTGGAAGTTTACTTTGTCACAATAACCTAAATTTGGAAACATCTTCAGACTATTCACTTTTCTGAAACACACACACAACACACACACACACACACACACACACACACACACACACACACACACACACACACACAATTAAAATTAAAATCATGGTTGCTAGGAGATTTATCATGCAACCGCTCCTACCATAAGCCACCCACTCACACACACTGCGATAGCTAATTGATTGCAAAAGTTGTTTACATGTAAACTCCATTTTTGTAGGCCTATTCTGTTGTTTACTACTGTTGCTCCCTGTTCACATGTCTTTGGGTTTCACTTGTGGAAGAGAGAAGACAGCACGCAGCAGAGGGGAGAGAAAAGTGATGAGCAGTGGACTCCGCACCACATTGCAGATCTATACTAATTGATAGCATGTGTATGAGAGGTAACTTGATAGCGGGCTAGCTTATGAGCCAAACACAGGCCACCTGCTGTGGTTTTGGAGAGAGAGCAGCATATCTCCTGCCACAGAGTGAGAGGGTTCACATGAGGACACACTGGCAAGAGTCCACGAGTCAATCAATCAATCAATCAGTTGGTTCAGTCTAAAGTCCCAAATTGACGGGGTTTGGCCAGAGTTCGAGCGCTGCCTTCCCAGCGATAGAAAACACAGAGTACACTTCCAACATGCTATATAGTTATTTTCTGGGGGGAAAGGCCTTTTGGGAAAGTTATCGCTCAATAAAATATAGAGGATCTGTAAAAGTGTTTTGTCAACCAAAGATTTAAGTGCATTCCAACTCTCCTTTAAAAAGCACCATTATTTGTTTTAATTGTGTGCTGTCAACCATTTGGTAAGATGAGGTTTCACCTTTTAATTATATGTATATTTCATTTTGGAATATAACTCCTCAAATGCCAGAGGGTCAGTGCAGCCAAGTTGACCCATACATCACCATAATTATTTCATTAAGTGCCTCTGGCCTCGTCGTTAAATGTCTCTGGTTTGCTCTTTAGCCAAATATGATCTTATGAGCAAAATGAAATTACACTGGAGTATTTTATTTGTGCTCTATCTGGGCAGTTTTGTACACATCAACACGTAGCCCAGTGGGACATCGTGGGGGGGAGTTAGCTAAGCCCTCTGCCCTGTCTCTCAGACTCCCATGTTTTGCACTGAGAGGCTGAGCAGAGCGCGCTGCCAGCTACCACGCACACAACTGTTCCTGTCACTCCCAGGACGCAGCACGGTCAGAACGCAGCACAGGCAGGACGCACGCAGCACAGTCAGGACACAGCACGGTCACTGGCTTGGACAGTACACAGATAAGATAAAATACAGCCCAGCCACTTCCCCTTTTCCCACATTTATCAAAACGACGTCCAGCTACCTCATGTGAACCGTGCATACATCTTCCATGATGTCTGCCATAGGGCCTAACTTCTTCTTTTTTTAAGAGTTTCATGCCAAAATTAGATAGCCACCATAGAGTGCCTAAGTCACAATGCTTGTAAAAAAAAATATTTTGTCAAACCAAGCAAACATTGCACTCTGACTTTTTTTTTTTTTTAAGTTTTGGTCCGAGTGAAATGTTCTCTGGTCTCTCCTGATTATAAATACAGCTGAATCGCTTGGTTTGACGAAGTAAACCTACTTTCTATATGCATTTTATGGAAAAATAAATGCCCGGGTGGGTTTGTATGCCTAACCCGGAAGAGGGGATGACTTTGGAATACTCTCTTTGAAATACAGTATGTGACAGTAACTATTGTAAAATCATAGCAAAAAGTTAAAGCAATTTCTGAAACCTTTTGCATGGTAGGAAAATTTAGTTGACAAAATCCTAACAATTTTAGACATTGGATTCTCTCTATTTTAGAGATATCGAATGACGATCTTCCAAAATGGATATATAACACTTCGGAATGGGGCTCTTCATTTCCAAGTCACGGTGACCCTTTCCACCGCTGTCCATCATCTCTTGTGGTCTGGCAGAACACGGCTAGCTGGAGAGCACACAGACAAACTGCCAGATGCTTGTTATTCTATATATGTAGTGGATGGTCTACATTTCCCACCGCATAAGATTAGGTTCCAAAAATGTTTTACAACAGGAAAGAAAACAAATATGTCTTCGACAATGGTATTTGTTCCAGGCCCACTGCGCCTGTTAAAGTCTTATTGCTGCAGCTGAGCTTTATGAAAGCTTGCTAACATTTTCACAACACTTTCAGACAGACCCTGATGCTGCGTGCGTAGTGTCTCTCTTCTCTGGAATAACTTTTTCCCGTTCACACCGAGACAAATCTTACAATAAGAATTAAAATCCTATAATAAGAATGCAAAGTGTGTGTGTGTGCGCGCATGCGTGTGCGTGTTTGTGTGTGAGTGTGTGAGTGAGTGAGTGAGCAGAGATTGTGTTCGGCCACAGCTATGCCATTTGACGTGCGATCGGGCAGAATCTTTCGCGTAAAGAGCAGCCCTGCCGATGACTTAATGGGGCCCGAATTTTGAATTAGGTAATTAGGACTGACTAAATAGGCAAAAACGGCTAATAGCCAAAATTCCTCAACACAGGTTCAGGACCATGGAGAGCTGCCGAGTGGAGCAGCACACAGTTGTGCAGGGTTTGAATCAGCCAGTGAACTCTGGAGCGGCACACAGGTAAGCAGAGTTGTAATCAGCCATTGAAGTGCACTATGAAAACCCTCTGTTGGAGAGAGGGTGACCAAATGACCAGTCACATAGGGATCGGTATTCATTCTGCTAGTATGCTGAAATATCTGTCATGGTTGTAACTTTCAATGTGCACCTAGTGGTACACCTGACCATGAAGTAAATACTAAAAATACAGTTTTCCAGGAAAGTAATGTGTTTTTCATATAAAAAACACAAGAAAAAAAATCATTATTTTTTTGGCATGTATTATTAAACTAGGATCGATTCGTAGGCTTGCCCGCTGTGCGGCCTCGCCCGCCCTGAAGCTCGCCGAGCTGGCCCTGCAGCTTGCATATGCTGCACGGCCTCGCCTGCCCTGCAGCTCAACCATGTACTTGCTCTTATGACATCACTGATGACCACTGTGCGTCGCGCCCTGGCCTGCTCTATGACATCACTGATGACAATTAGGGCAATCACCTCATTAAAAAGATCCGGCTCCGTCAGGTACCCCACACAGCCCAGGAGCGGAAGCCATCATCTCCGTCTGGTTCCTCCATGATTCTATTTGTGATACTCCCATCACTTATATAGCCTCAGACTGATGACATCACTGATGACATCATCACTGATGACATCATCACTGAAATATAGCCTCAGCCTTAGGGCAATTAATCTGCACTAATTAAAAAATCTGGCTCCGTCAGGTCACCCGCGTGGTGCTCTTTACACTTCCTGAAAGTTTCAGCCCGATCGCACGTAAAACGACATAGCTGTGGCCGGCCAAAATTCTTGAAACAAACAAACAGACAGAGTCCACATTGCCAAATGTATATAGACTTGTGGACCCCTGGGGACCCCCCTGTGAGTTAGGGCCCCCCTGGTCTGGAACATGACATCATCACTGATGACATCATCACTGACCTTATTAGCCTCAGTAAGGATGACATCATCACTGACATCACTGATGACATCACATCACTAGGTAATCAGGGCAATCACCTAATTAAAATAATCCTGCTCCATCAGGTCACCCGCACGGGTGCTCTTTACAGCCCCCAAAAGTTTCAGCCCGATCGCACGTAAAACGGCACAGCCGCGGCCGGACAAGATTCTGCTCACATGCACGCACACGGACACTTCTCAAATTATAAGAAGATAGAAGATGGGTGTACATTAACTAACAAAGCAATTTTTGTCTTACAATTGTAACTTATGCTACTGCTGCTGCTCACATTGTAAGTCACGCTGGATGAGTTTCAGGTAAATGCCTATAATTTAACATGAATGGATGGATGTCGTGGGGTAACCTGACACTGCCAGATGGGGGCGGTATTGTTGGTGCGTGTCTTGTGAACACAATACCGCCCCCGTCTGGCAGCATCAGGTAAGTCATGGGGAGGCCGAGGGGCAGCAGGGTGGGGAGCAGAGAGCCATAAGGATGGCAGGTTTAACAAGTGACTGATGTCTGCCAGGATTTTACTGTATAACGCTTAACTGAGCACAGACAGTAGTGTCAGCACATCCACTGTGTGTGTGTGTGTGTGTGTGTGTGTGTGTGCGTGCGTGCGTGTGTCGTATGATTATGTCTACTATAACAAACTCAAAAGTTCACCAGTAGACGAAACCCCTGATATTTGAGCAGAACAGGGGGAGTCACATTACAATCCTCTCTCTCACACGCACACACGCGCGCACATACACATATACACACACACACACACACACACACACACACACACACACACACACACACACACACACACACCCTTTATTACTGTACTCTGAAATCTATTTGCCATGTGCTCAGGAACCCTCCGTGCCAAAGTTTTACTGTCCCTCCCTCTCTCTTTCTCTAACTTGTCAAATCATATAAGTGAAAACACGTCGCATATATTTAAGTCCTTCATACAATAATGGATTTCCAATGCTTGAGTCCAAATGACATCACGGTGGGGTATTAAAAATCTATTCTTTCACCAGATCCCACAGACAATAACTGATTCAATACCATCCATAATCTGCACTGGTGGAAAATGTTCCCCCATTAACTTGTCCAGAACTTTCCAGACATGTGCTGGCTAAAAACATATAGGAGCACAAATCACTGCTGAGCTGGAAAATAAAGAGGACCAGACTATACTGTAGCAGAACCATGATTTTTTTTCTCTCATCTTAAGTGGACAGCAACAACAGTCAAAGTATTACAGTAAAGAGAGTGAGACAGAGCAAGGTCATAATCATATACTGCATCTCTTCAGTGGTTTGATAGTATCTTTGCAGGATGTGCAAGGAAACCTGTGGAAAGTCTCAAGGTCCCTTAGACAAAATGTAATGAGTTTGTGCTATTACAGGTATACAGTAGGCTGTTTACTTTTGAGATTGTCAGGTTTGCCCCAAAAAATGTAAATATGGTACAAAAGGAGCCTTTTTACACGTCTCTCATTCATAGAACCTGAAATGAGAGTGAAAAGCTGAAATCAGAGTGAAAAGCTGAAATCAGAGTGAAAAGCTGAAATCAGTGTTGAAAGCTGAGTTTTGTTGAGACAGAGAACCCCTGCAGGCTAATGATGGAAATGCTCCACCTAAGTAGGCGTGGAGATCACCCTGTGTGCACACAGCCCTCATGTGACAGCTCGAGAGGAAAATAAACAGTGCCACTAAGAGATAAGCGTTTCTAATCCTGCGGAATAAATACGCAGGGTGAAGAATGCCTGAGTGACAGCTTAAAGACAGAGCGTATTTGTACAGTATGGGCGTACTTCCTCACGGCAACATTACTCACACACAGCGTACAGTTGTCAGGCAATTTTCTCTCCCTTTCTCTGCAAATAGCGCTACTCTCTCTCTCTCTCTCTCTCAACACACTCCGTATGCTCTGTATGCCCGCACGCCCGTCATGCTTTTTAAAACACCCTCAATAGACTACTTGGACAACTCCACTACTTCCTGAAATGAGTAGGGCATCTTGGTTTCCTGTCCTACACTATTGGATGAACTGATTAATGTCAGGTGTGCCTGATCACTGTTGTTGTGACTGCAATAGTGTAGGACAGGAAACCAAGATGCCCTACTCATTTCAGGAAGTAGTGGAGTTGTGCAAGTAGTCTATTACTGCAGCTGACATCAGTTCAAAAGCTCAAAGTGTAAGAGTGGTGAAAATGAATGAATGGCATCATGCTGTCTGCCAAGTCTGCCAATCTAGGGTGCAATACTACAAGTAGCAATCTAATCAGCACGTCCCCCTGTCGCATACACAGGTGCACACACACACTCAAGCATGCTTGATGCTTGATGTGAAAACCACATGTTTCTGTATATTCTCCATCTTTATAGCATGAAGTAATTGTTAGTCAAGCTGTTTTATGGCGAGCTGGCCACTGTAAAACTAACAGAGTGCTGCAGTCAGCACCTTCACAGGTACGGGAGGATCAGGTTTCATATCAATCTCATCTTAGCAGATGGTAGACTTGACAGGAAATGGTATTATGATTGCTGTGGATCCTGATTGGCAGCCACAGTGTTGATACTGGCAAGTGTGCAGAATGCTGAGAGTAAAGGTGAAAGGTGAAAAGGGGGAGACTTGCACAACCATGTGGTTACGTGAACATGACTGACTGCGTGCGTGTGTGTGTGTGTGTGTGTGTGTGCGTGCGTGTGAGTGTGTGTGTGTGTGTGTGTGTGTGCGCGTGCGTGTGTGTGTGTGCGCGTGCGTGTGTGTGTGTGCGCGTGCGTGTGTGTGTGTGTGTGTGTGTGTGTGTGTGTGTGTGTGTGCGTGCGTACTTGCGTAATGGGTTGCGTCTATCTGTGGACCTACAGTATGGTGGATGTGTCCTCTTAGGTCTATGGTGCAGGAAGGATGGCACGGCAACACAGGACATCCTCTCAGTCTGCTTCTCTCTTTATTCTGGAGCTGGTATAAAAAATCAACAACACACAGATCATCATCAAGAGTGTGTTATTATGCAACTGATCTCCAGATTGGAAGTATTTTCTTTTGCTTTCACATTACATTACAATGCTATGCATCTAGTATAAAACAAACATGTGGTGGTATAGTGGTAATATGCATACTTTTCTAGAGCACCTAAACAATGAGGTATTTTCTTTTACATTTACAATGTAATGTATCTAGACAATAAATGGAACGCCATTTGTGACTACATTTTGTGTAGTGTGACATGTTATTGCTGTATAAAACCTTTGTATCAACATTTTCGTAATGCAGAAAAATCGGTTTCCTTTTACTGTGTTGACGTTGACCATACTTCTAAAATGCTACAATGGCCTATAAATGGGAAATGATTGAAACGGTGTAGCCGCGGAAAGGCAACAGAAGTCTTCACTTGACACAAAACACTGTCAATCACAAAGCTGGAATTATGACGTTTAACAAAGCCTACCTGGTATAAGAATCAGCAACATAGTCAGCATCAACAGAAGCATTCAGATCTGTGTAGCAAAGAGTAGAAAATTGACTAAAATAATCTAAAACAATTACTCGACATCAAGCCAGCAGGTGCAGGGCTAGCTAACTAACGCTAGCATTAGCTCGACATGCAACCAAAAGTGCTACTCCTGGATAAAGTTACCATTCCTGCACATAAATGTCTGTAACTTTCCAATTACATAGTGCTTGCAGTCGAAATGCATGCTACTGACCTGACCATTGCAAAACTGACTAAATCATTAATCACAGAAATATTCCTTGCAACATTGCTCACATGTACACACCTCCAGTTTGGAAGTATTTTTCCTTGTTGTTCCCTGCAGTTGCGCTACTAACCCACCAGGTGGCTCTAATAATAGAGGTTATTTCTAACTCTGCCTAGCATGCAGGCACCGTCTACAAAGGTTAGTAGCCTCTCTGCCAGTTTTTGTAATGTGGGCTTTTTTAAGAGCTGCCCCGAGAAAGCATCAGGTCAATGTGCTCGCTTCCTTCTACAGTAAGTGGATAATAGCCCACCACAGTAGAAGGATGGTACATTAGAACAGTAGGACACACAAGCTTGCTGATGTCCACAGACCCCCCACCCCCTAACACACACACACACACACACACACACACACACACACACACACACACACACACACACACACACACACACAGACACACACAAACCACACAGAGAGATATGAGTGTACATGCTGACACTTACAGACCAGACCACCATGGAACTATTCTGACAAAGAATCCCCTGTGACTGGTGTATAGGCTAAGTGCAGGTGTGTGTGTGTGTGTGTGTGTGTGTGTGTGTGTGTGTGTGTGTGTGTGTGTGTGTGTGTGTGTGTGTGTGTGTGTGTGTGTGTGTGCGCGCACGTGTGTGTGTGTGTGTGTGTGCGCGTGCATTCCAGACCCCTACCTCCTCGCCGTTCACACAAACAAAAGACAAAGTAAGGAGGGACAGGAAAATGTTGAAAATTGGGGGTATGACCCTTTAAAAGGCCCTTAAAGAGAGAGAGGGAGAGAGAGAGAGAGAGAGAGAGAGAGAGAGAGAGAGAGAGAGAGAGGCCTTCAAGTCCCATCACTAATGCTGGTAGAATAGTGGTGTGGATAAACTTGGACACATTAGACCACATACAGACTGAGGCACCCTCGGGCCTGGAAATCTATGTGTGTGGCCTGATCCTCTCTCTCTCTCTCCCTCCCTCTCAAACTACAGTGTATGTGGCTAAAAGGCAGGGAACAGTACAGTAGGGTCAAACTCATGAGCCACAGACTGGTTTTGCTCCCCTCAAACCACCCTCGCTTTGCATTCGCAAAACACCCGCCTCTGTCGTGTCCCGCCTCTCTCTTTCCCCTCCCTCCCCCCATCTCTTTCCCGCACTCCCTCCTTCTTTTTCCTCCACGCTTCTGGTCTGTCTCTGCCTTGTTTTCCCTTCCGTAACACGGTTTGGCAGGGGACGGCGGGGGGTGGTGGGGGTGGGGGGATGGGGTTGTTGAATGCCTGCAGATTTAGGCCCTCCTCTCTCCCTCCCCTCCCCTCCATTGCCCCCTCTCCTCTCCTCTCCTGTCCTTCTCACCCCTCTACTCCTCATGCGCCCCTTGTTCACCTCTTCCCCTCCCCCCCCCCCCCCCCTCTCTCCAGCGCTGTCCTCTCCCACCACCTCCTGCGTAGAGCTGTTATGTTCTCCACAAGCTTTGATGGCTCCTCCACTGGAAGGCAGGGGAAATGAATCAGGCCCACTGGCATGCATGGCAGGCTTTGCAGCTGGACACTGCACCTGCAGCTCCCAAAAACAAGCTGACGGGTGCATGTTAGGGAACCTGTGTGTGTGTGTGTGTGTGTGTGTGTGTGTGTGTGTGTGTGTGTGTGTGTGTGTGTGTGTGTGTGTGTGTGTGTGTGTGTGCATGTGTGTGTGTGTGTGTGTGTGTGTGCGTGTGTGTGTGTGTGTGTGTGTGTGTGTGTGTGTGTGTGTGTGTGCGTGTGTGTGTGCGCGCATGTGTGTGTGTGTGTGTGTGTGTGTGTGTGTGTGTGTGTCTGTCTATGTATGTGCATGTATCTTTGCGTGTGCACAGACAAGCATTCATCGCCCAACCCACCCCTGCAATTTTGTTCTCACCACCCGCCCAGCCCCCCTCCCTTCCTGGCACTCTTCCTCTCTGTTTCTCTCCCTCTTCCAACTCCTTTTCGAGCCTGCTTCTCTTTCCTTTGTTGCTCTCACACTCTCTGCTCTGCCGCTCTCAGACGGGGAGCCTCATTGATTTCTGCAGATTGTTCTGAGACTGTATACAGGAAATCAAGCTCACAGAAGCCAGAAAAGGTCTCTACCACATTGACCTAAATAATGACGAAACGTAAATGCGTTTTGTTTTTATGCGATTTTTTTAGAAAACACTTCAAAAGACATAAAAGTGATTCACATTCGTGAAGATTCTCCTGCTGAACCCAAATTACCAATCCCATAAACCTTGGTCGACCACAGACTTTATTTTATGCATGTATGCAAGTGAAATCCCCATTCTAAAACAACCCATTGACTTTTCCACGTAAGATCCAGGAAGTCTGGGACTTCTATCTGGCAGTGTCAGGTTATGGGACTTCCGCCTTCCACCTACAAAAATGTGTCATCCCTGCGGTATATACCAGTGGTTCTCAACTGGTGGGGCTGGACCCAACACACGTGGCCGTTTTGAGTGGGTCGTGGATGCATGAAAAAAAGTTTTCTACTGCTTGAGGATGCCGGCATCAACGAGCAACATGACTGTCTTTCAGAGCCTGTAGCAGACTCATTTCTAAAGCCAGATATGCTATCCTGAAACTAACAGGGTCACGACTTAATGACTAAGGAAAATGTGGGTCAGGAGGCTAGACGAGTTGAGAACCACTGCTCTATAGACGGTTTTAACTTGACAACAAAAACATTCTAAATTGAACCCCCGCTCACTTCCTGTTGCAGTGTTTGCTATGGACATAAACGGAAAAAAAAACATTCAAGTGCAGGACTGACCATTCCGTGAAAACCGTCTATAAGATACTGTAGTTTAGGCACAAATTCTGAACGTCAAGACTGACGAGCTGAGCACATCTGCAAGCCGCGCGAGCAGTCATGCCTTTCAAACCGAAAAGCAGCACTAGGGCCCGTCGTAACTGCCTTACGCCACTGTGTGCGTGTGCGTGTGCGTGTGTGTGTGTGTGTGTGTGTGTGTGCGTGTGATGGGAAAAGTACCCAAGGCACACAACCATAACTTATATGAAATCACATAGGGCACCTGGGAGCCGTGACCCCCATGACCCCAACGCTTGTTAGCCCAATCAAATCAGTCTAGAACCTGACACCTTTATGACGCAGAGATGTGAGAGAGAAGGTGACAAAGTCATTGCTAAATGACATCACACTTTTCATTTTGATTGATGGCAGTTGCTGCTCAGTTGCCGCACCTCCCCCGCCTCCATAAACGCCTCCATAAATCATGTCATTAGCGGCAGCCCCCCCCCCCCCCCCCCCCCTCCGAGAGTTTAATGCGGTTCACACAACTTGAAATTGGGCCAGTAAATCCCCGGCGAGAGAGTCACATAATTGAATTGGTGTTTCATTTAAATGGGCTGTAATGTTGGTATGATTTTTCTTCTACACAAGATAGCAAGAGGAACTGCACATTGGACTCGTTAATTCACTATAGTTTCTCTAAAGGTGGATTCCAATCAGCCAACAGACCTTTGGGGACTTTGTAGGGGCGATTAGAGCTTAAACAAGATATTGTTGTCTCTAAGTGGCAGATGCCCTCTGACATTTGTGTCCCCAGTGCAGAGACATGTGGCATAAGACAGCTTTTCCATGAAAATACACCCGTGCAGGATGCAAGGCATTAAGGGTCAATTCTGATGACAGGAACTTATCAAAACCATACTGTAATTAGCTCCACACAAACAAGTCAGTTGTGTTGAGATGCAGCCAGGATTATTTAGGAGGAAATAGTATGTGACAATTCGGGTTTGGTGTAACCATCCACACACATACTGTACACACACACACACACACACACACACACACACACACACACACACACACACACAAACAACAGCACCTAGAGTTGAGGAAGTAAACATTTCAGCAGCCGTCAGCGCTCTTCTCTCACCACATCCATTCGTCTTCCTGGGACGCCTCGTGTCCTGTCCTAACCCTAACCTTAACCCCCCAACCCCGACACACACACACACACACACACACACACACACACACACACACACACACACACACACACCACCTCGTGTCCTGTCCTAACCCTAACCTTAACCCCCCAACCCCGACACACACACACACACACACCACCTCGTGTCCTGTCCTAACCCTAAACTTAACCCCCCAACCCCAACACACACACACACACACACACACACACACACCACCTCGTGTCCTGTCCTAACCCTAACCTTAACCCCCCAACCCCGACACACACACACACACACACACACACACACACACACACCACCTCGTGTCCTGTCCTAACCCTAAACTTAACCCCCCAACGCCAACACACACACACACACACACACACACACACACACACACACACCGCCTCGTGTCCGGCACCACAGCAACGCTTTCACCTTGGGAGCGAGACAAGAAGCTGGGGTGGAATTTTCCCATTTGTTACCCTTCTGACAGTTTTACTGTACACCTTTGTGTGTGTATGTGCATATGTGTGTGTGTGTGTGTATGCCTGTGTGTATGTGTGTGTACATGACATGTTAATCTGTATCTGTTTGTGTATCTAGCGTGCGGGAGCATCACTCCATTCCCCCCCGTTCCCCTCCCCTTAAACAGGCGCCGCGACCGACCAGAGAGTGCAGCGACCAGGACTCATACCCGGCCGGCTTCTCACCCGCAGACACGGCCAATTGTGTCTGTAGGAATGTCAGACCAAGCCGGAAGTACCGCTGCTGGGAATTGAACCCGGGTCTCCGTGGTGGTAGGCCAGTGCTTTTACCTCCACACATACCCAGACCCTGAACATGCATACAGTATATATGCATGTGTGTATGTGCATGCATTTGTTTCTATGTGCTGTGTGCAGTATGTATCCGCATGTATCCGCATGTATCTGCCACTGCCATGTCATACGTAAATATGGCATGCTAAGTTTTGAGAACTTTAGAAATTTCACCTCTGCCTGTCTAATATACAAAGTTCTACATGGACTGGCGCCGCCTCCTCTTGCTGACTTTATCAAATATCGTGCGACCGCCAACTCGACCCGTGTCACCCGGGCCATTACGAACAAGGTCTGTGAGGTCCCCTTTAGAAAAACTTCCTTTAGTCAGAAGACCCTATCCTTCATGGGAAGCACTCTCTGGAATAATCTACCTCCCTCGATTAGAGAATGCCCGAGTCTCGCCACCTTCAAAGGCCAGTTGAAAATATGGCTCAGATCAAACCAACAATGTGATCACAATTAACATACTTAACAGATCATTTGCCATGTTTTGCAGCATGCTCTGTGTGTTTTATTTATTTTATTTATTTTAGGTTTCACTAACCTTTTATACTATTTTTTTTTTTTGGTACTATTAATTGTGTGTTTTAATCATTTTTGGTTTTACTAACTTTCTGTACTTTTAATCTTTGTTGTATTATTAATTTTTCTTTCGCTTTCATGATTACATCAACCTGCCATGGGACTACAGGTGGAAACTAGCCCTTGGGCTACAACCTGGCATATTTACTGTACGGCTGTACTGTTCATTAATGTGTAAAGTCCCATTCTTTAAATAAATGAATCTGAATCTGAATCTGAATCTGAATGTGTTAATTGGCGTGTGTATACGGGTGTGTGAACATGGCCACTAAGTGGGAGACAGGTCTGGTGCTACGTGACGTCCCGGGGGCCTTCATGCTCACTCAGCAGGCACAGGCTGAACACTCCAAACACAATATAGTCCCTATGCTGCGCTCTGCACCTGTGTTATGTTTTCATGCTGACAAAGATGGGCTTTCCTTTCTCAGGGTGAACATCTTTGTTTTGTTTCCGTGACTCAGAGTCTAAAATAGTATGGCTGCCACGTAGCAGCTCCAAACCCACGCTCTTTGTAGTGAAAAGGGCAAATAACACACAAACACAGTGGTGCATGGTTTGCAAATGGGTGGGATGGGTATTACTCACTGGGTAGGCTGGTAGCCTACTCACATCATGAGGATGCTTCATTGCAGTTCATTCCCCTATGATTTGCCAATAAAAACACAGGCTTTCAAAGAAGTGAATCTTTAGTGTGTAATAAAAACCGCACTGTGAAATATACACCGCATTACTGGACAGTGTGATAGCAATTATGTGTTCTCATCAATCATAGTCTGCATTGTAATTATGTGTCATTTGACAAAAACAAAGGTGGAATTAAAAGTTTATATGACACCAGAGATGCACAAGATAAGGCCGTTCTCTCCCATGAACACTATACAAGATCAAAACACACAGTCACAAAACACAGAGAGAATATTTATTTAAGCACTTGTGACATTCTGACTGTTATGAGTAAAATACAGTTGAAGCGTGGAAAATAGTCCTCTATCAGTTTTGGTTGATCATCAGTACCAGGATTGTCCAACCTGTGAAAATATACTACTGTCACCTAGTGGATTGAGGAATTACTACAGCCAAGAGGTTTTGAGGTCATTTGTACTCAGAACTGGTTGGGGGGGATCTGGTAGGGACAATAAGTGGTTACTAGGCCCATAACTGAAATATTGTGATTAAACGTTGTGATTGTCTTTTAGTTATTTTTCCTATTTATCTCTGAATATTGACTTAACCGCTACGCTGCATACTGACACTAAGACAAATTCCTCGTATGTAATCTTGCATAGCGATAAAAGTGATTCCGATTCTGAAACAAATAAAACCATTACACAAGTCATATTCAGTCATATTCATAATATCATAACACTGCTTGATGTTTATTAGGAACTTTTGTAAACATCAACAGTTTATATTTTTTTCTATCATTTTTAAAAATAACACTTTAAGTAGCGGTCCGTGTCCGTGGGAACTCGGATTTCAAGTAGGCAGTAGGTATGTTCTGCAGGCAATTCTTTTTTGAGGAATCAATAAGCAGAATCAATTCCTTTACAGTTTTGATTATTTTAGAATCATAATTCTCGATGCCCAACCACAATGCCTAATATGTTGATCTTCTTTAGTCCTATTTCTTCAGCCCCTGGAGTCTTATTCCTTTTCCTGTCTGTTCTTGTGCCTTTGTTGTAGTGACATCACTTCTTTGAGAGAAATTTCATTTTGTTTCCTAGAGATAATGGAAAAGGAACAAAAGTGGTGTAATGTGAGACTGAGCCTAGGCCATCTGCAGAAAGCTTGTCTCATGAAAATAAAGATATTCTGACAGAGAACAGCTGAGAAACAGTAGTTCCTTACCCAAGCCTTTGAGGAACCTGTTGACCCTCCGGTGTTCATTATCATGGATGGAGTCTAGATACTCCTGCACCCTCACCTCAAAGAGTCCTGGGGAGAGACAAAGAATCATAAATCATCGGATCAACTCCCTCACCCTCACCTCACCCTACCGCTGCACCTCTGTACCTCGCAGAGCCTGCCTGTGGAGCTCTCGTTCCTCGATGAACCAGCCAAACATCTGCGTCTCCATGAACACCTCCAGGAAGCGACGCATGCTCTTCGACGGGACCGCTTTACGGAAGCCTTCCCGCTGGAAGGAGCAGGGGCCCGGGGAGGAGGATGAAGAGGAGTAGCCGTCCTCCCGTTCGCTGCTGATGAAGAGCGGATAGTGGCCTACCAGCTCCACGAAGAAACGAACAAAGGCCTCGGACACTACGGTGCTGAGATGGCCAGAGTCTGGAGAGAAGTTCAACAGACATTGTAACTAACATATGTACACTCTGAGATGGCCAGAGTCTGGAGAGAACTTCAACAGACATTGGCTGAGTTTTCCAACAAAGAAGCTTGTTAAGAGTTAAGAAGCTTCTTAAGGAGTTAAGAAGGCTCCAAAGAAGTGTTTCCCAAACGCCTTCTTAACAGCCTTCTTAACACATCGCTAAAGAAGGCTCTTAAGAAGCATCTTAACTGGAGCTGTCCACCATCTCGATGTGAGAGGTCCTCTGCGGCCCACTAGATGGCACTCTGAGCCCACCAGTGGGCCACGACCCAGTGGTTGAGAAACACTGTTGTAGAATAAGCTAATCGTGGTCATGTTAAACAAGAACTTCTTCTATTAAACATTATTTATTTCAGACATGGACTCCAGTTCAAATTGCTTTATATACACAGCATACAACAAAATTGAGAGAAACACTACCGAATTTAAGCGACCTTGGGTTCTGTGAAAGGTGCTCTATAAATCCACAACATTCTTATTATAAAAGGAATCCATTCTGATTAGAGGAATATAGCCTACGGTAAAACATTTAAAACACAAGTAACCATACATACAGGGGAGATTTTCAAGTGTTCCCCAATTTTAAACACTAAAGGGTGCATGAAAGAAAGGAAAAATGGAAAAACACAAGAGGAACAGTGGACACAAGTATCTCCTTTTGCCTGAGGCGGCTGGATCTGCCAGTGTTTCGTCATTAAGAAGGTGTTAAGAATGCCCCAGACCCAATGGTTACTTGTGTTTTAAATGTTTTACCGTAGGCTATATTCCTCTAATCAGAATGGATTCCTTTTATAATAAGAATGTTGTGGATTTATATAGCCCCTTTCACAGAACCCAAGGTCGCTTAAATTCTGTAGTGTTTCTCTCTGTGTGTGTGTGTGTGTGTGTGTGTGTGTGTGTGTGTGTGTTTGTGTGTGCGCGCACGCAACGCACATGTCACTTATAGAATTGGCTGCACAACTTACAAAATGTGGATGCCATGGTGGCTTCTGTTCTTGTTTCTCGATACTCTTCCCTGTTCATCGTACACTATATGAAAGCCCCTTGTAATGCCTCACCATTAGCTGTGTCCCCTCCTCTCTCGCTAGCTAGCTCTCTTCTCCTCTCCAGAACATTCTCCAGGGCTGACTGGAGCTTAGAGGGCAGGATTGAGTCCTCATCATCCAACTGCAAAGGATGCACAGGAGAGAATAAGCCTATAGAAATTATGTGTGTTGAAATAAATCCTTTCACACCTGCACATGTGCTCGTGTGTGGTTGCCACATGCAGAAGGACACACACAAATAAATGAAAAGACACACGCGAGCGCACACACACACAACCACACACACACACACACACACACACACACACACACACACACACACACACACACACACACACACACACACACACACACACACACACACACACACACACACACAGAGATCTATGAAGGGCCTACCTGTCTGAGGAAACGACTGTTCCCAAGATCCACAACCAGAACCTGTGTAAGGGAAAATTAAGGTAAATAATTACTGCGATGTACATAGTTTTTGGATTTACCTTCTGTGAAGCACATTGTGATTAAGGCAATTGAGCAAATGTACAGTGGTTAGCCATTTAAAAGACCTCTAAATAGTTATATACATCTAGGCTAAAAATAGGCTACATAAGTGAACATTGAGCAGACTTCTGTCTTAGACCAACCACGTCTTCTGGGGCATATGACAATAACAAAGCATTATCTTATACACATGGACTCCTCTGTGGTGCATATTTTGGTCTAAAACTGGACTATAGCCAAAACAATCGGAAGCAATTGACCTAACTGTAGATAGGTAAAGCAAGTCACTGGATCCAGTTACACCCCAACACTGGTCATATTATTATTAACAATTTGAACTTTGAGTGCAGCGCACGGTGGCAAATTCGAGTGTAGCTCTGCCGCATAGTTGGGAGGCACCGCTCTCCCCGTAGGAAAACAACGCCCACAACGGGCACAGAGCTGTTTTATCATGGATCATGTGTGTGTCGGGGGCTTGAGCGTCTAACACCCCTGCCTATAACCGCATTCCATTTGTATTAGGAACTAGGTCAAAGGTCAAAGCTGGTCACCATCCCTGACTTTCAAAATTGAAACTGGCCGGTTTCCCGACTGTTTTACTGGAATGCGGTCAATTCGAGTGTGACGTCACTCAACGGGGATATTCACAAGTTCCCAATACAAATACAATGTGCCCTATGTCCTGCCTGACCTCCTCCAGGGGCAGCTCAGTGAGCTGGGGCAGGGAGCTGGACAGCAGGCCGACGATGAAGGGGGTCGGGCTGCAGACGATGTCCAGCATGGCCGAGGGCAGCACGGGGATGTAGGTGTGCTGCCATACAAATGGGTAGAGCAACGCCACCACCGCATGGCAGCACTGGGACAGGGTGCTGCAGGGAGGGACACAGGGAGAATGATGTAATGAGAGGAGCGCACCACCGCGTGGCAGCACTGAGACAGGGTGCTGCAAGGAGGGACACAGGGAGAATGATGTAATGAGAGGACTCGGAGGACATAGAAGGAGTGGTGACAGACTAGTCATTGGTTACACAGGAGTCAGATGTGTTTTTTTATGATGGACAAACAAGCAAAAAGTCTGTATGTTTTGTACACAGAATGAAATGGGGGAGAGACAGACATGGAAAGAAAGAAGGCAGTCCAACAAAGGTGTAATGGTGGAAAATAACCAACCAGCAGTATAATAC
Source organism: Poromitra crassiceps (assembly GCF_964638095.1). Lineage (NCBI taxonomy): Eukaryota > Metazoa > Chordata > Actinopteri > Beryciformes > Melamphaidae > Poromitra > Poromitra crassiceps. Next base: position 32,157,830 of record NC_139624.1, read on the forward strand.
AACAGTATAGTAATTTTACTATGACACTGTTTGAAAAGGAAGATCAGCTTGGTAGTCTAATCCTAGCCTGGGTAAACCCATCCCCCACGTGACCTGCTCTCAGACCTGTTCTCAGTCACTATGACTAGTGACTAGTGACTGGGAACTGAGAGAGCAGGTCACGTGGGGGCTGGGTTTACCTAGGCTAGTCTAATCCAGAGGTTCTCAAATGTTTTTCAGCCAAGGACCCCTTACAAGATAGAAAATATACCGGGGACCCCCTCATTCTGATTTGTGATTTTGGGCTAAGCTTAATTGTTTCGACAGTAACGTGCTTGACTTTTAATTTGATAGGTTTGTTATTAGAATGTAATCCATGAACCATTTTAGATTTAAAGCATAAACTATTTTCGTTGAACTATGAAGATTTTGCAAAAAAAAATATATATATTTTTTTTTATTACATTACATTTACATTACGTCATTTAGCAGACACTTTTGTTTTATCCAAAGCGACTTATAATATCACAATTTGTCAACAGTACAGAAAACCACTATGCAACACAATCAATGACAGCCAAGATATTTTTGATAGACTAGCACCATGTAGGAAGTAGTTTGAGAAGGAATAAGTAACATGTAGCATTTTTTTTTTTTTTTTTTTTTTTTTTTTACTTGAAAACTTTTCGCGGACCCCCTGGCAAAGTGCCACGGACCCCTGGGGGTCCGCGGACCCCCATTTGAGAACCACTGGTCTAATCTGATTGATGAGAGTAAATACCCAATGGGCATCGCGTCAACACAATGAAATGCTTAACCTCACCACATGAGGGTGCTACGGTCTCACCCCATTTACACCTGTTTTTTAAATGTGACCTGTATCCAGATACAGTACATTATCTGGATGTTATCTGGATAAGGAAAAATGCATGCTAATGCATGGTGTAAATGCATAGTGATCAGAACTTCCTGACCACATCTGGAGGTAGTCTGACTCACATTCTATTCAGATCTTTTACACCCCATTTACACCTGGTTTTTAAATGTGACCATTATCCAGATAACTTATCCGGATACAGGTCACATTTAAAAACCAGGTGTAAATGGGGTGTAATATGTGTTAATACATAGACCCTTTTCATAGGAACCATTTTGAGGTGGTAGAGCAGGTGTTCCATTCCATTTAAGTGTGCCACTGCCAGGGCCCTCATTAATGTTATTGGTTACACATGCTTTACTTCCTGCTTTACCACCTCAGAATGGTTGGATATTCCCCACAGTACCAGAGAGGAACACAGCGCTACATAATTCCTTCACACTCGTCACTTGACTTTGCATGCCCTCTATCTGACTCCCACTGCTTTTCCCTGAAGAAAAAACAAACTGGCCTCTCAGCTCAACAGCAGGCTGCCCTCAAAATATGTCTCAGGCATGTTTCCTGCTTGGACAAAACTGCCTGGGACGGCCTTCAAGTCTATTCAACAAGGACCACCCACATTCATAACTTCATAATAAAAACATTCCTGACATTTTCATTTCATCTGATTTCTCCATGTCTAAATAAAACAGTCCAAAAAATAGTTTTCAGATCCCCCCACCACCCCGATTTATTTTCAGTGCAATTTTAAGAGCAACGGCCGCCGACCTGAGTTTGTCGGCGGTGAAGATGACCCGGCGCTCCAGCAGCAGAGAGCCGAGCACCCTAAGGAGCAGCCGCAGGCTCAGACAGGAGAAGAGACACTCAAAGTTCACATGCTCCAGACGTGAGTCAGAGGGCCTGCAGAGCTCCATCACCTGGGAAAGGAGATTGTAGACACAGGGAAAATGACTTTCAAAACTCACAGAAAAAAAGTCTCTTCACACATTCACAAAACCTTCACCCCCAAACCAAAAATAGCAAATGACAAAGAAATATTATTATTACAGTATTTTGCATCGTGATAGATCACCTCATGATGAGCACTGGTGGATTCTGGTGCTCCCATGGTTGAAAAAGCCTTGTAAAGTGCCTTCTAGAGTGGAGGAAAACGAGAAGAAGTGCCCTATTGGCTGCCCTTTACATGGGAAAAATGATTTGAGTGCCCTCTAGTGTGCCCCTTCATACAATAAATTATGATGATGTGCCCTCTAGAGCAATACAATTGTATAACATATCTAAATGAGTGCCCTTCTAGTGGACAAAATGTGATATAGTGCCCTTACAACGGAAAAGGGTGCAATTAATTGCTGTCCGCCACTGATCACGAGATATTTCTGTGAAACGGTGACTTTATTGTTTATCTCAATTACAGGCAGCTATAAGGGGATGAGAGGGATGGGGGCCAGACTTGTATAGGAGGACAAGAGTTCTACTGGTCGCCAATAGAGGTCGATAAAGATTTAGTTCAGGAACATATTGAGTCAATCATTGAGTCATTGCAATTGATCAACAACTGATATATACAGTATATAATGACAGCTATTGAATGATAATCTAAATAAGTAAATAAGCAGAAAATGGTTATTGCCCCTTAAAAAAATATTTTGATAGAGCAGGTATTTTGATAGAGCAGGCAAAAGTTCATAAAACAGTCAAAAATTAATTGACTGCTGTGGAATACAAAATATTTTTCTCCTATGTTTTTGTTGTTTACTTCAAAAGTATTCTTTTCTTTTAACTGGTCACAATTTTGTTCAGATCATGATCTCCATCAACATAAACTACAGATGCCTTCCAGTGTCACTCACTTCAGTGCCTGAACCAGGGAGGAAGGTTTTGATGGTGATGGTTCTGCCTGGAGCTGGAAACTGGGCCTCCATGATGGCTCTCATAAAGGGCTGGACCAGGGCTGGAGACAGAGCCCTCCGCCTCTCCACCTCATCCAGCACCTACAGAACACACACACACACACACACACACACACACACACACACACACACACACACACACACACACACACACTAAGTGAAGGTGTATGCGTCTGGTACCGTCTGGCATCCCTCTGGATGTGCTTTGATGTGAATAACATCAAGAAGAAGAGAGTTTACCTTGGAGAAGAGGTTGAAACAGCCAAGGTGACTAACGATGCAGTAGACTTCTGGGAGACATTTTCCTTTTCCGCTAGGCTATGGAAAAGAGGAGTAGGAGGTTTATACATCACTCCCTTTGGTGTGAAAAGCTTGTATCTCCAAATCGTCAACTTTTCAGAAACTACAAAAATCAGCTTTGGTTTTAGTTTGTCGGCCATAAAGTTTTTTGCGTTTCTCTTTTTTACATCTGATTTATTTATAGTATTTATAGTATAGTATTTGTAGTAGTCATAACAACTTTTATATATATATATATATATATATATATATATATATATATATATATACTGTATAATAGATCCTTTCCAAAATAATTGAATATCATGGAAAAGTCATGGTGCATCGAGACAGTAATTAAAGCAAAAGGATTCCCGACCAAGTATTGAGTGCAGGCATGAACATAACTTTTCAAAAGGTCGACATTTCTGTTTTGAAAATACCGGTTTTTGATTGGTTTTATGTGATATTTAATTCCTTGAAATACTGTTTTGGGGGTTTCTTATGAGCTGGAAGCCAGACTTATGCAAAGTTAAACAAATAAATACTTGAAATACTTTACTTTGTGTGTAATGAATCTATAATCTATGAAAGTTTCACTTTTTGAAAGGAATTATGGGAAAAAACTAACTTTTCCATGATATTCAAATTTTTTGGAAAGGATCTGTATACATCATATATACAGATGTGTGCGTGCGTGCGTGCGTGCGTGCGTGCGTGCGTGCGTGCGTGATCCATGAAATAAAGTTGTAACCAAATCCAAAACTTTTTAATACGTAAAACAACCCGGTCAAACTTTTGCGTTTATCTAATTGGTTTCTAAATGATTTCAGTCTGAGGGCTGTTGAATGTTTGTGCAGTCTTTCAGTAAAAACTTGAAGATGCCCAAAATTGTTTATTGCATGGCAGTAGCAATATACAGTAATTCTCTGCTCAACAAAATAGGTCTTGCCGTGTGAAACTTTGAAATCTGAGACTATGAATCATTCATACACGCACGCACGCGCGCGCACACGCACGCACACACATACGCACACACACACACACACACACACACACACACACACACACACACACACACACACACACACACACACACACACACACACACACACACACACACACACACACACACACACACACACAAACAAACACACTTTCTCAGTCTCACACACTTCCTCCCAGACTCTGAGATTGACTGTTTTCCCACAGGCACGCTGACTATTTTGGCACAGTTATTTACTCAGCTGACATCATGGTATTTAGCCACTTCCTGTTCAGTAGCTCTACCAAATGTCACTAAATAAATGTACAGTACATGTGTTTACCCTGCTGGTTTGTATTTACCAGTAAACGCCGGCAGTATCCAAACCTCCTGCTGCCGTCCTCACCAGTCAAAACAAAGGAGAACATCTCACTGCCAGGGATGAGCCAAAACAAACACACAAGTAAACATCTGATGGGCAGATTTAGGTATTGTTCTTAATTATTATAGACTATGATATTATGGACTGTACATAATAACAGTGAATACAGTAAATACTAATGTTGATTTTTACATTCTTAGTAGTGACTATTTGCTCTGAAGATACACACATACAACATTTTGTCTCAGAGTCTAACTTACTTGTTTGTTTCTCTTTACCTGCATTTTTTCGTTTATGATATTGGCATAGATTTAACACACACACACACACACACACACACACACACACACACACACACACACACACACACACACACACACACAGTCACACTGTGTGTGTGTGTGTGTGATGTGGGTCTTACCTTGGGTAGTTCTCTACTGGCTCCCAGTCTTTAGCATCAGGGAAACAGAACTGAGGAATGACCCTAAGCTGATCCTCCGTCTCTCTCATGAACTTGAAGCTCCGCTCCAGCTGCACCACAGGTCAAGCAGGGACACTAGCTTAGAAAACCTCTAAAACCTTTGCCACTTAACTTTGTTTTTATTCCACTTATTAACTGATGTTTTGCAAATAAAATCTTAATTAGTTGGCAGAGGTTTGCATGTCAATGAGTCTGTTTATGAATACAAGTATCAGGTTGCAGTTGAATAAGCTTGACTAAATGCTTTCATTTTACAATTGAATATTGGGAACACGCAAACCTTTTTGTCAAAATTTCCCAAATTCCTGAGCTTAACTTCCAATGGAAGATTTTCAGAAATTTACCGGAACTTTTCCACCCCCCGTTGCAGCCCTACTCCTCTGCTCCTTACCTTGGGAGGGAACTGCTGGGTGACCTCCGGCAGATAGGCGGTGCCGGCCTTGGCTTTCTGCAGTGACACAACCAGGAAGTACTCAAACAGCTGGCGCTGGTGCAGCTCCTGCCTTGCTCCCTGCTCCAGAGAGCTGGTTCTGGTGTTGGTACCATTGTAGTGGACCTGAGTCTGGCTTGGCTGGCTCAGTATGGACTGGACGGACACCAGACGCTGACGGTTAGCTGGGAGAGAAGAAGAAAGATGCAACGGATACACGGATCAACGGATACAACTTGCAAAACTAGAAGAATATCCGGCACTCTCAAAATATATTTGAGGACATTATTCCATTGTGATACTCTACCTTTGGCTCTGTCTTCAACTTCACTTTCCGAGTCACTGTTTTCATCTGAAACTGCAGACAGAGAAGTAGGGTTTATTAATTCAAAAGATCCATCAAAAGTTTATTTAGACAGTTTTCATGATGAAGTGTTCTCGCAAATGTATTTTATTTATTTACTTATTTTATTTTGCTGGCACTTATCCAAGGGGAATTGACTACAATAACTGCTACTACAGCAGAATAAGCTTTCCTTAGTTTATAGGTTCTGTCCTGGGCTGCCCTCTGGACTTCATAACTCATCTCACCCCCTGCATGAGACTGTCCTTCAGTAACAGACTGATACACCCACGGCGTGAGAAGGAGTGCTACCACAGGTCCTATATCCCTACAGCAGTTAGACTTTTCAACACCCAATAGCCAAACATAATGTGTGTTGGGTCTCTACTACTGCTATTATTCTATTATTATTATTAGGGGTTCAAGCCCTGAAGGGGCTGAAGTCCTATTGTTTTTGTGCTGGTTTATTCTTCTTCTCGTTGTTCATCTGCCTCGATGCAAATTCCCGTGAGATGCTAAATCGCAGAGACCAGAAATTTGGCACAATGACAGATAATGGTGGCTTGTTTCTGCTTAAGAAATATTTTTCGAATTGGCCTGAAGGTGGCACTATGATTAAAGGTTTTACGTTAAAGGCCATACCTTCCATGCCATTTGTCCGATTTTCAAGCAAGTTTTTTTCCACGTGTTCAGGTGAATCTGCTCTACAAATTTGCCTCAAGTTGCCTGGAAAGTTTTTGAGATATTTTGAAAAGTTTGGAAAACACATTTTCGACATCTCCTCCTAGACCGTTTTCCACCAACATCGCCAGGAAGCATCTATGGAGCTCTACAATGCAGATTTTTAGATTTTTGAAATCTACTTTAGTTTTGGAGATATTAATAACTTCATGACCGATTAACAAATCGTCACAAAAGCATGTAATAGCAGTAAATCAAGGCCATTTGCATAATCGGTCGCAAACGTCTCAGCCTCTTCTGGAATGGCATTTCTGACATGCTATTATGCGATTTGAGCAAAAGGGGGCGCCGGCCGCAGATGCCAAAAGTGGGCGTGGCCTAGCACAAAAATGGCCGTAACTTCACACCTGTTTGTCCAATGATCGTGGAACTTGGCAGATATATCAAGTAGGCTGTACTAGTCAAAATTGGAGGTTTTGTCATAATTGGTGAAAATATATAGTAAACACTATGTAATAGCAAGTCAATCAAAATGAGTTGATACATAGTAGAGACATGAGATTTGGCCCAATGACAGATATTGGTAACTATTACTACAGTAGCACCAGAAATATTTATCGAATCGGCCTGATGGGGGCGCTGTAATTACAGGTTAAAATTCCCAACTTTGAAAGGCCATAACTCAGATTTTCAAGCAACCTTTTTCCACACATTCACCTGAACGTGCTCTACAAATTTGCCTCCAGGACTATTTGGGGTTCAATTTGTGCAAGGCTTGAACCCCTGCTATTGCCGCTTGCGGCTATATTTATTATTATTATTGCTATTGCTATTACCACCACTTGCTGCTAGCTATACTTCCTAACTCAGCAGGTTAGATCATACTTATTATTATTGTATACTGTGCAATCTCCTCTAATATATACGGTGCAATATACTAGATTGTGCAATTCTTTCATTTTATACGGTGCAACTTGTGGTCACAACATTTTCGTATTTTTAGTGTATAGTGTACATATCTTGTGTTTACTGTTGAGAGTTATTTTAATGTGTCACTCTATACTTGTTTGAGCTGCTGTAACAAGTGAATTTCCCAATTGTGGGATTAATAAAGGCTATCTTATCTTATCTTTATAAGATCACCAGCAAAATCACAGCCACCTCACCTCTCCCTGAGCTGGTCTCAGCATAATGATAGACCCTTCTCAGGTGTTTCTTCCCAATCCGAGCCTCAAAGATGCTGTTGATCTTCAGTACAACCTGTTGATAAAACATCATGTGACTCATCAACTCATGATTAATATGTGTTCTAATCTAAAAAGCAAGGTGGGGAGAAGTACAACAACAGTTCCTCTACACGGGGGGAGAGGAATGGAACAAGATCCCGAATGAACGCACGCACACACACGGGAGCGCAGCCAGGCTGCAGGCAGGCACACACACACACACACACACACACACACACACATGCACTCACGCTAAAAAAACACTAATATACAAAGCCTGGGTACAGAAATACTACAACATGATATTTTTCCCTTCAGGTGAAACAAAAAACCCAATAACGACGTTTTGATAGCTACAGTGGAACTTGGCAGCTATAATGGATTCAGGTTAAAGTTGAATGAGATTTAATAAATGTTCCCTCTGCAAGTGATTAAATAATCATTAAACAAGGTTTTGGCAGTCATAAAGCAATGTGGCAGGCGTTGTGAGTGTAGGATCAAATCCAGCATGACTCAATTGTTTGCAAATACACCACAAAAACCTTGACTAAAAGTACCAGTTCTGCTGTGATTGAGGCCTCTTCTAACATACACAAATGCACACAAACACACTACAGCTCCACAATATCAATATATAAATCTTCCCTAAAAAACGTTTTCTGAATGTACACACACACACACACACACACACACACACACACACACACACACACACACACACACACACACACACACACACACACACACACACACACACACCAAAGCTATGTAGTACATTCAAATCGCTTTTTACATGATGTCCATATTTACTTGAATGGGAATAAGGTCAATTTAAAGTGGGTGGGTGGTGCAAGTGAAAAACCAGTGACATGTCTCATGTAGTCATGCACACACACACACACACACACACACACACACACACACACACACACACACACACACACACACACACACACACACACACACACACACACACACACACACACACACACACACACACACACACATTAAATCAGTGGTTCCCAAACTGGGGGCATGCCCCCTAAGCAGGAGAACAGTGGAAAGACAGCGGGGGGAATGCAAGCATAACACATACCTGCCAACACTCCCCATTTTTGTGGAATTTTTAACTCTTTCTCCTGCTATGCTCCGATTGGTCATTTCTCCCGTTACTGTCTTTCAGAGGCTGTAGCAGGCTTAGTTTTACCCAATCAATTATTCAATCAATCAATCAATCAATCAATCACACACACCGTTGGTATCCTGCGGCAGGTGCGGCTGTAGGGATCCCCAGGCAGCCAGGCGGTCTGTTCAGGCCCAATGGGGGTGGAGGGAGGGCTCAGCCGGGGGGGAGATGAAACACCCCCACTGCTGTGGGTCTGCTGGGTGGATCTCCGCAAGTCCAGCAGCTTAAAGCTCCTGGCCGAATTCTGTCTGAAGAAGCCCGGCCTTGACAGCTATAGTGAGGGAAAAGACAGGAAAAACATCCAGATGTCAAGCAGTGTGCCACACAGGATCTACTTCACACATTGCTGGGGACCCAAGATTGAGCAGTGTCGGATTTGGTGCAATTTGAACAAGCTCAATATTAACATACTCTGAATAAACAAGTGAACAGTGCTCTGTGCAGCTGCGGGCCAGGCGAAGAGCGCTCTGTGCAGCTACGGGGCGAACGGGCTCTGCACTAGTTTCTGAAATAGCACAAGCCTTGGTGTCTGCATTATGTGTAGCATGTAGAGGGACCTTGGTGGTGTCTGCATTATGTGTAGCATGTAGAGGAACCTTGGTGGTGTCTGCATTATGTGTAGCATGTAGTGGAACCTTGGTGGTGTCTGCATTATGTGTAGTATGTAGAGGAACCTTGGTGGTGTCTGCATTATGTGTAGCATATAGAGGAACCTTGGTGGTGTCTGCATTATGTGTAGCATGTGGAGGAACCTTGGTGGTGTCTGCATTATGTGTAGCATGTAGAGGAACCTTGGTGGTGTCTGCATTATGTGTAGGATGTAGAGAAACCATGGTGGTGTCTGCATTATGTGTAGCATGTAGAGAAACCATGGTGGTGTCTGCATTATGTGTAGCATGTAGAGGAACCTTGGTGGTGTCTGCATTATGTGTAGCATGTAGAGGAACCTTGGTGGTGTCTGCATTATGTGTAGCATGTAGAGGAACCTTGGTGGTGTCTGCATTATGTGTAGCATGTAGAGGAACCTTGGTGGTGTCTGTATTATGTGTAGCATGTAGAGGAACCTTGGTGGTGTCTGCATTATGTGTAGCATGTAGAGGAACCTTGGTGGTGTCTGCATTATGTGTAGCATGTAGTGGAACCTTGGTGGTGTCTGCATTATGTGTAGCATGTAGAGGAACCTTGGTGGTGTCTGCATTATGTGTAGCATGTAGAGGAACCTTGGTGGTGTCTGCATTATGTGTAGCATGTAGAGGAACCTTGGTGGTGTCTGCATTATGTGTAGCATGTAGTGGAACCTTGGTGGTGTCTGCATTATGTGTAGCATGTAGAGGAACCTTGGTGGTGTCTGCATTATGTGTAGGATGTAGAGGAACCTTGGTGGTGTCTGCACCAGGAGAGGAGGGCAGAGACTGCTGGGAACACTGACTGTCCACCTCAATGTCCTCATATGGGTTGTCCTTTGACGGGTCTGCAGGAATAACAAAGATGGCAACATTCAACTCATGGTTATTAATGTTTTTCTTATTAGTATCTTTATGCATTAAAAAGTATGTGGTCAGTTGGGATATTCAGGGTATTTTTAGATTGAAGTCGCCAATATCTTATATTCAATATCTTTAAATTTTGCCCCGTGGGAACGGGGGACCACCATCCTTGAAGACTACATAATATTCCATCAATTTCCTTTACCATGTTATGACAATTCTTCAATGCATACATGTGACTATACATGTGACTGATTTGGCGTTGATGGTAAACAGTTGGAGAACCTCTGATAAAACCCTGTTCATTTGGGATGTGTACATGTACGTAGGAATAGAATAGAATAGAATAGAATAGAATAGAATAGAATAGAATAGAATAGAATAGGAGTGTCTCACCCAGGATGTCTTCATAGTGATGTTCTGACAGCCTGCGAGAGACGAGGGAACAAGTCGACTGACTGTGAGACTCTCTGACTTCAGACTCGGAGGATTTCCTGACACAGAGAGGACAAAAGTACAAGTGAGCATGTACAATATGTGACAATAAGGTATGAATTAATTTGAGTTGAATATGGTCTAATGTTATTATAATCATAATACCAAACCTTTGTTAAACAAGATTTAGGCTACACATTATGTTTGTGGTTTTGACCAATATTTGTTTTTGAAGGCCGATACCAAAACCCTATATTTTTAAAATCCATATTTAAATTTTAGCATTCTCATGAATGACAAGTATTGAGTGTTTGGCCCAGATTATGTTATTCTTGGCAGGATGGCAAAGCCTCTGAAACAGTGCTTAGACCATTATGTGATCAGAAAACTCTCCCATAAACCTATAATAATGAAATTCATTAGCAGCTATTTAAGGCAGGGTGACTGACCTCCCATATTCAATCATACCTTATTACCCTTCAATGAAGAATTCATTCACAAAAAACATTATTGGACAATTAAATGAAGTAAAATGTCGGTGAAGGTCAGTGACTAAAGGTTTTATTTCCAATAATGGGACCAGATTCTCTCTGGGCCCTAGTCTAAGCATATTTATTATTTCTACACCAAATATCCATATTTTTGGGTCAGTGGAATAACAATATTTCCTCCATCCACCACTAGGGGCACTACCCATTCCCTATATAACGCCATTCTCAGCATTATTCTTGCCCATGAAGGAAGGAACACATCAGCCTTGCTGCTAGCTAACTGTTCACAGTGGTTCTAGCGACTGCGCTGAGCGTTAGTTAGTGACATAGCCTGCACCTCTCTCAACATTTGAGAAACTATCCTTGACGGAAAAGAAGCCACTTTGCGTCACTCGACTATAGCCCGAGTCACCCAGCGACAGTAACAAGCCAGTCACCGCCATTGGAAAGTGTCCAGTGTTATCAAGCAAGATTTCACCAACGCTATAATAATAAAAAATCATAATTGATTGGATTTATTTCGCACCTTTCTAGATACTCAAAGTGCTTCACATATCAAGGGAGGGAACTCAACTCATCCACCACCAATGTGTAGCACCCACCTGGGTGATGCACGACAGACAGTTTTGTGCCAGAATGCTGCTCACCACACATCAGCTATCACAGTGTAGAGTTGAGGACTGAATGTGCCAATTAAGTAACGAGGGATGATTAGGTGGCCATGATTGAAGGAAGGCCTGTTTGGGAATTTAGCCTTGTGAAGAGTGCCGATGGGATCTTTAACGACCACAGAGAGTCAGGACCTCGGTTTAACGTCTCATCCGAAGGACGGTGCTCACTCACAGGACAGAGTCCCTGTCTCTGCCCTGGTGCTACGGCACACTAGCCAGAACAGAGAGCCCCCCCCCCCCCCCCCCCCCCAAGCCTGTGTGGAGTATCGAGGATTTCTGGCTGGGACCCCCTCATCCCCTCTACATCCGGTGTCTCGGTTGGTTCCACACAAGCCAAGCCTTGTCCCCAGGCTCGTGAGAGCACTGCGCCCGATTCAAGCATGCAGTGCTTGGCAGATGCCTGAAGCAAGCCACCGCTATCAGAGACGAAGACCCACTCTTCGCTCATCCGGCTAACCCAGACAAGGAAGACGTCTCCCCCGCCGTGGTTCCGGTTTCCGGCTCCTGGCGCTCCTACAATAGGCTGACCTGAAGCCGGACCCCGACGTAATGTGGAGGATATTTTGGAGCTGAATGCTGGGCAGCATGAAGGCTTCGCAGACCTCCCCTCATCTCAGATGATGGTGACATTTACCATGATGTCTTCAATACTGAATACCTGGTTAACCCTAGCACCGTATCTGACTCCGCTTCCATGGTGAGCTTGGGTGCCTGTCACCAACGCCGGCCTTCTTTGACTTGATCCTCCAGGCACACCACGTTATGGTGAGGTTGGACACCACAACAACGGTGGGAACATAAACCGCCAAGGCTCACTGAAGTTGCACATGTTGACTCGCAAACTGATCATTTGGAGCAGCGTGCATTTCCTCTCCCTGAGGGCAACACACGCACCGGGAGGATCCTGAACAGAGGACCTGATGTCCAGGGGCAGTGGGGGGATCCTGAACACAGGACCTGATGTCCAGGGGCAGTGGGGGGATCCTGAACACAGGACCTGATGTCCAGGGGCAGTGGGGGGATCCTGAACACAGGACCTGATGTCCAGGGGCAGTGGGGGGATCCTGAACACGGGACCTGATGTCCAGGGGCCGATTTACGGGGAGTGCGGGAAGGGTGCACGCTTTTATGAGGGCCCCGCAGGGACCTCCCTGTATGTAAGCCCCGGGTGCCTTCGTGGGATTTGGCTGTGGTTCTGCAGAGGCTTAAAGGCCCCCCCTTTGAACCACTACAGGAGGCGAATTGTCTTTCAAGACAGCGTTGTTGTTGTTGGCTCTGGCCTCAGAGAGTCACTCAGTTTGCTCGAGGGGATGGAAAGGCGAGTATGATCCCTAACCCGGCCTTTGTGCCTAAGGTTGTTGGTCCGTGTGCTCGTGTTACTACTTCTCCTGGGGAGCATCAGGCTCAGAGTTTATGCCCATGCAGTCCGTGCCCTGCACACTTATTTGGACAAGACAAGGGGGCTCAGGAAGAGTGATCAGCTGTTCATCTCCTGTGCTAATCCCTGTTTGGGCAGGCCCATCTCTAAGCAACACCTCTCACATTCGGTTATGAAGGCTAGTACCTTGGCTTACATGAGTCAGAGCGCACAGCCCCCTCCAGGGCTCCATGCGCACTCTACTCGTTCTTTGCCTTCTCCAGTCCCAAAGGACTTGGCAGCACCCGTCACCATGTTGTACTTCATGCTGGGCCCTCTTCAGGGGAGTGCCTATTCAGGACATTTGTGCGGCGGCGAGTTGGACCTCGCCCCTCACTTTTGTTTTGTTTGTGGGGCTAGTGCAAGGATTTTTTTTAATTCCTCTGACCCCAAAATATGGATATTTGGTGTAGAAATAATAGATGTGCTTCTGTAACCATTTGTATTTCGTCGTCTGCGTTGTGTTTTGTTAAGGAATGGACCGACACTCTTCAGCTTCAGTTGTGTGGATTTTATTGCCTGTCAACACACATGGATTCTCATTGGTCGGACATACAGCAGTGATCGGCACAGCAGACACGGCTCGTGGCAAGAATCATCTCTTTCTGGCCATAATAAATGTACAACAAAATATAAACAATATGAACAATTATGTACCTGTCAACACACATGGATTCTCATTGGTCGGACATACAGCAGTGATCGGCACAGCAGACACGGCTCTACAGAAAAACCAGGAAGCGTTAGCTTAGCGTACAAGCTAATGAGGCTAGCGATAGCCACCACGTTAACAAGATATAACCCACAGCACATTCAGGTAAGTACAATGCGATCGCTAACTACTGTCATACAATCCAACATAATACCATGATAGCTGTATCATTAGATTACATAGTTTTAACCCGTTTAACGTAATGCCTGTGTCTCATGCGACCTACCGTGGCAAGAATCATCTCTTTCTGGCGCTTAGGTGACGTAGCGGCCAGATTTAAATGCCAGGCAGGGACATGCCCACAACCCAATGAGTTAAAGTGATAGAACCCTGTAAATGACTGGTCAGTGCTCTGGCAAGTGGAACTAACTAAAATAACCAAACTAACTCCGTTACACTCCCCCCTGCTGAATTCCACTTGCTCGCATAGATTCCCAGAAAATAGAAATTAAAGAAACAAACAAATACTGACCAGCTAGTAAACATGACAGGTACTCAGCATAGGCACATCAGAGAGAGAGTGAGAGAGAGAAGGAGAAAAAAAAATCACATACATACAATACACAGAAAACCAATGGAGGAAGTAGACCCTGTGTAGTCACACGAAACCCAGTCAGGAGACTATTCTCCGCGAGAATTAGAGGAGAAGGAGGCCGGCCAAACCCCCTCAACCATCTCAGGTAAACATGCCTGTTACATGTCTAATGCACAATGTGATTACACAAACCCTCCATCAATAATCGACACCCGGGGACCCAATCATCAGACAACCATCCCCCATGTACACCATATGTGAGCCCAAACCCACCATACAGGAGCATAAAATAAACATTCTTCACCTTATGAAAAATAAATAAAAACATAAGACCCATTATACACATAATGGCACAACTCACAAGAAAAGTGCTTTTCTTCCTCTCTCCACATTCTCCAATAAAACAAAACATTCAAAACCAACATTCTCAACAGAGAAACAATTTACATTTTTTTTTTTTTTCTTTTTTTTTTTTTTTTGCAATCAGTTCACATTCATTCTTTGTTCCATCATTTCAATAAGCCTAGACACAGGTTTAAACAACCTCCCCGTTCTAGCCTGGACACTTTGTGACCGTGCCAGTGATCGTGTCAGTGATCGTGTCACTGGTGGGACGGGAACAACTTTACTGGGCAGTGTGGGAACATGTTCACTCGGCCCGGCGGCATCAGCCAGGGCAGTGCCAGTTTTGACACTCTGATTGGACTCCACTTCGTCTGACTCGGACACCAGCTGATCGGGTTCCTGAGAGTGAAGTCCCACTGAAGCAGGTGAAGGGAGTGGATCACTCTGACCATCAGGGAGATCAGAACAATCAGTTTGTGAATGAACCAGAGATGGGATGGAATGTGGTGCATCTCGGGCATCTTGGGACAGGCTCCCAACCTCCACACTCGAGTCACTAGACCCATCTGGCAGCTGGGAGACCCAGGCTCTGGTCCTATAGTCAGCAGCATCCGTTGACGCATCGTCATCCATCGTCACAACGTCCTGCTCCGTGTTTGGATTATCTGAAGCAGAGGAGGCCGACAGGTCCAATCCTTCTTCAGAAGCATTGCCGGGGAGTGGCAGAAAGTTGACCGGTGTTATCAGGTTGCGGTGGACCGTTTTAACAACACCAGTGGTGCTGTTCTGGATTTTGAAGGTCTGGCTGTCGGCATTCACCTCAGTGACCACGTAAGTCGCATCCTCCCAACGGTCAGCGACCTTACGCTTGCCACGTTCCCCTTTGTTGGCCAACAATACTCGATCTCCGACTTCAACTGGAGCTCCGCGGACCTTACGATTATACAGTTCAGTATGCCTCCTCAACTGTTTCGATGCTGAAGCTTGTGCAATTCCCATCGCTTCCTTCAGACTCCTTCGTAAAAGTTGAATGTACTCATCATATCTCTCAACTTCAGGGGTGTCCAGAACAGTGCTGAAAGCCAGGTCAATGGGCAACCTCGGTATCCTCCCGAACATCAAGAGAAACGGTGCATACCCTGTGGTCTCGTGGATGGTGCAGTTATAGGCAAACGTGAGGGATTTCAGTGCCTGAGGCCATCTGTGCTTTGCTCTGGGGGGCAGGGCCCGAATCATGTTGCCCAGTGTCCTGTTCATTCTTTCACATGAGCCATTGCCCATCGGATGATATGGGGTCGTATGGGACTTTTGAACTCCGGCAACACTCAAGAGCTCAGCAATGAGGGCACTCTCGAAATTGGCTCCCTGATCAGAGTGAATGCGCCTCGGAAAGCCATAGACACAGAAATAGTTATGCCATAGTTGGTGGGCCACAGCTTTAGCAGACTGGTTCGGACACAAAAAGGCATTTGCCATCTTCGTGAAATGGTCTGTAACAACGAGCACATCCATTGACCTGTTCTTAGGATCCTCCGCACACCAGAAGTCTATGCACACAAGCTCCAGAGGCTCTGTTGTTATGATGTTCTCAAGTGGGGCTCTAGCTTCTGGCTCGGGGGTCTTGCTCAGCACACACCGCCTGCAGCATTTCACATGCTCTCTTACATCCTTCTCCAGGCCTGCCCAGTAGAACCGTTGCCTAGCAAGGTGTAAGGTTCGTTGCTGGCCCTGGTGACCTGCTTCGTTGTGGACGCCTCCCAGCACTACTGCCTTCAGAGAAGCCGGAACAACGTACAGGTGAGTCTTCTTCTTTGTTACAGGGCTCCTTGCTACACGATACAGCACGCCCGCCTTCATAGTCAGCTTATCCCAGCTCTTCAGCAGACGGATGACATCAACTGTCTCGTGAGCTCGCTCTCTCCTCGACGGCCGTCGCCCCCTTTCCACAAAGAAGATCACTCTGCTCAGCACCGTGTCGGCTCTCTGCTTCTCCATCAGTTGGTCATGAGACAGCGCTTCGGTTCCATCCTCTTCCATCGGCATCACAGCTTGAGGTAGCTGTGGCAACAGCAGCGCTTGGGGCGGCACTGCCCCTTCCTGTGACTTGTGTGAACGGAGAACCGCCGCCACTTCCTGACTTGACAAAGCCCCGGGGGTGACAACAGCAGCGCACTGGCAGGCGACAGAAGGCCCAACGCCAGATCTCCCCTCAAGCGGGTGGGTAGACCACCGAAACACATCCTGCACCTTATCAGTGCCAACAGCATCAGCTTCAGCCACCAGCGTCTCATATGGCTCTCTAGTCAAGCGGTGGAGCGTGCTCGGATGAATGAAGGGTTGCCTGCTCAGAGCATCTGCGACGATGTTTTTGGGGCCCGGGATGTACTTAATATCAAACTGGTAGGGTGCCAGCTTGGCAACCCACCTCTGTTCACACGCATCCAGCTTAGCTTTCGACAGGATATACGTCAACGGATTGTTATCCGTCCATACTGTGAACAGGTGCCCCCTCAGCCAATGATGGAACTTTTCACAGACGGCCCATCTCATGGCGAAAAACTCCAGCCGATGTGCAGGGTATCTTGACTGTGCATATGAGAGCGACTTACTAGCGAAGGCGATCGGTCTTGCTACTGTGCCCCCCTCAGGCACTTGCGACAAGACAGCGCCGAGGCCATTACTGGAGGCATCCACTGAGAGGAGAAACGGTCCATCAAAATTTGGGTGGGCCAACACAACCTGATCCAGCAAAGCTTTCTTCAGCAGCAGGAAGGCTTGTCTGCATTCCTCTGTCCAGTCAGCAGCTGTCAGCGTGCGCTGGGGCAAGCGACGCCTTGTCGCCTTCTTACGAGGAGCTTTGTGGCCAGTCGTGAGACCAAATAGCGGCTTGGCTATTGATGAACAGCCCTCAATGAACTGCTGGTAGAACACCACCATTCCCAGAAACGACCTTATCTTCTCCTGAGATGGGACATCTGTACCGTCTTCCATAAGATCCGCCTCAGATAGGGCCGTGATGGCCCGTACCTTTTCGGGATCTGTAGCGATGCCATCTGCACTCACTATATGGCCAAGGAATCTCACGGACCTCTGCAAGAAATGGCATTTCTTTGGGGCCAATTTCAGATTATGGGACTGCAGACGCTCGAATACCACTCCCAGCCGTTCCAATGCCATTTCCTCAGTAGGAGCAAACACCAGGACGTCGTCCAGATAGCAAAGAAGACTGAGGAAATTTTGGTCACCAAAGATGTTTAGCATCATCCGCATGAAGGTCGCGGGGCTGTTGCACAGACCTTGTGGCAAGCGATTATACTCATACAGCCCAAATGGTGATGTAAAGGCTGTGTATTTCTTGTCATCTTCATGAACCTCAACGTTGTAGTATCCCGACGTGAGGTCCATGGTCGAGAAGAAAGCATTGCCACCCAAAGCTGCAAGGGCGTCGGCCTGATGAGGGAGCGGGTGAGCGTCTTTGATGGTTCGGGCATTTATCCAACGGAAGTCGGTACAGAGTCTCAGGTCTCCTGACTTTTTCCAAACGAGGACCAAGGGCGATGCGAAGTCGCTGCTGGACTTCCGTATGATCTCTCTGTCTTCCATCTCATTCAGTGCTTGTCTGAGTTTCTCATACTGGGTGGGTGCGATGCGTCGGTATGGTAACCGAAAGGGCTTCTCATCACTGAGTTTTATCCTGTGAACACAGCCTGTAGCTTTTCCACAATCCAGCTTGTGTCTGGAGAAGATTGACTGGTACTTAGCTATCAGCTTGACGAGTTCCTCTTTGCATGCTGGAGACACATCACAGGAACCAAGATCAATGTCAGCCAACCCCAGGCTCCGCAATATTGAGCTCGGGCTGCCCTGAGGAGTCCCACTGAATGCTGTGCCCTCATTCTGACAATCTGGGAGACTTGAATCCTCAGATGTGAGATGGGATTCCCTCCCATTGTCTGATGCCACATCGCCCGACCTTTGCACTTGTTGCTGGGAAACAAGCTGTGTGTCATGTGGGTCGGGGCTGTCAAAGTCTTCCAACTCCATGCAGGGATAGACGTCAGCAAGCTTGGCATTCCTCTTCAGTGTCACGGGCTTATCTGAAGGATTCATCACTTTAAGTGGCAGCCAGCCATCACTACGGAGCAACGCCACGGTCCGCCCGACCAACACTGACTTGGGACGTGACCGAGCAGTAGTGGGCTCAATAATGACAGCACTGCCCATTGAGATGTTGTCGACGCTCTGAAGCCGGCCCCAGACTAGGTGTTCACTCAGAGGCTCGAGCGTCACAGCTTTCTTTATCCTTGCAGTTCCCACCTTGTCAGGGACATCACTGCCTGTCCACAGCTCCACATTAGCCAACAAGCTCAGTAGCTGATGCTGCTCCGCTTCACTGCCCTCAGACGCAGGCTTCTGGCTCAAAACATCTCTTGAGACTTTCAAACGTCGAATCAGGTATTTCAGAAGGTTACTTCCTACTATGAGGTCATCATTTTGTGTCGCAACCACCAGCGTTGGAACGATCACTGGGCAGCCGAACAGCTCCATTTTTAGATCACACACTCCTAAGGGCTTGGTCTTTGACCCGCCGCATCCGATCAACACCACATCCGTAGGTGTCAGAGAAGGGCTCTCCAGCACTCCTTCCTGCAACAGCCGCTTCAGAACTTCAGAGCTCAGGCTACACGCCATTGAGCCACTATCCAGCATAGCGTCCACTTCCACTTTGTCTCCAATCAGTACTTTAGCATGGAACAGTCCATCATATGGAGCGACCTTTTGAGTGTTCTGCAATATGACTTTACTCTCCACTTTTAGTTCCTCACACATACTTTTATAAACAGACTCCAAATCATCTTCTGTTGTACTTGGGGGATTCACTACTGGCTCAACACTTGCCCCCCCAAAATGTTGGCCTATCAGTTTCCCACACGCTGAGTGGTGGGGTCAACAGAAGCTACTGGCGGTGGCATTGAAGCTTTTGGACAGTCAGTACGTGTGTGGCCAGAAGCATAACAGAGGAAGCAGAGGTGGTTGGCTCGGCAATGAAAGCGAGTATTATGGCTCGTGTCCCCACACACCTCACATGGCTGCGGGGGTTGGATTCGGTTTCTGGCGCTCCACTGTGGCCGGCGTTCTGGTCTGCCATACTGCTGAGGTCCCTGCTCCAGGAGACGTTCCAACATGTTGACAAGTCGGTCTAGAGACTCAGCGGAGCCCTGTGATGGCTGGCCTAACGCTGGGCTTGTGTTGGGCCTCTGCTGGGCTTGTGAATCATTAGTGGGCTTACCAGCAGGCACTGAGAAAGGGACAGCCGGGCTGACGTCTTGTCGCAGCACGGTGACTGTAGTGGCAGTCTTAGGCTGTGATGAGTGCCTCTTATCCCGTCTTTGCTCTACCAGTTTCTCGTGAACATCAGCAGCAGTCCACTGCTGTAGGGGCTTGCACCTGAATATCAGGGAGAGTTCAGAGTCAGGGCAATGTCTAATAAACATGGTAGTGAGTTCACGTGACGGATCATCCAGTGTCTTATTCTGTCTCTTCATACAGTCCTCAGTCACTTCCATCGCTCTGTTCAGTCTGAGCCAGTACTCAAAAGGGTCTTCAGTGGGGAATGGCCTGGTTGCATAGAAATCAGCCAGAGGCATCATGGAGGAAATGGTGTCACTAAAATGTTGTTTTAATATATCAAAAATGGGACCCGGGCCTTCAGACAGAACAAGAAATGGGTTACTGCGTATGGCGACACGAACCACCTCCCTCGCTTTCCCCATGAGTCTGTTCAGGACTTCCTCGGCTTGCTCCGTCAATGGGACTGCCCGTTTTCTGAGATATGTTATAATGACCGACTCCCATTCATGCACCGTGTAGGCATCTGAGCCATCCCCCTTGAAACATGCTGGCTCCTTGATGTCAGACTTCACCACTAGGTTCACAAGAGAGGTATCACCCCCCCGCGATCTGTATGTGCCACTCGCAACATGTGAACCCTCCCCGCTGTTAAGCTTTGAGTCAATGCAGGCGGCGATTCTCTCCCCAATTGACATTCCAATTTGTTTAGCTATGTCTGCGATCATATGTACAGAGGCATTGCCCTCGTTTGCATTGCATGAATCAAACCCAACAGCGCCAACTGGTGGCGGAGCAGTGATATCATTATCATTATCTGGCATTTCAACATAACCTGGCACAGGAGTAGATGTGCTGAAAAATGGAAACCTTGTTGTTCCCCGACCAACAGGTGTGATAGGAGCGTACCTTAATGCTCCTCTCCCCCTCCCAACACCAGTTCCATACTCCATATTACCCAAACAGGTAGATTAAGCACAATAAATAAAAAAAATAAACTTCTTTCACACAGTCTCCAAAACCCACTTAAAATGAATTAAATTTGAAAAAGTACAGCTGCCCATAAAAAGAAACACCCAGACAATTCAGTCAGATCAGACCACCTCTGGTCAGAATAACATTAGAATTAAATTTGTCAAACAAATAAAATAAACTGGCTCAACCACCCATGTAAAACGTAGCTCAGTAAAATCCCTGCTGCAGCATCATTGGAAACACAGTGACAAAATCGAATTTAGCTTCCACATAAATAAAACTATCGCCCCCTCTGCTGGCGAAAAATGACACTGCGCCTAATAATACCTGCGCCTGCGCAAATGACTGTTTGCAAACCACGGTGTTTTTCTCCAGGTCCAGGCAGGAGAAGGTGTCTTCCCCCGACGTGGAGAGAAGCCTGGAGGACGGTCACGGCACCATTGTAACCATTTGTATTTCGTCGTCTGCGTTGTGTTTTGTTAAGGAATGGACCGACACTCTTCAGCTTCAGTTGTGTGGATTTTATTGCCTGTCAACACACATGGATTCTCATTGGTCGGACATACAGCAGTGATCGGCACAGCAGACACGGCTCGTGGCAAGAATCATCTCTTTCTGGCCATAATAAATGTACAACAAAATATAAACAATATGAACAATTATGTACCTGTCAACACACATGGATTCTCATTGGTCGGACATACAGCAGTGATCGGCACAGCAGACACGGCTCTACAGAAAAACCAGGAAGCGTTAGCTTAGCGTACAAGCTAATGAGGCTAGCGATAGCCACCACGTTAACAAGATATAACCCACAGCACATTCAGGTAAGTACAATGCGATCGCTAACTACTGTCATACAATCCAACATAATACCATGATAGCTGTATCATTAGATTACATAGTTTTAACCCGTTTAACGTAATGCCTGTGTCTCATGCGACCTACCGTGGCAAGAATCATCTCTTTCTGGCGCTTAGGTGACGTAGCGGCCAGATTTAAATGCCAGGCAGGGACATGCCCACAACCCAATGAGTTAAAGTGATAGAACCCTGTAAATGACTGGTCAGTGCTCTGGCAAGTGGAACTAACTAAAATAACCAAACTAACTCCGTTACACTTCTGTCTAGGGCCCAGAGAGAATCTGGTCCCATAGTGAGTCATCTCACTCATATATTCATAAAACCGGGGTTATATTCATAACCTTAAGTTTTTAGTCAAGGAGGAATCATAATATCCATTATATTGGCAGTGGATCACATTAGACCAATATCCGATATTTAATAAATGCTAAAGGCCAGTATCGGGGGGAATGGATAAATAAAAATGATCAAACAAATCAAAATCAAAATCAAATATCCATACCTGTTTATGTTGTCTCGGAGCCTGTCACCCCTGGGTCTCCTGTAGGTGCTGGGGGTCGGCTGGGGGGAGGTGGAGGGCAGCGGGGGGAGGTTCCTGCGCCCTCTGCCCTGCCTCTGGCTCTTCCCTGCTCCTGCTGGGGCGGTGTTGGTTGGGTGCTGGAAGGTGCGTTGGGGCTTAGGGACTGGGTTGATGGGTGGCGCCCCCGGCTCTGTGTACACATTCTCTCGGGGTTCTTTGCCTTCTCCGGTCCCAAAGGACTTGGCAGCACCTGTCACCATGTTGTACTCCACCTGCTTGTCCTTGCCAGGCGGGCTGAAGTAGTTTCCAAGCTCTGCTGGGGTTTTATCGTGGTTTTCTTGCTCCAGCTTTCGAAACAGAGTGAATACAGCTCTCTTTTCCTGCGTAGTTTGTTCCACTGCTTTCCTGCCTTTGCTTTTCATCAGTGTCCCTACCTGCTGCTTCATAGCCTCCATGGGTGAACAAGGCCTTGAATCCCCAAGCTCTCCTGCATTCTCCTTCCCATTGCTCTGCTTCTCCTTGTGGGCTGCTCTCCTGCACTCCTCCCCTCTTTGGATCTCACTTTTACAATCACTGCTCTTGAGCGTCCCTCTTTGGTCTTTGGCGAGCTCAACCGGTGAACAAGGCCTCGAATCCCCGAGCTTTCCGACATTCTCTTTCCCAAGGTCCTGCTTCTCCTTCTGGGCTGGTCTTCTGCAACTGTCCATGTTCTGCTCATCAGTTGGTTTACCATTGTTTTTTGTCAGAGTTTCTGTCCTTTTTACGCCAGTGCATGGGCCTGGAGAGGAGGATGTTGGTGGCGTCTGAGTGGACTCCTTCCCCTCCCACTGTGAGATCTTCTCCTTGATGTTCCCTCCATGGGTCCTGGGCAGCTTGCCGCCCACCGGCGGGGTGTTTTCGTTACCGCGAAGGTCCAAGGTTGGCCTCCTGTGAGCCATCATGGGTGATCCTCCTCGGTTGCTCAGGTTGTCCAGAGGGGTGAAGGGGAATTTCTGCGTCCCCTCTTCTCCCTGCTCAGCTCCCTTGTTTTGCACTGAGGCAAAGTCACCACTCGTCCCACCAAGATCGCTCTTCTTGACCCTAAAACACACAATTATTATTATTTTTTTTTTACATAAAGGGTGATGTGAACATTGATATGAACACAAAGTCAACACAAACAAGTTATTATTATTATTAATTGATGAATTAATAATAACAAACTGCTAATAAGCACGACCCAAATGAAATAAAAAGTAAAAACTGACCCAACAAAAATCCTCTGTAACACGTGTCATCAACTCACACAGTGATATGAACATGCATTACATTTTCAGTCATAGCTCATTGATTACCTGCTAGGGAAAGCCCTGACTATGCTAACAGCAGACTAAGAACTGACTGCTACCAGATCTTCCTGAACTCCCAGAGCGCTCGTTGTGACTGCCAGTGAGGGGACAGCAGTCTTTTTCTGGCGACAGTGGGAAAGTCCAGCCCTGGGTCTCCAGTCTGGGAGTAAATGCCAGAGGACAAGCCTATGACCGAGCTTCTTCTTCTCATCAGCCTCGCTAAATAAACACATAGTTGGAACAGGGCCCACTTCATCAAACATGAAGTTTTAATCAAATAAACCGGAGGAAATGGGAACCCTAAGTTTAAAGACCTTTTGTGACTTTCCCTTAATGGACACAATGAGTAAAGGCTTTTTGGGACCAACCTATAAATCTTGTTACTTATTTCTCAAGCTCAGGGGGGATTTAAGAGATACGAAGGCTGACTTCTCAAGCAAAACAAAACGACAACATTCTGATGCAAACCTGTTGACAGTGGAGTAGATGCAGTCTGGTCCTGCAGTCATTCTTTTAGCAGCTGACATGATCACTGTACACCTGAGACAGAGAGAGGGGGAGGGGGGAGATGAGCACAGAAAAAGAGGAAAGCATATGTAGCCAATCCTTCCATCAGTTCTGTGCTCTGCATGCATTCAGAGCTTAGCTTAGACATTCACATAACTTCTATTGACATCCTGTCTGGCTCAGTTTCAATGGAGGGTTTAAGTGTCAAGTGACCCTGAATCCTTTTTCATTGGCTTCTCACAAGTCTCACAATTCTGGAGAAAATGCTGGCCTGAAAGAATCTAATGACAAGAGTGGATGAGACATGTAGAGTTTGTGTGTGTGTGTGTGTGTGTGTGTGTGTGTGTGCGTGTGCGTGCGTGTGTGTGTGTGTGTGTGTTTGTGTGTGTGCGTGCGCGCGTGTGTTTGCATTGTATTGTACCCCCCTACTTACTGTACCAAGACTACATGTCAAAATACCCCTTTTACATCTTCATCATTGAGAATCATGATTTGGTAACATTTCCAATAAGGTCACAAAAGATAGCCTTACCAATAAGCACTCAGTATGGTGCAGTATGGAGGCAACGGGGAATTATTTGTTATTGTTTACAGTATGTGCCATTTAGCACCTTATTCAGAGCTATGAACAATTAATTAAGAAAGTGTTCATTATGCAGATTTGCAGATATCCAGGAACTAATGATGAGATACTGGTTCACTAGCAGTCCAATCTTAAGTCATTTATCATTATCTACTATTAGTAGGCTACTTGATATCAGGACCTATTTGTTAACTAGCAGTTTGTTCCTGATTTGTTCCTCATTCCTTGGTACTTTTTGATTTTGTGACACAGATTCAAATGCAAATCAACAAAAAAAAACAAGTCAGGTGACATCTTGGGAACAGGTGGAAGCGGTCTGGAAGTGAATTTCAAAATATTGTCACTTTGTTTTTGTTTTTTTCCATCACACCGGCAGATTCAACTCCCCCCACCCCCCACATATCTGAGATTAAGGGACTTATTAAGATTGACATTTTATGCAGCGTGACTATTCTGTTTTCAGTTGGTAATGTGCAGCAGTCATGAGCCAGCTGGGCAGACTCGAGGACAAAGCATGACAGCCAGGGGATTCAGTGTGACTCCCAAGAGCAGTTCATAACACAACTCAACATTTCAAATCCACAGTCATCACTCTTCTCTTCTCTCCCTATCATTTCCTTATGGTTTCCTCCTCTCCTCTCCTCCCCTCCCCTCTCCTCTCCACTCCTCCCTTATCTGCTCCTCTCATCTCCTCTCCTCTCCTCTCCTCTCCTCTCTTCTCTGCTCCTCTCCTCTCCCTCTTTCACATCTCTCAGGCCAATGTTTCAAAGTTCACTGGCCTCTCCGATAATGCCTTGTATTTTCCAGCTCTGGGACTGTTGTCATCATTTGTTTAGTTGATCTGAAGCCCAAGTGACAGTGTGAATAAGCAGAGGGACAACGTATGCCTCCTAAAGCAGCAGACTAGCTGTAACAGGCTGGGAAACAGACATCATTCCAGATACACAATGATGTATGATAAGGACATAGAACATATCCAGAGCTGCACTATTCATCAAAAAACTAAAAGGCTGTTGCAGTTTTTTCCCCTCAGAGGTTCAAGACAGCTTCCTAAATATAGCATTTCTGTTTTATTTTTGTCTTCAAACTGAGCAGATTACAGTAAAACCATGAACATCTTATTTTCTCCCCTGTAGACATTTCATTACAATTATTTAAGTGTTGACAAAGAAACTATAGTAAATGCGTTGCCCTCATGTAGTGTAATTTTATATTCAGCAACAAACTCCCAGTAGATTTATTTTATGTCATCCAGTCATATTAGCATCCATAGCTTTAGCCAAAAGCCAAAGCGACTAGATGCGACGAGATGTCCATTCGTTCATCCACAGGCAAAGACAAATGTAGAGAAAGTGAGCAGATTAAAACAGCCTAAAACAACACAATTTTACACGTCAAATGTCTTTAGATCTCTATGCCTTACCTCCCTCTGTTGTACAGGTTCCATGCATTCACTACTGGAAGAGGAGCATACTGCCACAGATGCTATCTCACTTAAAACGGTATCCATTGGTATGACTTCTAAAATGCCTTGACCGTATATCCAGGATAACTAAAGTCACCAATTGCACTTTTCTAATTTGCTGATTTAATATAAAGCATGCTGCCTGGAAGTGGTGCATCAGACAACTGAACGAGAGTAGAGAAGGGACATAAAAGTCCCACCTCAAAGTACTGTACATCCCTTTCCCCTGCCCATTTTCTCCAAATCTGCATCTCTCATTCTGAATTGACTCCCCCCCCTCTCTCTCTCTCTCTATGTGATGGGTTTCATGAACATCCTATATTTTCTATGAATGAATTAAACTTATAATGATCTAAATCTAAACGGATGATAATAATCTAGTCCTTAGCTGCAGGGGAAGGAGTGGAACATAATCAGAGGTCATCGTGTTACATCATTTCCCTCCAAATCCCGAGTTTGTTGGAATCCACATTGGAGCAACTGCCTCTCGACCACAGTTGCAATGACAGCTGTAGCAAGATGTTCCATCCCCTTTGCCCCATGGTGTATTTTCACATCATAAAAAAGCAGCATTTAAGAAAGCCCAAATGAAGATTAAAATTAAAATGAAAACTGTGTGACACGAAGAAACTCCAAGGGGTTTATAAAAGAAATGCCTCCCCCAAAAGAGAATACAAATAAATATAATCGAGATGATGAACAAAAACACAAATGAATTGCCTTACAATTCATACATTATGCATAATAGCATGCTTTAACTGACATGTAGCCTAAGGAAATAGCATGAGCATGAAGTTAAGTAATAGCCTGAAATTTCTCAAATGGAATACATAAAATGAGTATGGAATACATTTAAAGGGTTTATTTTTTTGACCAAGTCCTGAAGTGCACAGTATGCAGCTGAATGGAAAAATATACATTGTGAAAATTAGAAAATCAGGTAATGTTTTGAGTTTTGTAATAGTTTGTAATATTATTCATAAATTAAAGAAAGTAGGAAACCTTTTTAGACCTATTGCTTTTTTGTCAGCATGGCAAATACTAATTACAGGTCAGTTTCAAACCACTTACTTAACAGTATACTGTAGTCTATCCTAACATACACTTTATAATTGTAGACACAGAGTTTACACAAGAGTAGCTTTTTTTATGTCCTCCTAGGCCTACCTGAGTTCAAATCCTGGCGAAGTTCAATGCTGGATCTCTTTTCACGTGTCAGACAGTAGACTGAATGCAAGTAGTTTTGGCGGTGCAGTTTTTAAAGGCACGTAGAAATCTGCCTGCAGCCAATAGTATGGGGTGACTACAACCCAGAGTGACTGACACAATGACAGGTGATAGTTGAACAGCTGCCGCCATGTGAACTGCTGTCTCAGCTGTTGCTTTAAGCTTGTCATTCCACTCCTGACCTGCTGGTGGCAGTAGAGCAGCGCCGTATTCTGCGAGCAGTGACGTGAAACAAGAATCCGCATAGCACCCATGGCCACAGTAAACAGATGATGGTCGCCCCACTCCGACAACAAGCTAACGTTTACCTGAACAAAAAGGTAAGATTGCTGTTTTGGGCGTTTTAAATGTATTCTCCGTTTGAAACTGTAACTGCGGAGAGTTTGTTCGCGGTGTTATACATTGACGTTTAGGTGTATAGACGCGGAATCGGATAATTTGCTACTCGATGTGATGTGTCCCCTTGTGCCTTGTCACTTGTTTTTTCTTCTTCTTCTTTTGTGTGCAGAGATGGTCAAAAATAAATAACATGTCACTCCTTTGAGGGAGTCGACGCTCAAAATGCTGGTCAGAAGGGCTGTAATTAGAATTAGATTTAGAATGACTAGTAATACTAATTAGAATACACTGTATTCTAATTACTAGTCATTATACACGTATTCTTAAAATGTGCCTTTTTAAATAATAAACCTAAGTCGTTCTCATCCGTTAACAAATAAAAACCCTGCAGTTGGAAACAGACATTTGTAAACATCCACAAACAAACGAACTAACTAGCATCTTCTAGCAACTAGAAGTTGTGTAAAATGTTTAAACTATCTTATTACCAACCTGTCAGGTTGTTTCTGTATTTGTATGGGATATGCTGTTTTGTTTGACCTGTTTGACCCGATTTTCTCGGTTGACACTCCAGGATTTTAATGGCTTTTAGCCCTGGGCAGACTGTAACATGTTTGTCCTGCGATCTAACGTTGCAAATAGAGCACTTGGTATCTTTTGAACAGGACATCCTGCCGTGATGTGGCATAGTGTATAACACGTGTGAAAGCCTATTTGCATTTTGATTCAAAGGAGTGGCTGAAGTTGATTCAGAGCTGTGTATCTTTTATTGAGTGGACACTGGACAGTGTGCACCACCAGATAATGGTGCTGGGCTAGTATCCAAGTCATACGCCTACTGGGTGGGACCACACTCATTGAAATAATATCAGTTATTATTATGATTATGAAGAGATTTATTTGTCAATAAGATGAAAGGCCAGTGGCTTTTAGGTGTATATTGATTTGATGATTTTCATGTGTGATACACTGCTAACCTTCCAAGGCACCTGGTTTTGCACGAGAAAACAAGCCATCTGGACATTATAAACATTATTTATTCATATTCATTCAATTTTCACTCATAATATGAAGGCTCCAATCTGTAAAAGTGTTCTAATGTAGTCAGGCAAGGACTAAGATTAGTGACTGACCTTTAAAATCTCCCATAATTTGTTTTATGTTTTGTATAAGTAGCTGTCACTGTCAAATTGTGAATATAAAATATAATAGCCTAAACTTAAATGAGACTAGACTTCTAATTTTTAATACAGCTCAGTATTTTGACATCCCCTTCCTTCTGTTGGTGTTTGCCAGTGTTTGTCCCATCTGGTATAGTGGATGACATTACCTGAGCCTCCTCCCTGTGCTGTGGCCGTCCCCTGAAGACCTTCACTAGCAGCTACACCCCTTCCTCCCTCCGGCTGCTCCTGTGATGCCTCCCTCGTGCTGTGGCTCCCTGTCACAGTACACCCATCATCATCTGGTTGTCTTCCTCCTCACCTTCTTTAGGTAAAAGGTTTGCATCTTGAAACTTCGCCGTTTCATAAACTTTTGTTAACCACAGACCTTATTTCATGCATTTAACTGAAATTCCCATACAAAAATCCCATTGACGTGTTTACACGTAAGAACCAGGAAGTGCAGGGACTTCTGAGTTAAGCCTACAAAAATACGTCGTCCCTGCGGTACTCTATTGGTGCTTGAAACACTGCTTTTGTATACAAAACAGAATTTGAAAGTAAAGCCACACCTGCTTCACTGGAAAGCCGTGGAGAGGTGGGATGATGTGCAACAAGGTTTGTGCACCTGTTATGCACCTTCGCCTGCTGAGCCACAAAAACAGCCCACATACAAAATGATGAGTTATGTAACTTTAGAAATGGCAAAGTGAACAGGAAAGTTCAGTGTAGCAGCTAGAGTATAAAAATAAAAGCACAATTAAATGGCTTGGGTTATCAAAGTCCAAAGTAGGTTAGACGTCTATGGTGCAAGGTTAAGACAGGCCAAACACCGTTCAGAAAATACCATGTGTGTATAATGATTTACAATAGGCAGTGTTCCTGTATGTGAAAAAGTATGAGAAATTAATTATTTTCAGGTCCCAGAAACTTGAGAAAGGACACAAAAAGTGCAACAAAAAACGGAAGGAAAAATATTCTTAATTCCTGATACGCAAGACAAAATTTTTGTTATACATTGTCTTCTCATATATTGTGATATTTGTGGTGAATATTAGTCTTCAGCTATATTGTAGCAGTCAAGTTGACAGTCAAGGCTGCCCACAGTCACATTTAACATTAGTCATGTTTCCATTTTGATGCGCATTTTGAAGTATTTCATTAGAAAAGGTTGATGGAAAGCGACACAATTTGAAAAAACATACTCAATTTTGCCCCCCCCCCCCAAAAAAAAAGAAATTTTTATGCTTGCTTGAGGTGGTTGATGCGCACAATGGGAGATGGAGACACCTTTTTTGAATATGTTCTGAAAAAATGACTGTTGAAATGGAGAGTGTGCAGCGACAGTAAACAGCGCAGGGCTTCAGTTGATGAATCTCATGCCATATGTTTCTTTAATTCAGGCCCAGTTAGCCGTCGGCGTAGTTAATCTTTGACTACTACAGTAGTAGCTGTGGTATCACAAGTCTGCGTCCATTTCAGACACTCTTATCAGAAAGGTAAAGCAAAATGCCGTCTGCAGCAGTTAGTAGCAGACAATGCGCACTGCGCAGTACAATCACTAAAACGAAATGGCTTTTTGTCCATTTCCTCTTTTTCAGAAAATGACATTGTATTCCAGTGTTTCCCCTAACTGTGTTCAGCAGCAGTGAGTCCCTGCTACTGGGAAATTGACCCTTCTGCTTTTTCATAACAAACAAATAAGGTCCAATTAGTGAATAGATTGTGACTGATAATACTGGTAGTAGGATTGGCAACAACCACAGTTCTGACAACAAAAATGATCCCCTTTGCATTGGATGAAGTGTGCAAAGTTGTTTTGAAAAGTTGCCAAGTAATTAGTACTTAAAACTGTTATGTCCCTTTACAGCGTAAAGTTGAACTTTGGCCTGGTTATTCCATGTGGCTGTTTTGAATAAGTCTCTACCAAATTGCTTGCTGAGTTGGACCTTCTTCTTCTGTCTGTTTCAGCTATGTGCTGCTGCACGCGTCCAGGAAGACGTTCAGCAACGTGAAAGTGAGCATCTCAGCTCAGTGGACGCCGGCCGTCCAGAATGACAGTGTGCCGGCCTTCTCCCCTGGCAAGGTACTGAGCACCACAATCACAAGCAGAGCAGAGCAGAGCAGCAGATCATCCATCCATTGTGCTCAATACAATACAATATAACCCTTCCCTCCTTTTATATTAGTTTTTGTACAGTTCTGCATCTGTCCATGAAGTATCTAGTGAAACTGTATGCATGTTTGTATGAGTGTGTGTGTGTATATCTCTATGTTTTGTTTGTGTGTTATCTGCAGGTTTTATTGGTGTCTTTAAAAAAAGCAATAGCCTATAGAGACAGTCGGTATGTGTGGGAACGCCCACAAAATGTTATACGGCTGGTGCGCGAGTGGGGTAAAACCGCCCATATATCTGAATAGGCTCACTCACCAAAGGAAGGTGCTGCGGCTCTCAACTACAGGATTGGGGATTCTAGAGCAGAACACAAGACGTCTGTTCAGATGTGCATTTACTCCGGGGGTTAAATCCCCGATCGTGTCTGCCTGGGTTGGGCTAGCAGCTAAATTCTAACTTTGCTGAATGGATAGAACGGGGGATTTACCCCACCCTGGCCACGCCCCCAGCCAGCTAACCCAGCGTCTATGACGAGACATCGCCTCAGCCTATTTGGGCTAAAACAGGTCGTATGAAACAGTCTTCCCCTGCAGCAGTATTTATGGCCTGATCACAGTAGAATCGAGTAGAAAGGAATAGGAAGTTGAAATGAAAGCCTTCTGCACTGGTTGGGGTGTGTGCTCATTCAGCAGGTATGCTAACCTGGCGCTGCCAAATGGTTTGTTTTCACTTAACCATCTGTTACGGCCTTCAAAGTATGTCAACAAATGGCTCAACAGAAGACCAACGAGTCGCTCGGGAAACCGTTTCAAAGGGCAGGCACTTTCAAAAACTACCTAGCAGGTGATTGGATGAACCACCTGTCTCTCTATCACAGGCTCGCTGTCGTCGCACCTAAATCCCACCCGTAGCTGCCTCTCATAGGATGTTGATGGTGCGAACCACTGCTGGTTCCCTTTCAAACCAATAGATTGGAGCATGGCTAGATGGATTTGTCGTGATCTCATGATCTAGTGTGAATCCACCTGCATTACAAGGTTACAGCTATGCTGAGCTGAATAGAATAGAACAGAGTAGAATGGAATAGGGTAGCCACCCTGTGTCTCGGGAAGGTACTGTCTGTGCTCAATGAGTAGAGACACATTGAATTGACAAGAAGAGAATGCAGGGTTCTCTTTCTTTTTTTGTCTGTTTTTTTTTGTTCCATTGCTCAGCCTCCAAGCCCCCCAGCTCCCCTCCTGTTTGTTGCTGACCTCTTGCCACAGCCACTCATAGAATTCTTGGCCTAAACAGGAAGTTAGCCCTTTGGCCTGGAACTTCTAATTACGTGCTATTGAATTTCCTTCCACCTCAGTGTGTGAGAGACTACTCACAGTGCGTGGAGAGGCTTATCAAACGACCAGTGATGTAATGATTTAGGCTTGCCTCTGAGATCAATTGTAAAGGCTGGATTCCATTCACTCAAGTGTTAGCTTATATTGTAACATAACCCTATGATATCATCATGCAGGAGGGGCCACTTTTCTGCCATTTATTTTATTCATGAATGTAATTCAGTGGTTGTCAAAGTGAGATCTGGGGACACTCAAAATTAGAAATATTTAAATTTCACTACCATGAGAGAATGTGTAAAAATGACTTTTGTAATAATGGCTTTCACCACTATCATTTCCCAATGTGCAGTTACACAATTCACCACAAAACCAACCAATTATTTCCCATAAGGAACTGAATCATGTGTGTGTGTCTACTTGGACATGAAAGTGAGAACCCCTGTTTGTAGTTAATTAAACTGTGTGTCATTAATTTCGCTCAGACATGGGAGGACAATCGTCTGTTTGCAAATGAAGAGGAGGCCACGCTGTTCCTGGGAGTGCTGGACACCATCTTCCTCTTCTCCTACGCTGTGGTGAGTAGTGAACATGGTATCCTGTGTTTAACAAGCTTCTGAGAGTAGCGGGCTCTGCCACAAGTATCAGCCCCCAATTGGCAGCAGCTGCACGCATGTGTGCCAAGTAGGCCTGTAGGCCTGGGGACGGGGAGAAACGTTGATTCATGTCTTTGACTTGCTTTCCTTCAGCAACGTTGCCCTCTGACAGAAGGACAATTGATCGTGATTTCCCCCCCGTGGTCCCCATTAGGGCAATCAGAGTGTAATTTAAACACTGGGGCACAGTGTCAGACTGCTGGTGTCTAGGTAGGACAGTCATATCCCCCCTATCCACCTTATTTCGAGATGCGATGATGCCTTATGGGTGCTTCTTCCGGTGTACGTTGCTGACACAGACACAACATACTGTAGACCGTAGATCTCCGTGAAGTGAGCAACAATCTCCAACAGTTTGACTTCCGGTTTAGCGATTTTAACCCTAAACCCCCGTAGCGCATCCAGCTTGGCAAAAATCTCGTCAATAAATATCCAGAATTGTTCAAAGAGCAACAGAAATAGTGGATGTGATAGATACAATTATTTAGGGGTGGGGGAAAAAATCGATTCACCTAAGTATCGCGATTTTTAATGTCACGATATTTTGAATCGATCTTTTATTCCAGAATCGATAATCGCTGAATTTTTTTTTGGGTGCTTGCAGTCAGGCCACTCACTGAACAGCAGGCCAGGCGCCGCCTACTGGTTTACTAGTGGTTTTATTACTTTATTAGTTAGTCTGAAGTAATAATTGCACTTCAGGGTTAAAGTGGGTGCATCTCATTGTAAAATTGGACTTCAAACGGCCCAAATCTGGCTTCAAGCGGCCCAAATTGGGCTTCAAACGGCCCAAATTTCACGCGCGTCGGCCCATATCGGCCTGGCCTGCTTGGTATCTAATGCCCGGCCTGAATTATGATCCCAGTCCGCCCCTGTTTTTAACTATATCGCCCAGCCCTACTCATGATATAATATACAGTCTCTAGTGTATGATTCAACTTTTCCCATGTTCTAATCTAGTGTAAAAAAGCAAACAAACTGAAAAAAGAAAAGAAAAAAAGAAACAAAAATCGCAATAAATCGTAATATCGAATCGCAATAATCGTAGAATCGCAATACTTAAGAATCGCAATATAAATCGAATCGGCACCCAAGAATCGTGATAGTATCGAATCAGGAGATAAGTGAATCGCCACAGCCCTACAATTATTACATTCCCTCAAATAAGTCGTCAAACGAGTGTATTTGTTGTGACAAGCAACTTTTTTCCCCAGCGTCGGAGTTTTAACGATGAATGAAAACGCTCAATTTAACCCCTGGTTGTCACAAAATCCCACATTGACGGCACACCTGGACTTGCCTCCCGGGACACAAGTGAAATGTAGCAATGACATTATGATATTGTCATTTCTGTTTTTCCTGTCCTGCCCACACAGGGTCTGTATGTGAGTGGTGTGATTGGGGACAGACTGAACCTACGCTACGTTCTCTGCGTCGGCCTGTGTGGCTCCGCTGCAGTGGTGAGTATTCACACACACACACACACACACACACACACACACACACACACACACACACACACACACACACACACACACACACACACACACACACACACACACACACACACACACACACACACACACACACACACACACACACACACACACACACACACACACACACACACACAGTGTTCCTTTAAGCCCTGACACATAGACCCGATAATGGTGCATGGGTAATGTGTGGGCTGATAATGGTGCGTGGGTAATGTGTGGGCTGATAATGGTGCGTGGGTAATGTGTGGGCTGATAATGGTGCGTGGGTAATGTGTGGGCTGATAATGGTGCATGGGTAATGTGTGGGCTGATAATGGTGCGTGGGTAATGTGTGGGCTGTCGCTGTGCGTCTGTCGCCCTCGTCTTTGCCGTGTGTCCCGCACCGTTGACTCTAGTCGGCCTTGTCTGTGGCTTTTTCGGACGATTCAACATGTCGAATCGGCGTCGGGCCATCGGTGAGAGAAATCACTCTGATTGGCTGGTCAGCTGGTAGCAAAGCAGTGCAGGAGAAGAGAGGGCACACACAAAATGTTCTGCCCATTTTTCAACTTGATCTGATAAAGTCCAATTTTCACAGCACCTGTCTGTCGCTGTATGATGTCGCTGTATGATGTCGCTGTATGATGTCACACATTTAGTGCGATTTTCCCGCCTCTGCTTTCTTTTTCCACAAGCACAGCGACAGTGCCATTTGCAACTTTTGATCAAACATTATTCTCTATGAGAAGCAGGTATATCAGGAAACCGTTTAGGTGAGCGAAATGGTAGGCAAACGCTGCTTTGTTTCATCTATCATGGTTTGTATATCCGCAGTCCCAGGTCTCACGCAGGCGCAGGATGTTCGAGCTTCTGTACTTGACCGTCGGCAACCTTTTGGCTCCGAAAAAGGCGACGTCAGGCGACGCAATAGTCTGCCTTCGTTGCCGCTAGTCCTTTGAAGTTGGGTTGATGTGTTCCAGGCTTAAAGTCGAGCTGAACCCAAAAATAATTTTTTTTCTTTTTCATTTTAGGTCAAATACCTATTCAGTGCACCTATTTATTAATGTATGCAAAAACAATCACAAAAATCAAATTTCTTTAGTTCTTCACACTTTTTCACATCAAAAGTTCATTTTTCAAGATTTCATTCATAACAGTAATCTACAGTTTGCTGACGTCACATTGCACTCTCAAATTTCTACCCCATTTCAACCAATCATATCACGACTGATCACGACATGGCAGCTGTCAATCAATCTTTATTTCAGGAGAATTTTCTCCTCCAAATGAAGGAGAAAATGGCGCCTAGTGTCTGTAATCTGGCAGAATCTCTAACCCATAAAATAGCCAAAGCCAAAGCCCAATCCAGTCCCCAGAATTGTCAAATAAAATAATCGACATGCTACTATGGCCCGCCTCTCAACCTGTCATCTCAGACAAGTTATGTTTTCAGTCTGAAACGTGACTCCGACCCACGCGCCACTTGGGCTCCGTTGGGTTAATTTCGTCTTTAAGGATTTTATCTTTTTAAAACTAAGAAATGTTGAAATACAACTCTTGCAAAATGTCTGTGTTTGCAGGAGTTTGTGTTTGGCACTCTGACCGAATGGCTCCACTTCTACAACATCTACCTATACTGCTGCCTGTGGGTGCTGAACGGGTTGCTGCAGTCGGCCGTGTGGCCCTGCGTGGTGGCCGTCATGGCCAACTGGTTCGGCAAGTCAGGGTACAGGCCATACTTTCTATCTGTCTGAGCGTTTAGTCAAGTCAGGGTACAGGCCATACTTTCTATCTGTCTGAGCGTTTAGTCAAGTCAGGGTACAGGCCATACTTTCTATCTGTCTGAGCGTTTAGTCAAGTCAGGGTGTGCCATACTTTCTATCTGTCTGACCGTTTAGGGCCATGTTGGATAAATATAGTTTGATGCATTGCAAGTGAATATGTTTAGAACTTGGTTATAATGCTAGATCTGTCCAGCATATAAACGCAAGTGTCATTTACACAACCTTAAGTCTGACAAGTCGAGCTTTATGATACACACACCCACGCAAGGACACGCACACTCTCGCACAAGCTCTCACACATACACATTACACACACAATGACATTCATTCACGCAGGGCTCAAAACATAGACACCATTCAGGCCAGAAGCTTTCCGCAGCTGCATAACTTGTAAATATAAGTCACTGAATATAAAAATCGCAAGTCAGCTAGCCCTCCGTGAAGTTGCATTTTTACCAAAGTATATAAAGAGTTTTGTTCTAAAATGAGATATCCGCCATTTGAAAAAGGTACTGAAACAAAGTGTTGTGGTTGACATATTTGTGGTTGACATATCTGTCGCCATATTCATTCAAGTGTATTGGAGATTAACTACTCATAATTGTGCTCCTCCAGGCGAGGCTTTATTTTTGGCATGTGGAGTGCCTGTGCCTCTGTAGGCAACATCCTGGGTGCTTTCCTGGCTTCCAGCGTGCTCAAGTATGGCTACGAGGTGAGAGACACGCACGCACGCGCACGCACACACACACACACACACACATACACACACACACACACATACACACACACACACACACACACACACATACACACACACACACACACACACACACACACACACACACACACACAATTGATGCCTTTTACTGTAGCGTTGTCAGCCTCTAAATGCTACTGTGTGTTGTGGTGAGTGCAGTATGCCTTCCTGGTGACGTCTGTGGTGCAGTTTGCTGGTGGAGTGGTGGTGTTCTTTGGCCTGCTCACTTCTCCAAAAGAACTTGGTAAGCATTATAGTAAACATCTCGGAAAAGATTTGTATTCATTGTTTTCTTTGAATGTACATACACACACACACACACACACACGCACACCGCCCACCAACCCCAAATGTGCCATTGTCTACCGTCTTTGTTGTGAACTAATTATTAATTGCAGTATGATATATAAACTCTGTTCAGTTTGTTTTACTCAAAAGAATAAATAAAATCAACTTCCAAAAAGATTTGATAGTATATAGTCGATTGCTTTCTGACATATTCCTTCATCCTTGATTCCTCTCTTATTCCTTCTTGTTTTCACATTCAAAGTAAAATTTACTTAGAATTTTTACATTGAACAGTGTAGCATAGTAGATTTCCCCACTTTGAACAGCGGCAGAGAGAGAGAGAGGGAGACTTGTGGGTAGTACCCATAGGATCCATTTTCCATTCAGAGATCTTGAGGTGGAAGCGGTCAAGGGACCCCTTTGAAAATGTTTTTTTCCTTGCCAAAATGTTGGCTAATTTTGGAGCGCTATTTAGTCCCCTTACCAACAAGCTAGCCTGACATGGTTGGTATCTGGATGCCTTAGCTCAGGCGTTTTCAAAGTCTGGGACTGTGGGCCTCCCCTCAGACAAAGCTCGAAAAAAGCCATAGACCGATAGACACTCAACAATTGAGTCAAGATCGCCTGATATTGTTTTGGCATAGCCAGTTTTGGCATACTTCAGACTACAACAAATACATAAGAAAGGCCTATCTAGGCATTATTTGTTTCTCTTTCTGGGGAAAGTGAAAAACTGTGAAATTCACCCAAACTACTGTATCTCTGAACTATCTCTTTAACCAAATGTGATCTCTTTTTGATAACTAATGTAATCGCTTATGTAATATTTTTCCCTTCCATTCTCCGAGCCTCCCCTGAAACCGTTTGGAGCCACCCCTGGGGAGGCCCGCCTCCCACTTTGAAACCCTCTGCCTTAGGTCATCTAGTTTCATATGACACCATAAACTTCCCTCTGGATTTAAAACTAAGCCTGCTACAGCCTCTGAAAGACAGTAACGGGAGAAATGACCAATTGGAGCATAGCAGCAGAAAGGGTTAAAAATTCCACAAAAATGGAGAGTGTTGGCAGTTATGTGTTATGCTTGCATTCCCCCCCCCCCACCCCCCCGGCTTTCCACTGTCCTCCCCCTTAGGGGGCACGCCCCCAGTTTGGGAACCACTGATTTAATGTGTGTGTATGTGTGTGTGCATGACTACATGAGACATGTCACTGGTTTTTCACTTGCACCACCCACCCACTTTGAATTGACTTATGTAAAAAGTGATTTGAATGTACTACATAGCTTTGGTGTGTGTGTGTGTGTGTGTGTGTGTGTGTGTGTGTGTGTGTGTGTGTGTGTGTGTGTGTGTGTGTGTGTGTGTGTGTGTGTGTGTGTGTGTGTGTGTGTGTGTGTGTGTGTGTGTGTGTGTGTGTGTGTGTGTGTGTGTGTGTGTGTCAGGTCTGAGTATGGATCTTGGGCCGGTGGAGACAGACAGTGACAGCCACAGGCCTCTGATGAGCGATGAGGAGGAGGATGCAGATGTGGAAGTGGAGGCTTGTGACGGAGGATACTACTCCATTCAGCAGCAGGACGAGCCGCACGCCCAGTCTCCTCCAGCCATCAGCTTCTGCCAGGCTTTCTGCCTGCCGGGTGTGCTACCTGTGAGTCGTGTCTCCAGCAAGTCCAGTCAAATGTACTTTTAACAGACCAGCTTGCCTCAAAGTGCTTCACACAGCCCTAAGGGCACAAATGCAGTTAAAGACAAGCGATAAAAAAATAAACTCCAATATATGCAGCCAGAGTATGTGCATGTATTCTGTTTCTCACTCTTTTTTCTCTCAAGCTGTAACTTCTTTGTTGGTCTTTTTCTTATATTTGTTTCCCTCTGTCTTTAACCTCTAACACAGTGGTTCCCAAACTCAGGGTCGCCTGGAATTCAAATAGGGTTGCCTGATTTTAATTTTTTTTTTACACCAGACAGTTGTTTAAAATACATACTACAGCATGCGCTGGGACGCGTCATCATCAGTGATGTTAAGGTGCTTCGGGTCTGTCGAACATCATACACCCTCGCCCAGTAGACCCAGCCGAGGCCGATTAAGACCCCGACCCGCGTCCCAGAAGCAGCCGCTCACGGATCAGCCCTCCTACTCTGTCTGCAACGTTGCCCGCGGAAGGGCCGATCACGCCCAATCCGCTGCAATAGAGCTAGTGCTGCATCGCAGCATTGCAAGACCCTTCGTTGCATGGAGAGTCTAAGGCCCTGTGGGTGACTCCCGGCCGCGCTCCTCCTTCGTCTCACCAGACCCTCCCGGGGCAAAGGCATCCAGAGGCAGAGAGGATGCCTCAAGAAGGCCTGTGCGCTGCACGTCATTCGCCTGCGCCGAGCACCTCGCTCTAGCCTGAAGGACCCCAGGCCGCGCCGATCTTTGCACAGATTTTCAGGAGGCTAA
Organism: Poromitra crassiceps; assembly: GCF_964638095.1. Classification (NCBI taxonomy): domain Eukaryota; kingdom Metazoa; phylum Chordata; class Actinopteri; order Beryciformes; family Melamphaidae; genus Poromitra; species Poromitra crassiceps. The sequence continues at coordinate 32,197,842 of NC_139624.1, forward strand.
TCCGTAGCGTTTGTGGATTTCTCCCTCACGAGAGAGCCAGGCTGGGGTGCTAAACCCATCCCGTACCGGATGCCGTCTCTCCGACCGTCCGACCGTCAACTGTCAGACACAATTTAATATTACCGAAGATGATTAGGGTCACTTGCAATTTTTTTTTGTTTAGTTTTGAGTTTAAAGTGATAATCTCTAATATTTCACTTTTGTTCTCTTGGGTGACACCTATGGCGGTGGGTGGTAATTGCAGGTGAGATCCAAACTGTAATGTCACTACTGTATATACTGCAAAGGCTTCATCCAAATGGACATAGCCTCAATCAACATTGTGAGTGAGTCTTTTTTTAGATGAAAATCTTTTAGATTCTAACTTTAAATCAGGATTCTGAGAATAAAGTAAGAATTCTGAGATTAAATCAGAATTCGAAGTTACTGTTAGAATCTTGATAAAAAAGTCAGATTTTTTTTTAATTAAAGTCAGAATTCTCAGATTAAAGTCAGAATTGTGTGGGGGGAAAGAAGCATAATGTGACATCACTGACGATGTCACTGATGATATTATCGATGGCCTACCGGAATTTGAAATGTCTCGGGTCCCTAGATTTTTGTGACGTCAAAATAGGGTCACAAGCCAAAACAGTTTGGGAACCCCTGCTCTACCATTTGGCTGCCTGTCTCCCTTCTTTGTCCATCCAAATGTCTGATATCTACTCTCTGCTGCTCTGACTTCTCCCCATATTCACATTATCTCTCTGATAATTTGAAATTCACTGGAATTAAATCTCCCTCTGTATGGTTTTATCCTGTATCTTCTGTGCTGTATTTGCTTGTGTTGTGTTTTAAGTTGCAACATTGCAGTACTCCTCAGTACGCGGCTCTTTTATTTACCATCTAATTTCTCATCTAAAAAGGCTAAAACACCACTTGCATACTTTTGATAAATACTGTATCAGCCTACTTTCCTATTTGTTTAGTTGGATTTACGCCCAGGTTTTTTTTTATCTATCCCCCCCAATACCATCCTGACTCTGTCCCTGTTTATATTGCAGTACTCCCTGGCTTATGCCTGTCTGAAGTTGGTCAACTACTCTTTCTTCTTCTGGCTTCCTTTCTACCTGAGCATCAACTATGGCTGGAAGGAGACGGAGGCCGACCGCCTGTCTGTCTGGTACGATGTGGGAGGAATAATTGGTGAGTGGCAGAGTTGTCCCATGAAATAGTCTAATTTATTCATCTTTTTTCATAATTTATTTAATCAGGGAGTCTCATTAAGATTTAGATCATTTTTTCAAGAAGAAAAAAACACTTCTAACTAAGAAAGTACAGTCAGGCAAAAGATCTAGGCACAGAAAGAGCAAAAACATTATTTTGTTCAGAATTGAAGCCACAGTTCAGATATGAGTCCCAGGCTAGCAAGGCTCAGATGTTGACTTAAAATGAAAAGATAATTTACACAAAATACTCAGAAATCATTACAGTCATTCTCGTGCAGAGTTACTATTGGAATAAATTACTAAGATTGTATAATTTCAAGTAAATCAAGTAAAAAAAATTGGGAGTTGGATTATAGAAAGAAGTAATGTTAATTTTAATTCTCTTTTCACATACTCTCTTTATCCCCCCCCCCCCCCCCCCCAACTGTAGGAAACTAATCTACTACAGTCAATACAACTGTGTTTGTTACAAAGTTCACTAGCCATATTCACAATTCAGTTTTAGCATCAAATAAATCACCCAAAAGAGGTGTGTTTACCAGCATTCGGCTGGTAGCTGGTGCCCCTTGCTGCCCTTGTGTCTCTCATAAATCAGTAAACATCCTTGTGGTTACTGTGATAAACCGTTATTGTCTTGTAGTTACTGTGATAAACTCTTATTGTCTACAACACTGCCATCCTACTCTCTCTGTCAGGTGGAACAGTTCAGGGTCTGATCTCTGACTTGATGGGGCAGAGAGCCCCATTGTTAGCGGTCAGCCTGGTGCTGGCCATGGGAGCGCTGGTGGGCTACAGCCGTGAGTACACACACATTATCAAACACCTTGTTGTCTCGTCATGTTGGGCCTCACAACAAGACCCATTTTCTGTTCCATCTCAGAGTGTCAGAAACCAGACCGAGAACTCAATGTGTCACATTCATACCTCTCCTGTCCACAATCCCAGTCTAAAGCTCAGTTCAGACCAATAGGCCCATTTCCACCGCTGGTATTGGCGCGACTCCGCCCGGCTCGACTCGCTTTCTTGTAGCTTTCCACCGGTCAAAAACCGGGACAACCCGGGTTGAGTCGTACTATTTCTAGTACCACCTCTGTGGAGGTTCCAGGGCTGTGGACCCGGTACCATACGGTGACGTGAAAACACTGCAGATGACTGATTGGTCAGGCAGAATCGTGTTTACTGTCTCTGGAGAGTCTGGATACCAGTTTAGTGGCGCTTACCTTCTCTCGTGCGTGTAACGTTATTTCCCAAACTCTCCTGTTATTTCCAGCAGTCTTTTGTCTTGCTGCCTCCAGCTCTGGTGAAATAAAATCCATCTCCTTGCTCAGCCTTAACATGGCGGTTGTTTTCAATCGAGAGAGAAAAGTCAGAGCCGTTGGTTTTCCTGGGAACTGGCCGGGCAACCGGCTTCTCTTCTCCCTGTACCATACCCCCCGTCCTCCGCTATGTGCTGCGGTACGCAGGCATGTAAATAACAACAACGAAATATCCAATCTCCTAGCCGATGGTCTCATTTGCTCACATATGTCATATAGAGGCACCAGTATTTCAGTATTTCAAGTTCCGTGTAGGGATTTAATTTTAACGTTGCAAGCGGAGGGCAGATATGCGGCGTCGCTATGATGACCAGTTGTGGGCGGAGGGCAGATTGAGCGAGTACTACTTGCGGTGGAAGCAGACACTACTTCAGGTCGAGACGAGTAAAGCCGAGTTGAGACTATGCAGTACCATGCGGTGGAAATGAGCCAAATTATTCACAACCCAACAGAAACATTTAAGAACATTGCAGGGAAAAGTTACAGTGTTCTGAACACAACAGACCCGTCTCATCTCGACTCCAGCCGGCTGATGGCGTCGCCTGCTACTCAGCTCGTCAAGTCGCAGGGGCTGTTTTAGAACGTAAGGCACGTCACCTGTTTCAACATCCAATCATATCGTAGATAAGTCAGCTTTAACCCGTTGTAGCAGCCAATCAGGTCTTAGCGAAGTCAGCTGATCACGTGGGGGTCAGTTACTAACTGTCAGCCGGTCAAAATATTTGAGTTTTGGACAGAGGAAAGAGAGGATCAACTAATACATTTATTTGAGGAGCAGCCGTGTCTGACAGCCTTAAAGAAAACTCACTGTAGACTAATATGACTCTAAATGTCCTATGTACGGTAGTTCGTTTGTGGTACAGTCAGTACAATCACTGAGTTTAGGGACCTTATTGTACTTTATGGTCATTTCTATCTGCAATGCTATCACGCTAATATTACTATAGGCTAATAATCCTATACTATTCCTATAGGGACTCATAGTCTGAGCAGGACTTAGTGAGTTTACAGCTATTTTACCTTATTTTGTTTTTATCTCATGTAATATTCTATAATATCCTATTCACCTTATTCACCACGCCCACTTTTTCTCTCTTCCGCGTTAGACACAATTGTATTTGTTCTTCCGGTTCAGCGCTAGTTGGCGGCCAATTTCAAAACAAAACGTCACTATGAATGAAGTTTGGCAACATTCAGAAGCTACAGTGCGGCCAACTTACATGTTCATACTGCTGCGAGGAGCCGATGGCTGTACCCGGTCGGCATTTAACGTTAGTTACAAAAGCACGTCACTGCCAGTAAGGCTACAGTAGGGTTTGACAGATACTAGCTAGTCCGACCAGTCGGCACAGCCAGCGCTCTCAGTCCTCGCTGCTCGTTAAATATTTCCAAATAGGCGTTATTCTGCTAAACTGGTCACATATTTGGAATGTTACGTTCTCACCCGAAAAAATATAAAAACTGTTTGTTTTCTTGCTTGAAAACAGCTTTTTGGCAAGTCTAAAAATGACTACGGTAGGCGTAATCTACTTCCGTGTCTAAAACAGAAAGACGATTATAAAATGACGTCATGCAGAAGCGTCCTTATAAGGACAAAGAATAAGGTGAATAGTATTCCAACAGAGGCTATGTTAAAGGCTAAGTTCATTTAGGCCTAGCCTAGCTCTAGGCCTATTCTTGACACCTTATTATCAGACTCTTATGTAAAAAAAACTGAAAGTAAGCAGGTTCCAAAGTGGCAGACCCGGTGCATTGCAAGCAGTTGCAAGTTTCATCTCATCACGAATCATTGATCTGAACTGAGCTTTAAGCCTTATTCACACGGCGCTAGTATTACCTGGGGACCTCTGGTCATTTGTAATAATTGCGAAGGTCATCTGTGATCTTAATCCTGTGCGAATCTGCCATGTAATCCGTCATTGGTAAAGTAATAATCTGACTGCAAATGACCTATCATATTTTGCCAAACACAGCTAATTATTGTGATAATATTAGTCCCGTGCGAACTGACATCTCGGTGATTTGGGGTCGTATTTTAGGTTTTTGTTTTCTCTGAGCCTTTTTCGTCCTCTTTTCTGGTCAAGAATTATGGAGGCTATGTTGGCAATTAAAAATGAAATTTTTAACAACATTTTGGGTGTGAATTCAGGAGGGTCATCTCGCCACACAGCTTGGAGACCTTGGTGTTAGTGGTGTTAGTGTGTGTTAGTGTGTGTTACAGCTTGGAGACCTGTGTGTTACAGCTTGGAGACCTGTGTGTTAGTGGTGTTAGTGTATGTTAGTGTGTGTTACAGCTTAGAGACCTGTGTGTTAGTGTGTGTTACAGCTTGGAGACCTGTGTGTTAGTGTGTGTTACAGCTTGGAGACCTGTGTGTTAGTGTGTGTTACAGCTTGGAGACCTGTGTGTTAGTGTGTGTTACAGCTTGGAGATCTGTGTGTTAGTGTGTGTTACAGCTTAGATACCTGTGTGTTAGTGGTGTTAGTGTGTGTTACAGCTTGGAGACCTGTGTGTTAGTGTGTGTTGCAGCTTGGAGACCTGTGTGTTAGTGGTGTTAGTGTGTGTTACAGCTTGGAGACCTGTGTGTTAGTGTGTGTTACAGCTTGGAGACCTGTGTGTTAGTGTGTGTTACAGCTTAGAGACCTGTGTGTTAGTGGCACTCTCCGCCCGGAGTTGCAGTTGGGCGCGAGTTGGAGGCTGGTATCAGCAACGTTAAACCACAGGGGATAATGTCAGTCAATATCAGTAAATTCGAGTAAAATACAGACTTGGCTTATCCCGTGCGAATGCGCTGCCAGAAACACAGACATGGGGGGGGTAACTTGTAAATCACATGAGGTCCCCAGGTAAGACTAGTCCCATGCGACTATGGCTTTAGCGTTTTTCTCTCTCTCTGCTCCTTCCCTCCCTCAGACTCGCCCAATGACAAGGTGGTGAACTCGGTGCTGCTGGCCACTACCGGATTCTTTATCGGCGGTCCATCCAATATGATCAGCTCGGCCATCTCTGCCGACCTGGGGAGACAGGAGGCTCTCCGGGGCAGTCAGGAGGCTCTGGCTACAGTCACCGGCATAGTGGACGGCACTGGGAGTATAGGGGCCGCCGGGGGACAGGTAGAGTATAGATGATAATATACACATTCACTGCACAATGTCTTTGAGACATCCAGAATCAGTCAGTCCCTCAGACAGTGTAGGAATTTAGCCAGGGGCAAGTGCAAAAATGCCCCCAAGAAATCTCAGAATGCCCCTAAAAACCATGATCAAGGGGCAAAAATTGCCACCAAGATTTGGATCATTTTATTTACATTCAATTAATTTAATTTCCATTTCCATCTCTAAAGCTGTGTTCACACCGAGATATTGATTTTTCTCCCTCTCGCTCGATTCAACCCTTTGGAATTGCTCTGTCGCTGTGTTTAAATCGCTCAACAGGCACAATTCTCAAGACTAGTTTGGACCGGGGGGAGCTGAAAAATGTACAGTCGGGAGGAAGAAGTTCCGAGGACGGTGTACAGTACACTCACCAGCATGGAGCCAAGTCTCTGTCAGGAGCATCACATCCAGTTCACGGGAAGTGAAGAAGTCATTCAGTAGGAAGGATTTGTTTGCTAGTGACCTAGCATTTAGCAGGGCCAAGCCAAGAGTTTGCTCCATGGCTAGCCGGACGATTTTTGTTTCACGCACCGGTGTTTCCTGCCGCCACTTCCAGGGTTACGGCAGCCAATCAGCGTTGAGCAGCAAGCGACTGTTGCCAGCTAACTTTCATCGAGTTGGGATATTTCATCTCGGCGACGAGCGAATTTTCGCCCTATCGCTCTGTCGCTGTCGCTCGGACGCCCAGCGATTTTTCTCCCGGGCGAATATATGCTCAATCGCTCGTTTGCATTGACTTTGTATGTAAACTCGATGCCAGCGAAAAAATTTAATCGGTCGGTGTGAACGCACCTAAACACACACTTAGCACCTGCAAGCTGTTTGACAGAAGAAGGTAATGAAGAACACACTCACACAAACAGCGCTGTTGTTCACACAGACACACACTACACTTTAGCAACTTCAGGGTTGCCACTGTTTTGTAATGATACATTTCAAGGACATTTCGAGCAGTTTTCAAGCAATAAAGCCTGGGAAAAAAGAGATGAAAACAAAAATGTATCCACCGCAGGGTAGGTACCTACGCAACCAGCCACATATTTGAGCTAATCGTGCATTCCTTTATAACTGGGGACTGGTAATCTTACGACTTCAAAGGTCATGAGCTGGGCGGTGACGTCATCAGAGCTGGTATTTCCCATTCCAAACTCGTAGGAGCCTCAGCAGCCCCAACCTAAAAAATCCAAGATGGCTGCGCCGCGCAACAACAGTAGTAGTAATCATAGTAATATTGTTTAGCACTTCTGTTTTGTTTGTGTCTCATTAAATCAGCTGTACACACAGCACTGCCTAACTTCTATCTGTGTGGACATGAGGCTGCAGTGTTTGTATGTGCAAAATGCCGCGAAATGCCATGTTGTCAATTGTTATTGTTAACAATGGCTAGCCTGGCTAGCGACTGGATCTGACCAATGAACAGTGAACTTCCCAGCTCAAGTTTTCTGCAAATGGAACGCTAACAAAACGGATGTGATGTCATTTAGCCTCCACATCCCAGTTATTTTGCGATAAAGGAACGCACGAAAAGAACGCCTACGAGAGAGCACAACAGCCAATGACAGTAGGAAGAAAGTATCAAGCTTGGCCCAGCACTACTGATGACATAAAAATGGTATCATGGGTGAATTTTAAGATGACAGGGTGCACCAGGCTCAAACTCAGAGATTCTGGTACTTTCAAGGACCTCTTTATAAATCAATCAATCATCTCTTTATACATTTTTTCTTAAATCCAAGCACTTTCAAGTACTTTCCAGACCCGTGGCAACCCTGAACTTTATGCACTAATTACTTTTTTTAAGTGCCCCTGAAATTTTGTAAATGCCCCAATTTCTTTAGACAGTGGGGCAAAAGTTGCCTCCAAAATATTTTTCTAATTTCCTACACTTCCCTCAAAGCAAGTGCATTTTTCTTGACACACCATTTTGCACCGTTCAACAATCAAACAGGGAGAAATCCATCATAGAAGAGGAATAGAGACCAATGCAACCACAAGTCATGTTGCATTTTGAGTCAGGGATGCAACTCTCGCTTTCGCTATCGCTCTCTGTGCACATGCATGTGTAACCCAAAGCTGAATGCAAGAAGTTCAGGCCAGCTCTGTGGGAGTTGCCCAAAGTCATTTTGGGAAATGTAGGAAGTAGCTAACTGAAGCAGAAATAGACAAAGCAGGTTGAGGGGAAAGTTGGTACACCAAAAAGGAAAATTACAATCACGGAATAACTCCGTGATTGTAACTGGAATGCGTTGAACATCACAGTTGATACATGATATACAGTATAACAGTGTAAGAGTATCCAAGGGTGGAGTTTTCCTTGAAGACCTTTGGAAATCACAACTATGGTCATACCTGCCAGCACAGAGGCACACGCACGCGCGTGCGCGCACACACACACATGCACACACACACACACATGCAGGCACGCACGCACACGCGCGAGTACTTTCATATCTCAATCATCCTCATCATGTGCTTTCTTTTCTCCATCATCCTGTAGTACCTGGTGTCCCTGATTGAGAGCAAGCTGGGCTGGATGTATGTTTTCTACTTCTTCGTAGTCATGGTAAGATGACTCCATATCAAATCCCTATTCAGTCTTATAGATCTTCAGATGCACTAACACCACTTTTTAACTGCCTACTGACTTGGTGATGGAAATGTTTACCCAAATCTCCTTCCTGTACCATGAGTGTGGTACCGTGCCCAATGTCTACCCACCAAACTACACAAGAACACAAGTCATACATTTCCAGTGTCAGCTGATACCATGTCCAAGTTCAATCCAACAGAATAGGAAACCATTTTGCTTCTGATATGTTACACAAGGCAGTTGAGCTTGATATTGTAGACACATAGCCATACACAAGGCAGTTCAGCTTGATATTGTAGACACATAGCCATACACACACAGTTCAGCTTGATATTGTAGACACATAGCCATACACACACAGTTGAGCTTGATATTGTAGACACATAGCCATACACACACAGTTGAGCTTGATATTGTAGACACATAGCCATACACACACAGTTCAGCTTGATATTGTAGACACATAGCCATACACACACAGTTCAGCTTGATATTGTAGACACATAGCCATACACACACAGTTCAGCTTGATATTGTAGACACATAGCCATACACACACAGTTCAGCTTGATATTGTAGACACATAGCCATACACACACAGTTCAGCTTGATATTGTAGACACATAGCCATACACACACAGTTCAGCTTGATATTGTAGACACATAGCCATACACACACAGTTCAGCTTGATATTGTAGACACATAGCCATACACACACAGTTCAGCTTGATATTGTAGACACATAGCCATACACACACAGTTCAGCTTGATATTGTAGACACATAGCCATACACACACAGTTGAGCTTGATATTGTAGACACATAGCCATACACACACAGTTCAGCTTGATATTGTAGACACATAGCCATACACACACAGTTCAGCTTGATATTGTAGACACATAGCCATACACACACAGTTCAGCTTGATATTGTAGACACATAGCCATACACACACAGTTCAGCTTGATATTGTAGACACATAGCCATACACACACAGTTCAGCTTGATATTGTAGACACATAGCCATACACACACTTGCCTTTTGTATCATGTTTTTATCTATAGACCGTTTCAACTTCACCACTTGACCACATCATCTAAATTGCCCCTAGCTTACTTCCTGTTGGCAGTGTTTGCTAATAAAATAGCTGACAGGCAATAAGCTAGGTTTCAAACTGTTCCCTAGCAACAGAATTCCAGTGAAACTGTCTATATAAATGTAATTGTTTTCCACTGTTAATTGGCCTGTTTATTAAAATCACTTTATGAATTGATTTGAGTTCACTGTCACAGAGATTTCCACTCACTTGATACTATAATTTAGCCTAGTTTTGGCCCAATAACCACATTGGAATTTTTGCAGCCATACCCACTGCCACACCTGTATTCCACTAAAATGAAGCATTAAATGAACAGCACTTTAATCATTATACATGATTGTAACTTTGTTTCTCATGTGTGTGTGTTCCAGACAGGGGGCAGCATTGTGTTCATCACCCCCCTGATCTTCAAGGAGCTGCGCGCCTTGTGGAGAAACCGACAAGCGCTCAGCCACCAGCTGTGAAAGCTTTAACATCTGTCGGCTGTGTATTGCTACTACCCTCATAAAGGGGATGATACGGCTCAGCTGCCAAGAAACAACTCCTTAGGTGAGTTTAGGGATGTAGAAAGATGAGGTGGATCCTGTTTCTCACAGTCAGGACAACTAGGGTGGTTGGAGGAGACCCCGTCCTGTAGCCAGAAGGCCGCAGGTTTCATCCCCACACCAGCCAACGTCTTTCTATTAACCCGACAGTGTCCCTGAGCAAGACACTGATGCCCTATTTCCTCACTAAACGCCTAAAATGTAAAATGTAGACTTCCACTCGTGCAAAGGCAACGTTTTAGACGGTGCTGAGATGGAGTTGAAGTGCCTGATTGAAAGAAGCGAGCCGTCAGTTTTTAAAAATCAGACCAGTCTGTCGATTCAGTCCTTACGGGGCCATCCCAAAATGTAATATTGTGTATATTTTAGAGATGTAATGGATGTAAATATTTAACTTTTTTAGATGTGGATGTACTTGAGTAGAGTTGAGTGAAGTTGACCTTCTAAACCAATGGTTCTCAACCTAATGGTCCCCCCCCCCCCCAGGGGAGGTGACAGGGGGGTCATGTCGACCTAAGGAATATGAAACATAATACTTGTACTATACAAATATATTATCAGCTTTTATACAAATATGTAGTCTTTTTTGTTAAAATAATGAATATTGCACTCTCTAGGCTTCCTGCAGTAATTAGGTCTAAAATGAGGAAATCACAATCTACCACTTTGAATGTGGGGACCTGCATCAATGAGTAGTGGTTTATTTGTTTTTAGGGTTCATCTGCAGGGAAGTGATGACAAAACAAACCAATCAGGAAAAACTACAATCTCAAATTAGGATGGATTGATGTTTTAGCCTCAAAAAATGAAATCCTTAAAACAAAACTGAAAAATCCCATCCATGCTAAAGGGTGAGAACCACTGTTGTGGAGGCAAGGAGTTAATAAAATTACTTTCAAAATAAAGAGATGGTTCAGGTTTTAAAGTAGCCTCATTTACCGGATTTATTTATTTATTATCACCTTGTTGAAGACAAGAAAGGGTTGTGAGAGTTTTAACAGAAACTCTGCTAAGGTTGTGTGAAAATTCATGATCGTTTTCAAGAAAATAAATTCTCTCCAATTGTACTTGGCCTATTCCCCCTGCTGTCCTGGTCGTTGCTCCATCCACTCTGCTGATCTGGAGAGAGTTGTAGACTAACACATGCATCCTCCGATACATGCGATCGCCAGCCGCTCCTTTTCACCTGGCAGTGAGGGGTTTCACCGGCACTGTAGCACGTGGGAGGATCACGCTATTCTCCCAGTTTCCCTCCCTCCGAAGAAGGCCCCCCGATCGACCAGAGAAGGCACTAGTGCATAGGGGTGGGGGAAAAAAATCGATTCACCTAAGTATCGCGATTTTTAATGTCACGATTTTTTGAATCGATCTTTTATTCCAGAATCGATAATTGGATTTATTTATTTATTATTTTTATTTTTTTGGGTGCCCGCAGTCAGGCCACTCACTGAACAGCAGGCCAGGTGCCGCCTACTGGTTTACTAGTGGTTTCATTACTTTATTAGTTAGTCTGAAGTAATAATTACACTTCAGGGTTAAAGTGGGTGCATCTCATTGTAAAATTGGACTTCAAACGGCCCAAATCTGGCTTCAAACGGCCCAAATTGGGCTTCAAACGGCCCAAATGTCACGCGCGTCGGCCCATATTGGCCTGGCCTGCTTGGTATCTAATGCCCGGCCTGAATTATGATCCCAGTCCGCCCCTGTTTTTAACTATATCGCCCAGCCCTACTCATGATATAATATACAGTCTCTAGTGTATGATTCAACTTTTCCCATGTTCTAATCTAGTGTAAAAAAGCAAACAAACTGAAAAAAGAAAAGAAAAAAATAAACAAAAATCGCAATAAATCGTAATATCGAATCGCAATAATCGTAGAATCGCAATACTTAAGAATCGCAATACTTAAGAATCGCAATATAAATCGAATCGGCACCCAAGAATCGTGATAGTATCGAATCGGGAGATAAGTGAATCGCCACAGCCCTACTAGTGCAGCGTCCAGGACATATACCCCTAATCCTGCTTCCCACCCGCAGACACGGCCAATTGTGCCTGTATGGACACCCGATCAAGTCGGAGGTAACACAGGGGCTTGAACCCGCGACCCTCGTGTTGGTAGGCAGGGAATGTACTGCTGCACTACCCGGAGGCCTCTTAAAAACGGAACCATCCTTTAAAGATGCTTTTGGGAAAAGTTTGCCTAGGAGCCACTTGAGAGCTTTTCTCTTACAGTTGTGAACATTGTGCTGTAATCCGGGTGAGAGACGGCACTATACAGTCTTGAGAGGGCTGTCCTCTCTGCACTGCGTATGTGTCTGTCACCAACTTAATGTTTGTTAGTCATTCCAATTCCACTTCTTGTTGACTGGAATGTTTACAAAGACCGAAGCTCTTTTAGTCACAAGAGATCCTTATGAACACACCCACACTCGCTCTCTCACACACACACACACCCTGTTAAAACCGCATCTCATCTTGATTTCTCACTGGTGCGTCTGCACTTTTGGTTTACACTGAAGCACACACACACTACATCTCATCATATAAACTGTACAGTTGCAGTTCACGTCACTGTAAATCTGTGTCAAAAACACCTGTGCCAATCATTCAATTGGGTTAGATAAACGCTAGCAAGGGAGATGCTGGTCTTTTCATGTTGCATGTACTGACATAGACAGGGTGAGAAATTACCGCTCACCACCTGCCATATTCTTGTATATTTTTGGCAAAGTTTTGTCTACTTTACCAGCCGCTTTGGTAGGTAACAATAAACCATCATTCGGAGTTCCTATCCTAGTCTTAAAATCTAGTTTGCTGCTAAAATCGAGAAAGTGACCAGTGATTTGGGGGATTTTCCAGCCTCTGTAAGAAATTACAAGTAATTTCCTGCCCTTGATTTAGATACACTACTCATCATGTCAAGTGCTCTCAACAGCTGGGAAAGGTGATGATAAGGTCATTTCTTCATGGTCATTGGTATGAGACAAGTTCCTCATGCTATTATTAAACTGGCATCTTTTAAAACTGAACCGATCATGAGATTTGCACCTCAACTGTCTCTGGAGACTTACCAAGCTAATGGTTAACAGATTGTATATTGAAATGTATGTTGAATGTATAACTCAATCTGTGGTGTATATATTTAAATTCCGTTTTTATTTAAGTGCACTCTTCAAGTTTTAACTAATGTAAATGTAAATCATGCTTTGAATAAAAGCAAAATGCCTTTTTGCTAATTCCCTGTTATGTCTTTTAACGGTCCCCTAAAATGTTTTATAGACAGATAAGAGGTAGTTATTGTATGGGTAGAAACCTTGTGTTCATTTTGTGCTTGACAACCTATATCCTCACGGCTCACTCTTACATTTCCTTATAGCTCAAGAACTGTGTATGAAAAGGACAACTTGTTATTATGGTGATTTAAAATGTGCAATGTTCAATGTGCAATCAAAACCACCAGAGGGGGCTCTTGACTTTCAGGCAGCCTTTCTGGTTTTGCTTCTCCTGACAGTTGTAAGCACAGTGGAAACATTGATATCAAACCAGTATTGTGCCGTTTATATCAATATGATTTATTAACATTGTAATGTTTTCAGCACACTATACGAAATTAACAATGTGAAAGGCAACAGTGCACCAACAAACCAGTACTAGAATCTCTTAACATTTTCTATACAGATATGACCAAAACAAAAGGATATGATTCTGTTCCCATAGTTCTTACATGTTGCTAAGCTACATTATCGCAAACTGTATAGGGATTATCATCCATTCATGCATAATGATATACAAAATACAGAACACTACAATTTGATACAGCTGCGACAAGTGATTTAGGAAAGAAAAGTTTGTTTCGGGGCGGTGAGACACAGACTAGGGTTGTTGTATTAATTAAAGGGATACATCTTGACATAATTTTATTCTTTACTTTTTCCTCATTTCCCCTCACCAGGGACTTGTCACATTGTGGTGAAATCTTGAGGAATGCTACAAAGTAACCCTAAGGATGAAAGTATGATCTGTTCCCACAATGTGACTTTGGTGTCTCTGGTGATAAAAACTAAGTGAAATTAATTCAAAATGTCAAGATATGGCTGTGATGGCTTTGAGATTGATGGATTTTGATGGGATGAGATCGATTATGTTTACAACAGACGCTAAGATAGGGATATATTACCGTAACTTGATAATGTTTTGCTATGTATGAACTATGAAGCATAAAACCCAAAATATATTGACTATTTTTACCCATCAACACTTGAGCCTAGTCTGTGCCTCAGCCTATTGGGGTTTGTATATGTCGGTTTGTTTTTAAAGAACACTTTAAACAATTATAGAATTCTCTTGTCATTTATGTTCAAAGTAGTGCAAAGATATAGTTTCGGAATGAACACAATCAGTTAGTTATAGCAAAAACAAAGGGCATTTATAATTATTTCCCTACAAACAAATAAGATACAAACTCAAAATAAGTTAATATAGACTTTGAAAGTTTTGTCTCAAACAAACACGCTGAGAAGACAGACACACATACACGGATAAGCACATATAAACAGACAAAAAAAAAGCACTCGACAAATTTAAAACTATAACTTTAACCTTTTTTTTTACGTTTTAAATTTGTGAAGAGTGTAACCTTGTAGAACCATGAAAAAACAGCATTGTGTTAACATGAACATGAACAAATAAGTTTCATTCCTTTTTCTTTCTTACTTTTCACAGACTGAGGCTGTCGTTTAGCGAGAGAGAGCTGGAGAGACATTTGAGAGTTGTTTTTTTAGGGAGCAGACAAAAGGTATCTGGATCACGGACCACTTGTCTGGCCGCTGAAATCCTTTAGATTCAAGAGGTCTGAGTAGATGTTCTCTATTAAAATACATCCCTTTTCTTTTGCCCAACATTCCCGGCCTGCTCGCAGATTTCCCAGAAAGAGAGCTGGAGAAAACAAAGGCCTTTAGCTCCTCCGAGGGAATGGAGTTTCCTCCTCCGCACGGCGCTGCCTGGGCCCACGCTCTGACACACTGACTCCTTTACCTGATGTGAAACACTCAACGCTTTTAACCACCACAGAATAACTCCTCATGTTTCACTCTCTCCATCTCTACCTCCTGCCTGTAGACGCTAACAACAGCTTCTGAGCTCGATAGTTTGTTTGATTTTTCTTTTTCAACTTTGCCTTTTTTGTTAACTTGCTTCTTTTTGCTTCTTCAATTGCTTAATGAGGTAGATATGGTAGATTAATCCTGACTATGGCTATTTATCCAAATAACTTTAGGTAAAAAAAAAAAGTAGAATTTTTTTAAGTTATTTTGTTTCCTTATTTGAGTCGCCTATAAGCTGCTGGTTGAACAGGTATGGGTCACTTGAAACTGGAAAACTGGTCTTTAAAAATACTGTCACATCTCCAATGTCTTTCCAGTGTAGGGGTTAATCTTTTTAGTGTATTTGCATCAGATAAAGTCAAAGATCCTGGCGGGTTTGAGACCCTCTGTGGTCCATAACTGATCACTCAAGCAGCAGCCAGTGACTCACGTAGCAATGATGTCTGTTCTATTTGAATGGTGTACCGTAGTTATTTCCTCTTTGGTTCAACTGACTCAGCTGCCACAACAATTCATTCACAACTTGTGAAGAACCTCAAAATACACACGAACAGACGCACTCGCACACAAACGCATGCATACCAACTCTATATACACAATGCAAATGTGCACTAATACAACTGCACATAGCGGTAGAAACTGACGCAGCTCAACTCTTCATATAAAATCACCGAAAGTGGAATCAGCTTTGATTCCTCTGAGCCGCAGGACAGTGATAATAGAAGGGGGGAAATCAACGCTAAATTCCCTTCATAGAGAAAATAGGCATGCCAAAAAGTTTGACATCACATACAGTAAAGACAAGAGTGGAAAATGCTACATTGCTAAAAGCATTAAGCTGACAATAACATAAAACTACATAAGGTAAGTTGTGGTCTGTTACCCCCCGAAAAACCTAAATAGATTTTTTTGACAACCCCATTATGCAAATATCAAGCAAAAAGGGAATAAGGTTATAGTAAAGTAGTTTGGGCGCTTTCTAAATTACTTGGCTTCATTGTAATGGTGGAATGGACAAAGAAACCGATATTTGATCTTATTAGAGAGAATGTGGCAATGGTGGAGTGTATACGAGCCACAATGACTCCAGTTTTTTAGTCTATAATTTTGGGGAAATGGCACAGGTTTCCACAAACACCTTATCTTACCTCGTTTTAGACATTGCTTACCTATTTTTCATCATTTCGTCATTCTGACGACCTAGCATTAACAAATAAATGGCCATATAATCACATTTGAAACATTATTATTACTCAGAATTTAGGTCCCTGTTGTACAGGCAGGGGCACATTACCTCATCGTTGAACATCCACCGTTGACCTTTTAACCTGGAACTAATCACAGTCGCCCTGCCAACATTGGACCCTGGGTGACGTTTTGACCCCGGCCTCCACTCACGCGGCCGAACAGCTCTTGGAGCCATGGGGTGTGTGTGGTACGAGGCCAGGAATAGCAATCTAATCAAAACCTCTTATGAGTTTGACGAGAGCGAGGACTGAGGTCGGGACCTAGAAAAATACTATCTGCGTGCCTGCCAGAAGACAATTAACCTCTTACGGCTAGAGCCAGTATCTGTTTCTTTCCTGAAAGAGTGCATTAAAATACTTTCACAGTATAATCAAAAAGCTGAGAAAACAATACAAGGTCAGAAAGACGGTAAATAAAATGAAGAATGTACACATATAGAAACCGTTTCAAAGGTTTGTCAGCTGGGATAATGGTCCCTTCATTGTGCTGAAAAAATCAGGTATCGTGTGTCTGAGGATTTTTTAAGCCCATGCTGTATGAGCTTTTGGACAGTCTTTTACAAATTGCTACATACTATAAACATGATATGAGAAGTATTTGTTGTTCTGAGGTGTCTTGTACAGCGATATCAACCACTAATTGATCCTCCGCTGGGTGTGTGTGTGTGTGCTTCTCTACTGCCGAGAAGAAGATCCTTTATAATGCAGAAGTCTCCTCCTCTTCTTCACTCTGAAGAAATCTGCAGACAAGGAGGACAGGAGTTACAACATATATATATAACAAGCCAGTATACAATAAGTCAGGAACATTTCTGGCACACTAATAACTTACAACTTTATATTAGAACTTCACATCTCCAAAACATGTTTTGACAATACAGCGTATCGTAATATAACCATGATTGAACTCTCTTCATAAAACACAGTTCACCTGATTTGTGCAGCAGTTCTAACTGACCTGTGATGTTGGGCTGTCTGTGTTTGCTCAGCCGCTTTAGCCGGTAGCCCCCCCTGGTGATCACCTCCAGGTACTCATCCCCAGACCCGGACGACGAGCTTTCGGAGCCCGGGGAGCTCTCGCACGACAAGGACGGCGGCCACCTGCCGGGGGCCTTCGTCGTCTGGGTCGTCCCGCCCACGGGCCGCCCCGCGCGCCTCACCGTGCAGCTGCGGTAGAACGCAGGCACATCCTGGCACCTCATCTCCTCCCACTCCATGGCCGAGCCCTGCCCAGCCGGCCGGTCACTCTGGAAGTCGAAGTCCCAGCGCTTGTTGGAGACCTCCACGCTCAGGCAGAGCAGCCGCTGGAAGTCCTGCTGCAGCTGGCGATGGTCGACGGGCCCAAACAGGTTCCTCCGCACCGGCCCCACCTTCAGCTTCAGGGCCTCGATGCCTCCCAGATGCCGGGGCTCTGACTCAGATGCTGCCGCTGCCATAAATGTTGTCGATGTGGATGGTGAAGCCATCGCCATGTCTGTTAGAAAGAGAAAACGCAGAGGGTGAGTTGGTCTGCTGGGCCTGCAGAGTTTCAATGAGGTGTGATCCGCGGGTTTATTAGCATAGATTACATCCACAGATACAAGCCCTTAAAGTGCTCAAACCATAGGCTCAAACACACACGCTCACACCTACCAACACACACATCAGTATTTGCCCTATCGCCTTTGTGTTTTATGTGATCAAACACACGTGTGAACCTCGCCCTCTCAGTAATTAACTTCAGGAACAGGTAACTGAATGAACACCAAATAAATCTCCAACTACACTTGCTGCACTGCCGAGCCTCCACCTGCTCTGGTGTCCAGCAGGCAGAGGTCAGAGGTCAAGTGGAGGAAAAGACTGCAGTGCGTATGTGTGAGGAATGTTTCCCCGGCTCAGCTGGGAAAACTCCTATCTGCTGCTCTGTGACACATTCAATTAGAGGGACACTGCTTGAATTCTGAGAATGGTCCCTGCACAGTTTAGTTTCAACTCTCCTAAATTACAGGACCCCAAAGTTAAGAGAGATTAAACTAAACTGCAGCGAACATTCTCAGAATATCAGATCCTTAATACTGATATTAGTATTCTAAATTAACTAGGTCTTGTTTCTAAGTGGTAGGTTTCTCCTTCAATGGCTCAGCTTCACTGTATCACAAACCTCTAATATAGCTCCACCACGAGTCACAAAACTATTTTTCCTTGCAGTGGCTGATCCCTCATTGACTCTCCCTTTCCCTTATGAAAAAATGTATAGACCTCCCCCCCCATAATTTTCCTCCTAGAAATAGCATTCCCCACCATACTGCACGCAGTAAAAAAAATAAAGTGTGGGGGAGGGAGGGGGGGGGGGGGGGGGGGTGCTGGCTGGCTGCCCAAATGCTGATTGCAGTTAGACTAGTCACTTTCCTATTTGCTGTCAAATAATTTGGTAAAAAATTAAAGTTTGTTGAACATTTGTGTTCTTCTGTGGTATATTAGCAATAAACCACTAATTGCTTAGTGGTTTAATTAATTAGTTTAATTCATTTAACTTGATTTTGGACTTGTGAGAAGTAGCCCTCCATAGATTTGTATTGGTCCCTGGTGATTGCAGGTCTCAGAAATGTGGAGAATTAATCTTCTCTTCCCCGGGTTAATAAAGCTCTACAGGCCAAGCTGAAAAACAGCGCCACTGTGGTGGTTGATGCCAAGCAGTTATGCAAGGCTTGCGCAACGCCTTGCGTAACTGCTTGACATCAACATAATAGCTGCTGGTAACTCAACTTTCACCAGCTATTTTCCGTTTCATGATGTCTGTCTATTTGTGTATTCATGATGATGCCATATTGTCATTAGACTCGTTTGAAAACCACAAGTCTGTCAGAGCACATTTCACTTTCACAATTTCTCATTCCAGAGTCAGCAGTTCACTTTAAACTTAATCAACTTCATTTATCAAATTTTCTATAAAAAGCAGGATAAAAAACATATTAAAGAAAAAACAACAACCCTGACCTATATTCTCTCCCGCCAGCAGGACTATCGAAGTCTCCAAGAGAAAGTTGTTTGTGTCGAATATAAAGTGGGCGCGGTCGGTATGCAGAACGGTTCAAGTTTCCACTGCGGGGTCCGAAAACACCAAGAAACCCTCCACAGCCTCTGCCTGCTCCCAAATTAACTTCAATAAAACCAATAGCACGCCACTGTGAAACTATCAACAGCAGCATCTCACCTCAGCAGGTCGTGCGAATAAGCATCAGCAAATTAACCAAACTTCAAGATAGGAAGAAAACCCCTCATATTATTATGACGCAGTTACATTAATATTAAGATAAGACTAGTCACCGCCTGGGATCTGGGTCAATGAGATGCGACACAGAAACAGCGCACATCTTGTCAAAGCACAGTAGTAACATTCAAATTACACACAAGTGCGACAGCCAAATATTCACTTTGATAAAAACAGCTACCCAAACTCTCCCACAATCATTGATTAATGAATGGAAAGACGATGCACTCGATCTGCTGCATCGTACTTGATTTGTCTCTCTTACCATCAGCGTCCGTAACTCAAAGAAGCGGCGTTGAAAAAGTAAACTAACGTTAGAAGTTTCACAGCTCTGCTTGGAAAACGAATGCGCACCTAAAGAAAGTGAACAGTGTTCCTGACAGCTGAGAGGAGAAAAACAAAGTCACGTTGAAAACTCCTAGCCTAGTAGAGACTGTAACACGAACCACAGGAGGACCTTCCTTCTTGTCCCTATTAAGTCCCTTATCTGCGGCTTGTTTGCCAACAAGACGGCCAGAGGGACGTCCTACTAGAGCCAGTCACGTGGGTCCATCAAAACAGTCGCAGCAGGGAGGCAATCAACATTATCATCATAATCAATATTAATTTCAAATGAAGCGCAGTTAGTTAGGCACAGGCTGGCGATGCATTGCTGCAGCCAAACGTGTTGTGGAACATCTAAAATGCAACAAAGAAAAGAAAAACGAAATTACAAATGTGTGATTTTAAGGCATATTAATGTTTAATTAATATAATACAACGTTTTCTTACCCTGTTATGATGCGACAACTCTCCAGTGAAACTTTCTGCAGGCTCCTGCTCTCCACTTGTTGCTGCTGTCTCTGTCTGTGCTCACTGTGTGTCTGCACTAGTGCAGCCTGAAAGAAGTAACGCTCAAATGATCTTGGCATGGGGGCCATTTCCCTTCTCTCTTAAATGATGTGACGTGCACATTCTCCTGTAGCTTACGTCACGTTTTCTCTGGCACTGCGCCCACTGCCCCAGTTTCTGCCTCAGTTGAACTGCAACTTGAGCGCGGCAAAACCTCAACTCTATTTTGACCACCTGTTTCATGTTTCATAACATGATGAACGACTCAAAAGTAGGCTATGTGTTTTTGGAAGAGAAGAGCTATTTCTCCATGACAGCATAATGCAGTCTATGACCTGTTGACCATGCATGACCATTATTCTCTTGTTGGGGGTTGTTGTTTGCAGATTGGTTTGGTTTCTGAGTGATTCAGAGATCAAACATTTGAACTGTTTACTATTGTATTTTTCTTTTTCTATTCCCCCATGATTTTACTATTGAAAAATGAAATAATTGTATGATGAATGCAAATGCGCAACTGCAAGGTTGAAATAATGATTGCAAAATGAATGTTATGTTAGTTTTTGTGTAATGTTTTTTTGTGTTGGACCCCAGGAAGACTAGCTTTTGTAATTGCAAAAGCTAATGGGGATCCTAATAAATAAACAAATAAACATGTAGGCTAAATTATTTGTTTATAATTTCAGTAGGAGATAATCAAGTTTCAAGATTCATTTTAATAGACACAGTGAGTAGCCTATCATATTACAAGAATTTCACTTAGTGCAGTATGCAGTGCAGGATCACATCAATAGCAGAAGATGGTTTGTTGTATAAAATTTAAGTTCCATTGGCTCATTTCATAATCAATAAGCAATAATTGCATACACATTATTGGTATGAGTTGTAAATGCATGTCACATAAATAAGACAGACACCATACTCAGAAAACCTATAAGGCACATTAGCAGCTCTTTCTATCTCACAGCGTGCAGTCATGGTGCCCTTGTAGGGCTCAGAGTTGCCTTCAAAACCCACACCAAGACATGCAGACACAGGGTCACACTCCTGATCTGGAAACAAGCCAGCTTTTCCAGGGAGCCAGTCTCTATGCAAATGGAAATCTTCTACTTGCAAATATGTATGTTTGGATGAATACAATTCTGCAAGACAACTTTCCTGACTCCTGGCTTAATTATTATGTTGATGTCACCTGGCCACCGGTCTCTTTTGGCTTGAGATGCTATCAGGTTAATGCGGATGAAGAATGATGTTATTGATACAAAGTCCATTCTACAACAATGGTGCAAACAGAAAACAATCTCAAATTATAAAGTGAAAAGTAACAGCCGAGCACAGCCGAACCACCCCCCCCCCCCCCCCCCCCCCCCCCCCCGCACTGACATGAGAGCTCCCCCTCCCCATCATACGTCACAATAACAGCAGCTGGACTACACTCGTTACATTAAACTTAAGTATCTCACCTTACCTCACCTCACCTCACCTTACCACACCTCACCTCACCTCACCTTACCACCTCACCTTCCCTCACCTACCATACCTCACCTTACCTCACCTTACCACCTCACCTCACCTCACCTCACCTCACCTTACCTTACCACACCTCACCTCACCTTACCTTACCTCACCTCACCTCACCTTACCACCTCACCTTACCTTACCTTACCTCACCTCACCTCACCTCACCTTACCTTACCTCACCTCACCTTACCACCTCACCTTACCTTACCTCACCTTACCACACCTCACCTTACCTCACCTCACCTCACCTTACCACCTCACCTTACCTCACCTTACCATACCTTACCATACCTCACCTTACCTCACCTTACCACCTCACCTCACCTCACCTCACCTTACCACACCTCACCTCACCTTACCTTACCTCACCTTACCACCTCACCTTACCTCACCTCACCTCACCTCACCTTACCACCTCACCTTACCTTACCTCACCTCACCTCACCTTACCTTACCTCACCTCACCTTACCACCTCACCTTACCTTACCTCACCTTACCACACCTCACCTTACCTCACCTCACCTCACCTTACCACCTCACCTTACCTCTCCTTACCATACCTTACCATACCTCACCTTACCTCACCTTACCACCTCACCTCACCTCACCTCACCTCACCTTACCTTACCACACCTCACCTCACCTTACCTTACCTCACCTCACCTCACCTTACCACCTCACCTCACCTCACCTTACCACCTCACCTTACCTCACCTTACCATACCTCACCTTACCTTACCTCACCTCACCTTACCATACCTCACCTTACCTCACCGTACCTTACCTTACCTAACCTTACCTTAATAATAATAATTAATCGATTTATATAGCGCTTTTCAGTGACCCAAAGACACTGACCTTACCTTACTGACCTTACCTTACTGACCGGACCTGATGTAAAACATCCCTTAACTGATAAGGTCTTTCCATAGCTTAGTAAATAAAAAGTGTTTAGAGTGATAACACGTGTTATAGAGGCTATTTTGCACGGATATATAGGTGTCCCTTGAGATTGCATCTTGCCCTTTGGTGTGCCTTGGCCAGGTGCAAAAAGTTTGAAAACCACTCTAAAATAGACCATCGGTTGGCTTTCATCCAAAGTTAGAGGGACAAGAGAGGATTTGTCTGAGGTTAATTTGATCTTGTAGTACTATGTTGACCTTTTAACGTTCACACATGCTCCCATTATTGCATGTCTTTGCTTCATTACTCCAAACTCTATTGTAACATCATGTTTTTCTCCTTTTTCTGAATCACTGCTCAAAGGCCTTTGCTTATTACATTGCACTTACTTCCCTTTCCCTTCCTTCCTATTCCTATTGTGACACAGACTCTTCCTCTCTATTTCAATATGACATTGCTTCTCTCTTTTCCTATTATTACACAGCCTCAGTGTTACAGGTTATTCATCATGCATGACATGGGCAGCAGCAGGAGTGTCGTGGTAAATACAGAGGTGGGTAGTTTACCCACCTTGTTTGATACAGCTGATCTGGAAAGAGGTGAGTACACTCTTTGCCTCTTTTTAGAGATGGCCCCATGTGAAAATGTTGGCCGATACCGATAACAGATTATGAACATTGCGGTCATGGCTGATAACCAATATTTACAGATGTCGATTTGATCTGAGTTAAAAGAAGTTTGATAATCAAATGTTGTACATATTAAAAAACACATGTACTGTAAACTGAATTTGAAAAGGTAATGACTGGTTTATTTCCAAAACATTTGGAAAAGCCCATAAAACATAGATTTACCGCATTGCATCCTCTCAATGTGAAAATGTTGGCCGATACATATATATACCGATAAAGAAAAAAAAAAGAATAACATCTGCTAATAGCGATATGGTTGCTGATATATCGTGCATCCCTACTTCTTTTCAAAGAGGTGGGTGAACCATGTTTTCTTCTCAACTATGCCCCTGGGCAGCAGCCGTTCCAGTGACATCATGTCGGAGTCATCGATCTGAGAGGCCATAGACCGGCCAACGCCCTCACTAAAATGTTATTCCAGGGTTCACACACACACACACACACACACACACACACACACACACACACACACACACACACACACACACACACACACACACACACACACACACACACACACACACACACACACACACAGACTTGCTATTAATACCCACTTGTCAGTGGCTGGACTGACTCATATGAATAATGTTGCCCCTGCCCAGACACTGCAGATGAAGGCAACATAGACCATTTTCACAGCAGCCATTTTGTGTCTCAAGGCAGGGTAAACACAGGTGTGTAACCCAATAACATTAATGATGGTTTCCAACTTCCATTCCATTTAGGGGTTCCAGTGCCGGGGCCCTCATTAATGTTATTGGTTACCCCTGTGTTTGCGCTTGCCTTGAGACACAAAATGGCTGCTGTGAAAAAGGTCTACAGCTGTTCAGGTTTATGTGAGGCTTTGCTTGATTTTACACAAGTGACTGCTGTCCAAGCAGGTAGCAATGTGGCCCGGCCATGGTGTCCCAGCCATGGTGTGTGTTGTGTGTGTGACAGTGATTACTATGGAATGTTTCTTAGAAAATTCTATGGAATGCAATGGTTCTTAGAAAATGCTATGGAATGCAATGGTTCTTAGAAAAGGATATTTCCACATGGGGGCTTAGCAAAGTTCAAGGCCGTTCAGCAGAAGGCTCAAATAGATCAAAACGCTTTCCGACAGATGTCCGCTTGTCTGTTGAAAAATAAAGTTGAGTTCAAGCTTTTCAGTGATCAAAGTGGAATCCATCCGAGTTAAAGCTCAATCTCTGATTTTATTTTCTTCATATATGTTTTCATCATATCCACTTAGTTTATTGGACAAAGTTTCAAATATCTCTGATATATATCTGTCTGATTTACTACTGTTTCCAAAGATTCAAACCATTTCCGTTATGTTCATATCTTTAAAAGAAAAGACTTGACTAAAAACCAACACACTGGAGCAAAACAATAAAGAAATATTAAAAAACAACACACTGGAGCAAAATAATATGAAGAAATATTAAAAACCAACACACTGGAGCAAAACAATAAAGAAATATTAAAAAACCAACACACTGGAGCAAAATAATATCAAGAAATATTAAAAACCAACACACTGCAGCAAAAATAATATGAAGAAAGACATGAAAACAACAAAAGTGTGAAGCCTCTCGTTGTAGAATACCTTCATTGCCACATGGAAAATGTTTCCCGATCTTTACCAGCAGTTGGGAAAAAACAGCTACAGCGAATATTCATTTGTCTCAGACAGACTGTTTGCATTTGGATCAAGAGCTTTGACAATCAATTTGAGAATAAATAAATGAATAAATAAAAAACATCTCTTCTACAGTCCTACAATAGTCCTAAATGGCTGCATGTTCTCATCCACTGACGCCAGATATTTTGCATCCTCTGCTCAACCGAAACACAGCAAGCTCTCTGATTGTTATTCTATATACTGGGTAGTATACAGTAATTGTTTGTCTCTCCCACTGTGATTCATAATAGTTTTGTATTCCCTCAAATAGCATGGTGCCCCAGATCCCTAATCCACTCCTAATCTGTGTGTCAAATGACCTGTTTACACTGTCATAATCTGTGTGTCAAGTGGCCTGTTTACATTGTCATATTTGAAAGGTCGTCAGCAGACAATGAGGCCTCTGCAGCTTGATCCCTCGTTGTGTTGTCAGTGTCACCACCCTTCGCTTGTATTTATAGTCAGCCTTTTGTTCTGCAGTAAATTCCTAATCCTCATTTTGTTGTCTACACACTGTGTGTGTGTGTGTGTGTGTGTGTGTGTGTGTATGTGTGTGTGTGTGTGTGTGTGTGTGTGTGTGTGTGTGTGTGTGTGTGCGTGTGCGTGTGCGTGTGTGTGTGTGTGTGTGTGTGTCTGTGGGTGTGTTTGCTCCAGTCCCCCAACCTTAATCCCAATGGTTCTCCTGTTTTCAGTACAGTGCTGTTAATAAGCATGTTACAATTGGCTATGATGCAGTCATTGGCCCCATTGTCTCCAGTTCACAGTCCATGCCCTTTGAATACATTAACGCCCTTTTAAGCGGTCACACAGTGCAGTGTGACTCGCGTCAGAAGACAGTGAGCTGGTCATGAAGGATCTTGTGCTCCTGAAAAAAGTCAGTTCACCTCTTTCCATTCTAATTTATGATTCAAAAAACATGTAAACTCCAAATTGACCGACTGTGGAATAAGGCCAAAAGAAGCACAATAGAAACGTGTGAATTAGTGGCATCATCTGACATCCTAAAACAGTGGCAGTCTTACACAACCTCATACTTTTAGTGTTAATAGAGTTTGAATTGATCTTTAAAGTGGTGACACCCTATCCCAGCTGAGTGAAAGGATGGAAATTAAAGAAGAATAGACTGGCCTAAAGCCTGAAACTGAGGAACCCTGCTAGCAAAATAAAATGTTCTACTTAGTAGTCTACTAATCATGGGAAAAGAGCTCATTATGAATTCACAGTGAAAGAACAAGCAGCATCGACCATCCTGCTGAGATCAATAGAAAATCCTAAATGTATGGAATAAGATGGATTTCTAGATGTATTATGGTTTTGCTTTCATGAAGATGATGACAATTTATTACAGCTTCTATCAACATCAATTCTATTTTCCTTTTTGTTGGGTTAATTACAGCATCACAACACATGGAAAGTAAAATCATGTTAGGTTCCAGACAGGAAGAGACAGAGATTGCAGAAAGGAACCGAACGGAGGGCAAAGACTAGACCAGAACCTTGAAAGTGGGATTGCGGTGCTGGTACAGAGGACGCTCTGCAACAAAACACCTGTGAGACTCTCAGAACCTTGAAACTGAAAAGATGATGCTGCTGATTGGCTGTAGTTTCAATTCAACAGGAAATCTCTTGGGTTTTCCATGGCCTTCTTCTGCCCTTCAGTTGTGGAAACAACCACCCAGAGGACACTTGTTTACCACAGACAGTAGATTGTTTATGCCGACGATAAACTACTGACATGCCACAACCAATTATGGGTGAAGCGGGGGAGGAGAAGAGAGCGTTAGAAAGGCGGGATGGGAAATGGTAAAATGACAGAGAATGAAAGCGAGATAGAGACAACACTAAAGGAAGTAAGAGAGAGAGAGAATACATAAACAAATGAAGTACAGAAGAGGTACAGTCTGGTAGAAGTAGAGCTTTTTCTCTTTTTTCCTCTTTTCTTCTCTTTTCGGTTTTCTCCCAAATGCAGGAAAGATGATATATCACATTCAAGCACCTTACACATACAAACACAGTCTTACGTAAGTCACATTTGAGGGAGTGCAGTGCCCGTTCAAAACATGCATTACATTACGTTACATTACGTCATTTGGCAGACGCTTTTATCCAAAGCGACTTACAATAACACATTTTTGTCAACAATAGAGAAATCAACTATGCAACACAATCTATGGCAGCTACAACTTCCTGAAGGAATAGAGTGGTAAAGTAGTTTTGTTTGTTTTTTGAGAGAGAGAGAGAGAGAGAGAGAGAGAGAGAGAGAGATGCTAGTTCAAGAAGGCCCCAGGTGGAGCCTGAAAAGGTGTGTTTTTAGTCTTTGCCGAAAGATGGGCAGTGATTCGGCCGTCCTGGCCGAAGGGAAGAGCTTGTTCCACCATTGTGGTGCCAGGGACGAGAAGAGTCGCGATCGGGATGAGCGACTTTTGAGCCCCCATAGCGGAGGAGGGGCGGGGTGTCCTGCACTGGTGGAGGAGCGGAGGTGAGAGGTTTGGAGCCTGACCATAGATTATAGCTACAGAGGAGCTGTCTGGTGTACTGCCCTGTAGGCCAGTACCAGTGTCTTGAATTTGATGCGTGCCGAGATGGGAAGCCAGTGAAGGTCCCGGAAGAAGGGAGTGACATGAGAGAATTTGGGTTGGTTGAACACCAGACGGGCTGTAGCATTCTGAATGAGCTGAAGCGGTCGGATATCAGAGGCAGGAAGGCTGGCCAGAAGCACGTTGCAGTAGTCCAGGTGGGAGATGATAAGTAACTGGACCAGGAGTTGTGTCGCTTCCCTCGTGAGAAATGGACGGATTTTGTGAATGTTGTACAGGGAGAACCTACAGGAGTGTGCTGTCGCAGCAATGTAGGCCGAGCAAGACAGCTGTTGTCAAGGATCACCCCAAGATTCTTAGTTGTTTGGGAGGGAAGCACAGTGGTATTGTCAATGGAGATAGAGAGGTCTGTGAGAGGGCAGTCTTTCACTGGGAGGAAGAGTAGCTCTGTCTTACCAAGATTGAGCTTGAGGTGGTGGGCACACATCCAGCCACGGATGTCTTTGAGGCACGCAGAGATGCGTGCCTCGATTTGGGTGTCTGAGGAGGGGAAGGAAAGGTAAAGCTGAGTGTCATCGGCGTAGGAAAAGCAAGGGGCCCAGGACTGAGCCCTGAGGGACACCGGTAGTAAGAGGGCAGGATCTCGAGAGGGATCCTCTCCATAAGATCCGGTATGAGCGGTTAGAGAGATAGGAAGCAAACCAGGAGTGTGCAGATCCTGAGATGCCTATAGGTCAGCTGACAGAATAGACTCGCTCACTGCATAGTAATTTAAGGAAGACTCCTTAGACTGAGACTTGCGAAAATATAATTTTCTTTTATTTGCCCATAAAGTGCTCGGTGCTCATAGTGAAAATAAAAAAGCAAACGTTTCGGTCCTAGGACCTTCGTCAGTGTTTGGTATGGTACCAAGCACTGACGAAGGTCCTAGGACCGAAACGTTTGCTTTTTTATTTTCACTATGAGCACCGAGCACTTTATGGGCAAATAAAAGAAAATTATATTTTCGCAAGTCTCAGTCTAAGGAGTCTTCCTTAAATTACTATGCAGTGAGCGAGTCTATTCTGTCAGCTTTCCTTCATATTCTCTGGACCACCGCACCTGCAGCCAAACCAGAACAAGGGACAAACAAAGGCGCAACAGTTTTCTCCAATGCCTATAGGTCAGACAGAATGGAGAGAAGGATTTGGTGGTTGACTGTATCGAAAGCAGCAGACAGGCCAAGGAGGACAAGGACAGATGAGAGGGATGAGGCCTTAGCAGTGTGAAGGGCCTCTTTGACTGCAAGGAGAGCTGTCTCAGTAGAGTGAGTGCCTCTTTGGAACGGGCCGATTGTTTGGCATGTGCAAAAGCTCACACAAACATTTTATGACTGGTGTGACAATGTCGATGTCCAACTTATCAATTAAACTTGTGTCTAGGCGCATATTATCACCATCGACCACTGTAACATGAATTGACAAAGATTACAAGAAGACTAGGCTGTTGACTGTTGAAGTTAGCCGAATTACCTTGCCATCGCGCAGGCCGTCTGGCACCGTCTAGTAGTCAGCTTCTTCTCTGGGCCAGCCAGTAGTTTGGTCCCTCTCGACGCGGGGCAGCTCTGTCGTCTAAAAGATGTGAGAGCCGTCCAGGCCTCACTCGCTCAGGTGTAGGTGCCCCACCAAAAGGCAGGACTGACATTAGTTATCCAACATCCAGGTAGCTCCTAGCTAATCTGACCTCCTTGAATTGCTGTGCGCCTCACCCCGGAACTACTTCCTTCTGGAAGCAAGAGGGAAAATGTCGCCTTCTACAGCCCTCTTAGAGGCACAGCATCATACGTCCATCAAATAATTCAGCATTATTCAACGATCAGACAGTTAGAAATACATAAGTAAACATTATCATATTTGAGTTGAGGGGAATACCGCCTACTGATCATAACACCGGAATGGAGCCAAAGCCCAATGTAATGTGTATGGATAAGCCCTGGTGAATAGCATACGGTAGATAGGGTTTGGGTTGGGCTCTTTTTAATGAAATAAAATAAAGTTGTAGCCTACACACACACACACACACACACACACACACACACACACACACACACACACACACACACACACACACACACACACAGTGGGAGGAGTTTCCATGGGAGTATTCGCCCAGCTGTGGAAGCCACAGGTGGGGGTGTGGGAAGGTTGGGGATTGGGGTGTGCTGCGATTTTGGGGGTTGGTGGGTGGGGAGGAGTTGGGGTGCAGGGACAGCCAGGCAGCTCGTTGGCAGCTGGATATTGTCAGGGCTTGCATGTCGGGGTGAACGGGTTTCAAATGAAACCCTGGCTCCCTGTTTGTTTTGGGGGTCCTGAGGGGCTTCGGTGGGGGTTGCAGCTGGGATAGTGTACAGAATGGCATCTCAAATTTATTTTCTTTGAGCAGTAGGCTGTGTGTGTGTGTGTGTGTGTGTGTGTGTGTGTGTGTGTGTGTGTGTGTGTGTGTGTGTGTTTGTGTGTGTGCGTGTGCGTGTGCGTGTACGTGTACGTCGTGTACGTGTATGTGTGCGTGTGCATGCATGTTCACCTATTTACCTGTGAATTCAAAGCGCTGCCTGTTCTTCTTAAAGCATGGCCCGTGCTTTGAGCTCATAACATCAGTCTTTGAAATATTGTTTTTACGGAGTGTGTTTTGGGGCGTGGAGAGGGAAAGGAGTGGGAGGGGGGGGGGGTGTCCAGGGTGGGGCGAAGTGGGTGTAAATCGATCCTTTGTTTTCGTCCCAACATATGTGTCTGAAAGGGGCTTGTTTTGGCCTCGCTGAGCAGTGACTTTGAGGCTTGCTCAATGTCAACACTAGAGAAAGCCACCGCCAAACCAAGAAACATCTGAGAATTCACACAAATCAATTCATTCTGTAAGCATATATGTTTAAAAAAAATCGCTCTATTTTATGGTAAACAAAAGGGTAAATATCATCTTTATGCTAAATTTAATTTGAATTTGAATTGAGTAAAATCCCTTTGAAAGTTAACACCTACTCTTACAAATTGATTGCTGGCTTAAAAGCAGAAAAATGAGGGTGGAACAAATTATTCCCCAAAATGGATATACACAGTGTTTTAGAATGAAACCCCTCAGTTGGTTTTAGGCCAACAGTCCCTGGCCCGTGTCTCAGTCAGCACTGATAACATAGATAGCTATAGCGTTCACTATGGACAGCCAAGTAACTGCTCAAATAATACTAATAAAGTTAACTTTCTGGAAAATATAGTGTATCTGCCATTCATGACTGCAGGAGGGTTTGTGCACCGCGTCTGCTTCTGCTCTGCGGAGCTGAGGTGAAAAGGTGGTGTGCTTCAGCTGATGTGTTTTTGCCCTTATCTCCATCTGGGAAACATCTGGTTTGCATCTGGCTCTGGACCCAGTGCTGTAGTACGGCTGTGTGAGCGTATGTGTTTTTGAGAGCGGGGGGAGGGATATATTTGTGAGTGTTCATATCAGTGCGTGACTGCTTGACTGACTGGATGAATGAATGAATGAGGGAGGGAGTGAATGAGCGAACAAATGATTGTGCTATTGAGAGAGGGATTACGTGAGTGTGGCATCCGGGTAGTGCAGCAGTAGATTCCCTCCCTGCCTACCAACACAAGGGTCGCAGGTTCGAGCCCCCGTGTTACCTCCACCGGCTTGGTCGGGCATCCATACAGGCACAATTGGCCGTGTCTGCGGGTAGGAAGCCGTATTAAGGCTATGTGTCCTGGACTGGTCACTGCACTAGCGCCTCCTCTAGTCAGTCAGGGGGCCTGTTCGGAGGTGAGGGGAACTGGGGGGAATGAATACCGTGGTGAAACTCCTCACTGTCAGGTTAAAAGAAGCGGCTGGCAACTTCACATGTATCGGAGGAAGCATGTGCTAGTCTACAACCCTCCCCAGAAGGGTTGAGCAATGACCAGGACAGCAGAGGGAATTGGCCAAGTGAGGCCTGATGGTGTGGGGCAGACCTCCAGATGTGGAAACATCACCTTGAAAAGGGGGAGCATGAGTGCAGGGAGGGAGGAGAGAGGGGAGAGATGGAACAGGAGAGGAGGAATGGAGAGGCCTCCAAGTTTGGCGGCGTTCAATGTTTGGAGCCCCTGCTTTTGGGGGCCATGGTATTGATGGTAACTGGGGCAGCTGGACTTAGCCAAAGCTCAGTTCTGCATACCATATCTAACATGGCTGACTGTAAGGCTGAAAGACAGAGAGGAAGAGATAGAGAGTGAAGTAAAAGAAAAGAGAAGGAACGGAAAGGGAGATATCACGTGTTTCACTGATTACATCGCGCACCGCTTGGACTGTAAATTCCTATTGAATGCCTATTTAACTTGGACAGTAAATTCATATTTAATGTCTAATCAACACTCCTATGTATATTGTATTGGACTGCACTTGTTGTGATTTTGTCTTTTAGATATATTTTTTTTATCTCAGAATATTGATATGACCGCTATACGCTGCATACTTACACTAAGACAAGTTCCTCATATTATGTAATCTTGCATATTGTGGCAATAAAACTGATTCTGATGCTCTATGACTTTATATAAAAAAGGTTTGATTGTTTTTTATCCGCTTTTTTTTGTTTTAAATAAGCATTTACGAAATGTGTATGGACAAATAAATGGTGGATAAAGTCCCTTGATTCGTGTGCCTAACCCTGGGCATGACGTCTCTCTATTAAATCAGCTATGAGGAACTTTCATTTTGTGGTGATTGTAGCGGCACCTGTGGACAAAAGCGATATACACCGAGGCGAGGCTCCTCCCGCAGCGCGCTGTCCGAGCAACGGCAAGCCAAGCTGTCCTGGCCTCTCCCACTGTTTTATTTACTAGATGTTATTGCTTCATCCGCCACCTGGAGCAATAATTACAAGCAGTTTCACACGGACATGACACGTGACAGACGCTATGCCCGCTCAGCGCACAGGCATTTAGAAACACTATAGAAATCACCAATCTCCTCACTGATAGCCTCATTCGCCGATGTAGCATGTAGGTTAGATGTGATGTATCAGTATTACATTTAGAATGTTTCATAACCAGTTAAAAGTTCCATGTAGCTGCTTTAGGATCGGTCTTCCCTAAATCCATCGTCGCTTGGGTTTGAGCTTATCTTCTTAAATGAGGCGCCATAAGAGACGAGAGAGGGGTTATAGTATGTGTGTTTTTAGGGGGTTATAGGGCAGTATGAGATTCCTTGGAGCTATGATCTGGAACAGTGAGCGCTGAGTGGCCGGTGCTGGCCTGGGCTGGAACAGTGAGCCCTGAGTGGCCGGTGCTGGCCTGGGCTGGAGAGGCGAAGGCAGCACCTGGCTTCTCTGGCCCACAATAAAGTCTCAGTTCCCAATAGAGAGAGAGCTGTTTACTTACATGGCTTTAGGGTTTTGAAGAAATGTATGTGTTGATGTGTGAGCGTGCCACTCCTTGCCTGCGTGCGTTTGTGTGTGTGTGTGTGTGTGTGTGTGTGTGTGCGCGCGCATGTTGTGTTATTTTTTATTCTAAGTGGTTTTAAAAGTGTGTCTGAAAGCAGTAGTGAGCGAGAGCAAGCAAGTGTGTGTGTGTGTGTGTGTGTGTGTGTGAGAGTGTGTGTGAGTGTGTGTGTGTGTGTGTGTGTGTGTGTGTGTGTGTGTGTGTGTGTGTGTGTGTGTGTGTGAGTGTGTGTGTGTGCGTGCGTGCGTGCGTGTGTGTGTGTGTGTGTGTGTGTGAGGGAGGGATGGAGGGAGGGAGGCAGGAAGCAACTAGGGGCCCACCCTCAGCCACAAAGTAGTAGTAGTGACTAAAAGAAGTCAAGAAAGGGGGAAAGTAGGTTAGTGCAGTGTCGTGTACGTGTGTGTGTGTGTGTGTGTGTGTGTGTGTGTGTGTGTGTGTGTGTGTGTGTGTGTGTGTGTTACAAACTTAGAGTCAACCTTAACGGCTCACAGCAACATTATCAAATGTGTGAAATGCTTTGGCCATGTAGGCTTCATGGGTGCATTCACAAGTGTGATGTATTTAGACTGCACTTCCCAGGTGGGCCTCAATTGAAACTTTCATCATGATGTCGTATCGCTGTGGTGACAGCTAGGCTGCTGACATGAAGTTACTATATACCTTCAAGTCAAAAGGCTGCTGTGTAGCACAAACAAGACAAACAAATGGCATCAGAAAGTTCTGATCATATAGTTTGCCTATCTTCTAGTTTCCCAACTTGAGTGTTCAGAATGGCCGCTATCGGCCAAATGGACTTGACGGAAAATGATTATTTTAAGATCATAATGAGCAACACATCCATTCAAAATAGACGTTGTGTGGATATGTGTCATTATTTCCAGCTCTTCTCGGCTGATTCACAGCACACAAAGTTTCCTCTTTTGGATTTTGTCACCACGTCTCCCTCACACGCTATTTACCTTATTTGAATGGAGCCCTATGGCCCTCTGCATTCAAATTCCTGCATTACAGGTAATATATTACTTTTAGCAGTAACGCAGTAATACAACTTATTACCAATAGGATTTCAGTAATATTATACCACTATGTCAAGTAACTCAAGTTACAACTTGAAACTCAGCTGCATGCTGTCAGCTTGCATCATGATGCATTCATCTATACTCAATAAAAATTAGTATTGGGTGAAGGTCAATTATAATGTTATCGTGATGTCTTCAAATGTAATCTTGTCAATTATAGCTATTTTTTGGTGAGACACTTCTCAAGCACCTTATAATAATTAAAACTACTAATGCCAAGAATTTAAACAAAGCACATTTGAATAAAGATACAATCATTTCCTATTCAAATTGCATGTTTTTATGCAAATAACCACTATAGATAACAATAACAAAGGAAAAGGATAACATTTAGAATTTTGGACGGTTTACACTGACTTCAGGATGGTTGAATTCTTTTTTGGGATGGTTCGGGACAGCAGTGTCATTCTGTGGTTATTTTGGTGAAAGTAACCCAAAAGTAGTGTAATAAGTAACGAGTTACCCTACACAGACACTAACATAACTTGTATACTTTCAAATGAAAGTAACTAGTAGTAATATGTTATGTAGTATATTACATTTAGAAAATAACTTGCCCAACACTGATAAACACACACATACATGTTGGTCAGTCTGAAAATAAGGCTGTTTGTCTTTGCTCCTGAAAAGTATGTATGTAAGCTCATGTCATTTCTCTGTGTATTGTAATCTGGATAAATGTCTGAAGAATAAATGTAGGCTAAATAAAACATTATAATTGCAACATTTTTATTTTCCTTTTTCTAGGGAAAACAAAACAAAAGCAGCATTCATGACCCAGCCACATGAATAGTTGACATAGGTTTGAGGAACTCTTGGTCTGGAGCTTCATTGTATTCCGCCATCTGGTGTTTTGGAAATGCTATAGCATCTTTAACTGAAGGCATGAGGATATGAGAGTGACAAAATGTCAGCCAGCAGGCGCTGCATAGTTACAGCCCCCTCTGCCGGCGATCAGGCAGGACTGCAAGTTAAGTCAAGCCCAATTTTATAGCACAAATGCAGAGTGGCAGAAGCAGAGTAGAGTGAGCTGCCCTGCCCCTGACATCCTGCATTATGTGGTCACAGATATTGCAATGCTTGTTTTCTCATTTGTCAATATGTATTAGATAGCTTACATTCACAATGACGTTTCAACAGGTTTCAATGGCCCAGTGGTCATGAGATTATCTCATAACATGAATCATCATGTTTCAAGTCAAGCAAGAAAAGCAAAATGTCCATACACTTCTTGGTGTTTGGTGGTTTTTACATTACAGCAGATCTACTCCAATGGGACGGGAGGGACCTATGGGAGGGCCCCGTATTACAGTGTCAAGCAGGGAGGGTCTGTTATTGTGTTAAGCTGTCTATTGTCAGGACAGACAGGCTTAAC